>NC_090440.1:618024157-618344713 GCF_031143425.1 Pleurodeles waltl
GCACGGTCCACTTGAAAGGTTTGCAGGAATGTAAGTGAAAGTCAGAGTTCCATACGAGAAAACACAAACAGTTAACTGTTAAGGTTGCTTAGTTCCAGTGGAAGAATGCAATCAAACAAGTTGAACTTGAACTGAAGGCGCCATTTGCGCAAAATGGATCCATGGTTCTTGTACTTTACTCAGCCAGGTTCAGGTTGGGGGTTCGGTCCCTTCCCCGACCCCACACGCACACACCCGAAGGGGGACCTCACAGCACACTCAGGGACAGTGGCGAAACGTGGTAGGATCTGCAAAAGAAACAAGTATGACTTTTCTTGCAAATAACATTTGTCATTTAAAATGTACCCTTCCTCTTTCTTTCCCTGTTTTATAATCAGCAGGACGTTTTTGTGGCCCTTTATTATAATTTCTGCAGGTTCTGGAGGGTCATCTGGGGCTTTAACCCACATCTCAGCACAGGGGTATTTATCTGCTGCACCACAGCTTCCCTTTTCTTGCACTGCCAGAAGGGCTGGGGCAGACTCCTTCTTTACCAAACCTCCATTCACTGCACTTTTGACAAGTTGGGCCATTCTGTCTCCAATTTGTATGAATGAATCAGATTCTTTTCTAGTTATCAGCATAATTTGGAGTTCTCCTTGGTAATCTGCAGCAATCACTCTCCCTAAAACCTGATCACTTTGCCATTTCTGTCCTGGTAACTTTCCTCTCCCCAACTGCTCTGTGACTGCTTGCATGACAGATTGCTTTTGTGCGTGCTGCACAGTTTTTCTCAAATCTAGGGGAATGTGCATCTCTCTCATCTCTGCCCACCTGTAAGTGGCTTTTTCTTCCAGCTGTTCACATTTCTGGCGCACCCACTTAGCCATCCCCACTAAGTCAGAATTCTGGGTGAACACTTCTCTCTCTGATTTTTTCTTTTTAACATCTGCAAGGGAATTGAACCAGTTAGGTGCAAGCCATGTGGAAAACCAAACGGCTAAACCATTGGCAGTAAACCAAGAAGCAGTGTAAAAATGACACATCTCACGTAGCTCTTGCTTTAAAATCTGACACACATTGTACAACGCTGTTCCTTCTCCTGTGCCAGAAAACAACATTTCAGTCAATGAATCATTAGTAAAACAAACATGCTTTTTATCCTCAGTGGACACGAATTCAAATGGTGCACACAATTTCACTGGTGACTCTTTTACCTGTAGTACTCTAGCCCTGTCTTGCAAGTACCAGATCCAGTGTATGATCCTAGCTAGGGGCACTCTTTTCTTTCCTTGTTCTTGATTTACATGTACATCAGTATTTGCCTCTTGCACTGCGCAGAAACCTAAAGTCTGAATTATTTCATTTGCCAAATCACAAGCGCGCAGCTGCATATAATTTTTCCCTGTGACCATATACCAAAGTGTTAGGATTTCACTCAGATGAGGGCTATTCTGTTTACAAAAATCAAACAAGCTAATGAAACTCGGTGTCTCTTGCTTAGTGCAAACAGTAAGAAACTTTAAAATCTTTCGTTTTACTTCATTTTGCAATGGTAACTCGTAAATCACGTTCTGAGCATCGCTCTCTGTGTTATCAGTTAAGGAATGCACTTTGACTGCCAAAAAACCGGGCTCACACGGAGGCTCAGAGCAGCTCGAAGCTGTCTTAACCTCCTCATTACTGGAATGGGAAAAGAAAGATTCTTCTAAAACAGCATTTTTATAACTTTCAGCATTATCTTGAATTAATGTATTCTGGCTAATTTGCTCACGTAAATTCTCATTTTCATGTTCCAACTGCCTACATTTCTCCTACATTTCTCTGTAAGCAGATAAAGGTATCCAAACCCTTCTGTCAAAAACAAAAGGAACATCACTGCTCTCAAAAGGCACATTTTCTAAATATGCTTTATCACCACAAAACATGTTTCTCAAAGCACCATCAGGCAGTTTAGCTACACATGCATTTTCAAACATGGTCTGCCGTGCTTCTGTAATTCTCCAAACAACAAAAAACAATTATACTTTTAAAGTGTGCACGTAGAAATCTATAATTCGCCTCCACCCCACTCCTGGTACCAAAATGTTCTGCTTTCCTTCTTATCTCATAATCAGAGCTTACAGAACATATCAAGAATGCACTTCTGAGTTCAAAGAAGACTTTTATTGTTGTTAATTCTTCCCCACCCACAAGTTCGTAAGAGACGAATTAATAGATTTCAGGCACATGTTCAATGAAAACAAAATATATTTGCAATGTACACAGCAGGTTATATTTATAAGATATTGAATGCAAAGCAAAACAAATACTTCACCGTGTGAGAAACTATTTACAGCTTCATCTTTCTGGGGTCTGCAAGTTAATGACTCCGGTCAACTGCGAGAAAGAGATTATCTACCCAAACGGGAGACTGGCAACTGGCGCCAAGTTCCAGCCTGAAGTCAGGCAGATTCAAATCTAATTCTCTGAAGCCCGTGTCATCCGTTACAAAAGCGTGCCCCCTCCTCTCAGACTCGGGAAAACTACGCAAGCCTTTGGAGACTGGACAGATCTCCTAGACTGCTCCTCTTCCCAAGCTTGAGCATGAAGGAAAACACCAAATGTACTCTCTCTTATCAATTCTAGTCTACTGTGCGAAGAAAACAGCTTGGTTCATGTTGTGGAAAAACACAGCTTGGAAAAATACAGCTTGGATTCTCAACTGCAATGTCTAACTCCACGTTAAAGCCAATAGGCAGCTAACCTAAATATCAAATGCAATATCTAATGTCATGTCAAAGCCAATAGGCAGCTGAACTGAATACAAAATGTAAGGTCTAATATCATGTCAAAGCCAATAGGCAGCTGAGCTGAATACAAAATGCAATGTCTAATATCATGTCAAAGCCAATAGGCAGCTGAGCTGAATACAAAATGCAATGTATAATATCATGTCAAAGCCAATAGGCAGCTAAACTGAATACAGCATGTCAAAGCCAATAGGCAGAATACAGAATGTAATGGCTAATGCAATGTCAAAGCCAATAGGCAGCTGAATTGAATACAGAAAGTAATGGCTAATGCCATGTCAAAGCCAATAGGCGGCTAGGCTGAACAAAACATACAATGTGCTACTGGTGAACATTAAGCAACTAATATGCGCAGTGGTGAAACACAAAGTCATTGGTCAAACTTAATCAATAGCATCACAATTTGCTACTCAGAAGATTAATTAAGTCCTGGCTTTTCCCATAAACAAGTCTCAAGTACTTCCTTCAAGGCCACAACCCAACCATTTTCTTTATGTTTATTGCCTCCCTACCTTCACTCTACTTTGCGCCACACATAAAATGAGCTGCTTGCTACTCTGTCACATTTGAAGCACACTACGTGGGCATTACACACAGCATGAATACTCAATACTAATACATGACACTGCTACCAACGCCCCTATTTCATCCATGACGGTCTGACCGATTGTGCCCATTTTCTACTAAGCACTTTGGGACCTCAATGCAATAGGTCTTGCGTTTGTTCGAGTTAGAGCTATATGTGTTGTAAATTCCTAACTAGACTTTTCTTGCCACATTAATTGAAAATGAAAAGTAAAACAGTTGACATAAGAGAGCTGATTCAAAGCACTGCGGCTACCATTAGCATGAGCGCGAAGGAGAAACACAAAAGGAAAAAGAAGTTCACTTGCATTCAAACAGATCAGCAAAAGTGCAATTATCCATTTAACAGAGTCGGTGTCAATGTTGGTAACAAAACTGCCGCAAGAAGGGACAAATGTAAAGCATTTACTAATGATAACAAAGGATTTTTGAAAGGCAAGCCCATGAACGAGTGACAGTGATGGGCATGCGGTGGGCATGATTAAAAGCCCACAGATAGATTACAACATGTCAAAGTGCTTGTGCGCTTGACCTAAAGACATTATAGTAATGCAACAACACAACCATACCATGGATGTGAACAGTATGCCTGACTTGAATTACCACAATTATCCCAGGATTAGCATTTTGCAAGGGGGGCATCACAAGAATACCACAGACTGTCGATTTTACCACCATTGTTCCAAGGCCAGCCAGCAAGCAAGCATTTTACTACGATGGACTTCGATGCATTTCATTATGCAACACGGTGTCAAGGTATAGGGTTTCAGCAATATCTATGATACCACCAAACCAAACTGGTTTTCAAAAAAGGTCTGGTCCCATATGAAACCTAATACCTCTTACAGTAGTCATTTAAGCCTTGATCCGAAATACGTCTTCAAAACATGCCTGTTTTCTGGACCTAAAATCTGCACTTGACAAGGGCTCACATAATGTTTTGTGACAGATGCACATATGTATTTTTTTACATAGGCACTTCAATACTGTACAAGTTAGATCATGCAGCCAAGCAGTGATACAGTGCCTACGTGGGAAGCACCCACAACTATCATGGAACTTTGTAAAGTTTTTGGAACATGTGGTAGCTATGAAGCCATCAAATTGACCTGTCTCAACTTTGCGTGTTGACACTTTCTGCCTAATCATTTTGAAACATGCTGACATCATTATCATAAGCACCTTAAAATTTGTTACGTGATGTAGACAAATTTACGTATATTCGATCTTATTTTAGATGTGTAGGCACTGTGCTTTTTTGTATAGTTTCTGAAAAATATGTTTTTAATGCTGACTTATGGTCTAAAACTGAATTAGCTGATCTATATATGTTTTTATCCATACCTGGTTTCAAAATGATACTCTGATATAATTGGGATATTTTTTATTAACTATATATAATAAAAAGCACCTTAAGTTGTCAAGAAATAGGAAATAGGAAAATAGGAGACTCAGGTGGTCTGGGGGAAGGATAATTGCAAGAGTGCTTGGGGAAGGGGCAAGCAGGAGGCGCTCACATGGCAGTGGCCAATGAGTGTGCTTTTTTGGTCCTTGCGGGCCATCAAAGATATATAGAATTGGTTATTTTGCATAACAGCAGTATTAAAATGATTATGAACATAACATATGAGCATTTAGACAAGTTGTTTTTTCTCCGTTCTTTGTAAATGAGCAATACTGTCTCGTCATCCTATTTGCCTCCATCCTTGATAAATCAGTGGCATGCCTCCATAAACAGGGCTACAGATTCTCTACAGCTGTCCCCTGCTAATATGGCTTCTTAATGGCTCCTTCCAGTGTCTGGGACTCTCTGCCAACTGGTAATATTTGATATGGATCTAGTAAATTCTTATTACAGAAGATGGTCCTCGGAGCAGGTCTTTCCCTGGGTGCTGTACCTTCCTCGCATCAGATACATTTTACTATGTTTGTTTCAATTCATTTCAACCTTATGCTGTGCTCCATGATTTGCAGCTCAAGAGAGCCATTAGTTCTAAAATGCTGCAGCTCTCATGGTTTTTGGATTACAAAAATCATTTTGATGACCTGTAGTGTCTCCTAAATAAATTTAATGCACATGTGCGCACTGCAGACAAATTGGGATTAGGTTTTCAGAATAACAATGCACTATTCACAAAGTTTGTGATTTGCTCATTCAGTGTAAGGTTATCTCATAAAATCATGTTCAACATCTTGCAAAGCTCTGCCTCTTGTGGACCATCATTGGACACCCCAATCTGCAGTCACCCTTATACTTCTCTGCTTCGCGTCGAATGCTGACGTTGGCCCCCTCCTGTATAAAGGAAACAGTACGTTGCTGGAAACAGAGGAAACCCTTGTGTTCCTATTTTGTAACTTGTGATGGAATACAAACAATTGTAATGGAGGAGAAGAGGGGTAGTTTTTTGTCAGTCTCTGGAATGGGTTACCACTGCATCCATAACACTGAGTAGAAAACAAGCCTACGCGTCCCCATTTGTAATAAATAATGTGCCCCTTCTGATTCTGTGCGTCCCAGCTTTGTTCCAAACATGTCTTTAGTATGTATTCTTTCTTCGCATTATATGGTCTTTTGGAATCTCCTCTTTCCAATAATAACAAGCCCTGCCCCAGGTTTTGTGCATGACAAATTTATGCTTTCCATATCTCAAGAGGTACTTTTAGATTCAAAGGATCAGCCTTTAAAAACCTGCAACATGTTTTGTTTAAAAGAGATTAAAAATTTATGTTTTTTTGTAAACTCAACTTGCTCTTTTGAAGTGAATGCTGTTAGGATAGCACTGCAGTGTAAATATGTCTAGCAGAACAAAATATTTTTTATGAGAAAGAGGGAATCATTTTCATCAACTCCACCATATTTGAATTACATTTTGTTTGCTGCTTTGAGTAAAAACAATTTCGATGGTCATCTATAATTTTGGGTTGCGAAGCGTATTTGGGAAAAATCCTCAGCTTGACGGTTGCTGAATACGGCAATCAGCAGGTGAAAGATAATTGTCAAGGCAATATATTTCACGCTGAGCGTCTTTTTAGGGTCGAGCCTGCGTTGCATGCGCTTGCGCATGCGTATCGCAGTGAGACTCTTTAGTGTTCAGAAAAGGGCTCGGAGCCCTGTCAACTTCACGTCACTGTTTTTTATTGGTTCGTGGGCTTGCCTAATAAAATCTGCTTGCTTTCATTAGTCGAAGGCATGCGTACGTCATGCCTTTTCCGGTGGCTAGCCCTCCTCGAGCGCAGCGACCAAGTACAGAAAACATGCGAGGCTCGCTGTTTTCCATCGGGCTCGTGGACTTCTTTTTCTCTAATTTACGAGCGCGATCTCGCTTGGCAGAAGTCGAGGGCTTTACATAGTTATTTGCACTTTTCGGGTTACTCATATAAATGCGCTTTTGCCCGATAGGTGAAAAGTCGGGTTAGGAGTTTACAAGGCTATCAGCTCTAACATGAGCAAACGCAAGACCCGTTGCATTACAAATGCTTGTTTTAACATGTCATCCATTTGAGATAACATTTTTTAAGGCTGACAACTATGCCTATACTGCATGATTGCAAATCTATAATTAACAAGAAAACATCACACAATTGTGGTGGAATATGAACTTCAGGATGTGCCACGCAATTCAGGTTAATGATTTGCTAAGTAAACCATATGATGCCAGATTAAACAGTGATAAAGTGTTTATCACAGTCCCCGGTGCAAATGAAGGACAGTCCCAAGCCTCACGCGGAAATCAAGAAACTGGGAGCGCACCGTACCCCTGACGTTCCGCTAATGACTGCATTTTGAAGACATCGCAGCGCTTGGTTTTCCCAGACTGTGTAACCCGTCCCTGAACTTTGAAGTGCAGTTTCTGCTGACGTGCCCTCAAGAAAACATTTCCTTTATTGCTCTACTCCTGCTGCAAAAATGTGAAACCTTGTCCCCTGGGTTTTAATGACTGGCAACTGACTCTGTGACTGACACTCATTGTGCTTTCAGGACTAAAGGTCAATCCCTATTTTTATTTCAATAACATGGGGTTGGTGTGCTGATTATCTAATGTTCACAGCATCACTCAAAGTCCAAACCGGTGGAGGCATGAACGGATATGTCTATATGGCTCTTCTGTGCCCTACTGAGAATCCCTGATTCCTTTCAATGACAGCTGGATCGAGCCGGGCAGGAATTTAGATTGGGTGGATGACACCCAGCTAACATTTGGGCTTTCCATCGTTCGGAACACAAGGCACACATATCTACCTCGCTGTCTGACTATCACTCTTCCTTCGATTGACGTCTACTAATCTTATCAAACAAAATCCAGTCAAAGCAGACGTCACCAATTTGTGTGCCCACTTCTCTCCGCAAAGCTTGAGCCCACCACCTATTCCGGCCACTCTGGCATTTATGTCAAGAACAACTATCTTTGCATACCCAGGGCGTAAAAGAGCCTAGCACAAGAGTTCTGCCCTTTCGGATAGGTAGCACCACTTCCAGGCCACCAGTGAACTAGTTCAATCTAGACTGTATGATGGCAATTCAGTAGATCAAGCCTGTCCACAAAAAGTTCTCCAATGTTATTGCAGAGTGCTGCCATCCTCCTGATTAATGGCCTATTAAGAAGGGTCCATATTTTACCTAAATATGTCTACCTTGGCTGCTCACTTGTAGCAGGATTACCTTCAAAGCCAGGAGTATTGTTCCTGACTTCATGGTCACTAAAATCATCAAGTACACAACAGTGAAAGACTTATGCTAGGCCCACCAATTTCTGCTGAGCATCCCTAAAGTTTCTATGGTAGTGTCTGGTAAAGCTTTTCCCATGGCCAAGGGCATAAGGCTCTATCCTTGCACGTGAGGAATTAGGTTTCGATAGTCAAATGCAGAAAGCTTCTCAAAGACTGGCTGTTTTGCTAGTAATTGCTGCCATTGCAAGGGATTAATGACAGAGGGAATCGAGTGGATGTGTACATAGGATAGCACAGTGAGGCTTTATTGCATATTCACACTTTCTAAAAATAAAAACATACTGTAACGTAAAATTAGTGGCCATATGGATCGCATCTTTCTCTTTAAAGCACCTAACCCAACTGGAATAGCTAAATCCATTGCTTGATGTTTCTTGTCACAAATTATAGGGAGATCTCAGAAATCTATGTTGGTGAATTTTAGTATGTAACAGTACCGCAGACGAGCATGGGAATGGCTCTTAACAAGGACTTGAAGTATTTGAATCGATCCATCAGTGGCACATCAAACATCATGAAGTAACACTAAGAAAGAGTTGGGGGTACGCCAACGCACACTCTTCACAAAGATCACCATGAACACATCAAGGTGTGATGGCCAAAGTTAGAGGGCTACTCAAAACCCCTATTGAACATTCCCTTGGTGGAACTTAGAGAGCTAACTCTTATAGTTGCAGAGATAATGACATCAATCCTAGAGTGCCAATTATATTGGATGAGGCGACCTCACCCACTAGTTGTGGCATGCTTCAGCAAAGGTGACCTTACCCCACCCTGGTAAAATGATACTACCAGGGCAGACTCAACCTCTTTGACAGGGAGGTCTTAATAAAAGTGACAGTACAAGAAGGGATCCAGATAGTCTGAAAATGCCTTTAGGTAAACCCAGGATAATACATTTATTAGCGACTACCTAAGAAAGGGAGTGTTGATGGGGATCCCCCCTTAGGCCCTGATGAATGCCTCCGTCTAGTTCTGGTATGTTTGTGGGCAGAACCATGTTGGCTTATTGGGATGTGTAGGTTATTATACCTGTGTAACATCCCCTTGCCTTGGTTGTAGCTATACCTTAGGCAACCGCTCTCTGTATCACTCTACACCACTGCACTCTATACCAAACTTTACTCTACACTGTTATACTCTATGCTGCACTACTCTAAGCCACTTCAAGCCGCTCTACACCATGCCACTCAACTCTACACCACTTCCTGCCACTTCACATTTTGCCATGCTACTCTACTCAATGCCAATCCACTTTACCCTACTGCACTCTATCACACTCTACTGTACGCCTGCCCACTCCACTCTAGGCCACTCTACTGTACTCCACTGTAAGCCACTCCACTCAACTGTATGCCTCTGTACACCACTCTGCTCTACACCACACCACTATACATCACTTCACTCCACTCCACTCCAAGTCACTCTACGCCACTCGAATCCACTGTACCCCACTCCATTCTACGCCAGTCCATTCTACGCCAGTCCATTCCACTCCACGCTGATCTTCAACATGGCTAAAAGTCATTGGCAAAGCCAATAGCTATTATGTATGTGAAACATATTGGCTTTGTCAATGCTTGTTTATTTTCAGAGCATCCTGGTGCACTCCAGCTCACTGTTTGCCCTCTCCAACATGGCCATCTTAGTGTATTATGCTTTTCCAATGCATCTAGCCCTGTTATTACAGACAGCTGTACAACCTGAGAAATTGCTGAATGCCCACACACTGAAGCGAGGAGGCCCTTATGATACTCAGTGCTGAGAAAAGAGTAAAACACTTGTTTACCTTCAAAATAATCTGCCTTCCGTCTGCTCTTTGCCTAGTCATCTCACTTCTGTAAACAAAATTCCAATCACTGAAAAAGTACCTCCAAAACTCTCAAGGACACGTCTTTAATGTCGCTTGAGTGGCAGAGGTATCTCCTCCTTCAGTGAATAATATTCTACCGAAACCAGCATTACCTCCCGTCCCTCCCTCGCCTTCCTTTTAACCAATGAATGAGGCCTCCCGCCTCCCCCCTAGACCCTCCCTTCCCCTTTCAAAACCCCCCCCCCACCCTTATCCCCTCCTGTTCTTTTGTCTAGCCCACGCTAGACGGTTTTCTTTCCCTTTCTTACCTGCACGGCGGGGCCTGGAGGTCGTCGATGGAGGCACTCCTCGGGACGCGGTGCTCCGCGAGGAGTGCTACGGCTGGGTCACGTCTTGAGCGAACGGCATGGCTGCTCGAGAGGCGTGTACTGGGGGCCGGCTGACGGGGTCAGCCGGCCCTCTGTGGCTGGGGCGTTAGTTTCCGGGTTTCCGCGCCGCGGAGCCGCGAGGACCGAGGAACTTCAATTTTTGGATGCTGGTCAGGTAGGACGGGCGTTCTGCCCGTGGTTTTTTGGATTTTTACAAGGATTGTGACCTTTTTAGGGTTTGGTGGAGCCCTGTTAGGGAGGACCAGGGTCCTATATGTAGGGTAGTGTTTTGGAATGAAAGGCAGTGTTATTTTGGTTACCATGCCTAAAGCTCCAGCAAAGAGACGTGGTTGTCTCTTCTTCCTCCTCGGAGGTGGGAGGGGAGGGTAGCATTGCTCTTCCTGAGAACCCACAGGTACCTGGCAGGGGTACTCCCCTCATGTCTAGTGAGGAAGTGCAGGATATGGGTGAAATGGCTGTCACCAGGGCACTGCAAGCTGGCGTGGCCAGGACTGATCAGTCTAAGCGTGCGCACTCATCGGTAGCGGCAAGGAAATCCTCATCGGAGAGTGAGGATGAGGCCCCATCAACGTCATCTGGGGGGAAATAGGTTTCCAGAAGAGGTAATGTGGGAAGTGATGACACATGTTCGGGACAGTTTAGGTTTCCCTGTGTTTCAACCTACAAACTCAGAGTCTCATTTATTTCCTCAAATATCAGACGCCTTTTATGTTTGCCATGCCTTTCCAGGGACCTGTGAAGGATATGGTGTTTCGTGAGTGGAAGGATGTGGAGAAGGCTCAGGTTCCACGATTCCTTCAGAAACTTTACTTACTTGAGGGTGAGGGGGTTTTTCCTCCTTCAATACGCCTGGACTCTATTCTGGCTGCTCTAATTGGCAAAACGGCAGTCAATCCGGAGGATTGTGTGCCTACGTATGCCACAGACCGTAAAGTGGATTCAGGTCTTAAGAGGGCTTTTGCGGCGGAGAATCTGGTGCTGAAGGCAGGGATTTATTCTGCTTATGCGTCACAATCATTGGTTCAAGGCTTTGATAAACTGGCGGTGGCTGTACAGGAAGGGGCGGAGTGTTCGGAGCTCCTGGCTGGTATGGAACAGCTGGCCAGATTATTGGCAGATGTGTCTTCAGATATAGTCCGTACTTCGGCTCTGGCATCTGGGTCTTTGATTGGGGCTCGTAGGTCCCTCTGGTTGCGTTCATGGAAGGCTGATCCAGGGGAAACGGCGGCCTTGTTGAGACTGCCGTTTGAGGGTTGTAACTTGTTTGGAGAACTATTACCATCCATACTTTCCAAGGCGTTTAAGGAGCGGAAGCATGCCTTACCTTATAAAGGGGTTTCTTCTTCGGGTAAAGGGTGGAAGAAGCATTCCGGATCTTCTCCTACTAGGGTTGCTAAATCCTTTTCGTTTAGGAGACGGCGTTTTCATCCGCGTTTTTCACCTAAGAAGTCTACTCCTGAGACCCGGGGTGGTTTCAAGAAGGGGTCCTGGCATTCGCTGTGGGCCTGGCAGACGGCCGGTTGGGGGATGACTGTGTCACTTTCTTTCAGCTTGGGAGGACAGTGTAACCGATCATTGGGTACTAGACATGGTGACCAATGGTTATGTCATAGATTTTGTGGCGGTTCCTCCAGATTCCGGGGTGCATCCCACACCTCTGCCTTCAGAGGGGTCTTGGAGTGGAGCATTATTGGACGGAGTGCGGGACTTACTGGTCATGGGGGCCATTTCCCATGTTCCGCTAGACGACCGAGGTCAGGGCACTTATGCGGTCTTGTTTCTTGTGCGGAAAGTTTCAGGGGGATTTTCAACCGGTGCTCAATCTGAAGGAGGTGAATACCTGGATCAGGACAGTGCATTTCCACATGCTGTCCATTCGGACTATTTTTCCATTGGTCAGGCAAGGGGATTTTCTGGTGTCACTGGATCTGCCGGATGCTTACCCACACGTACCGGGGGCATGGTCCTCTCAAAAGTTCCTGAGGTTTGCTGTGGGGCAGGATCATTTCCAGTTTTGCGTTCTGCCTTTCGGTCTGAAATCTTCTCCCCGAATTTTCACGAATATGCTGGCTCCTCTAGTGGCTTTGCTTCATTCAGAAGGGGTGTTTCTGCACCCTTATCTAGTCGACATTTTGATTCATGCCCATTCACGAGACCTTTTGCAGAGGCAGGTGGCCCAAGTTCTGGGGGTCCTGCAATAACACAGGTTTTTGATCAATTGGGTGTAATCAGACTTTGTGCCGTCCCAGGATCTGGTTTTTCTAGGGGCTCGGTTTCAGCCTATTCTAGGGTTGGTGACTGTGTCCGAAAAAAAAAAAAAAAAAAAAAAAAGGTTGGATGCTCTCCAGGCTTTGGTAAAGAAGGTATGGTTACTGTCTGCTCCCCGAGCTCTTCTATGGTTGCGACTGCACATTTGGCGTCAGTGATATTTTGGGTTCTTGGGCACGTTTCCATCCCCTGTGCTTGATGACGTGGTTCTTGAGTAGGTGGGATCCAGGGTCCGGTTCTCTGAAGGACGGGGTTCCAGGGTCCGGATTGATTCACAGAGAGTTGCAATGGTGGTTGGATGCAGACCACCTGAGGGTAGGGGTGTCTTTGTCACCTCTGAGACCCGTGGTGGTGACGACGGATGCCAGCCTCTCCGGTTGGGGGGCATGGATGGGGTCAGCTCAGATTCGGGGGTTTTGGTCCCCTCGGGAGGCGAGTCGGTCATCTAATTGGCGAGAATTGCGGGCTATATTCCTGGCTCTGGTCCATTTCCAGGATTCCCTGAGGGGGTTGGCGGTTCTGGTTCGCACAGACGACTTAGTGGCCGAGGCTTATGTCATTCGGCGAGAGTGGTAAGTGTTCGGGCGGATCTACTGAGCAGAGTGATTCCTTCCTCTCAACTTTTCTCTCTCCGGAGGTCTCTGTTTCGGCATCTGGTTCGGCTTTGGGGTCTTCCAGTGCTGGATGTGTTTGCGTCAGTAGAGACTGCGATAGTGGAGTGCTTCTGCTCCCGGTTTCGGTGTCCCCAAGCATGGGAGGTGGACGGGATGTCATGTCCTTGGCCGCAGGGCCTTTTATATGCGTTCCCTCCGTTTCAACTATTCAGGGCGTTTCTGTTAGGTGCCAGTGGCTTTGAGTTCTACCTTGCTGGCTTCATGGAGACGTTCAACTTTGCTTTCTTATGGTAGACAGTGGAAGGTGTTTTCGTCTTGGTGCTTAAGTCGTGAGTTGGATCCTTCCTGCGCTTCTCTCTTTGAGGTGATGCAGTTCCTGCAGGACGGTGCTCGTTTAGGGTTGTCAGTGGCTTCTCTTCGGGTACAGTGGGCGGCTATTCAGGCATTTAGGGACCATGGCATAATCTTCAAGTTGAAGGGCGATTGATGCCTGGATTTTTTCAGGGGCTTATTAATTTATTTCCTCGCCCGGTACGTTCTTTTCCCTCATGGGATCTGTCCTTGGTTTTGGATGTGTTGACGGGGGCCCCTTTTGACCCATTGGGGGACTATGATTTGCGACGTCTATCTTTGAAGACGTTCTTTTTGGTCGCCATTACTTCGGCTCGTCGGTTGGGGGAATTGGGGGCATTGGCATGTTCCTTTCCTTTTTTGTAAGATTTTTCCCGATAGGGTGGTTCTGGTTCCGGTGCCTTCCTTTATTCCAAAAGTCAATTCTTCGTTCCATTCCAGGCAGGCGGTCATCCTTCCTTCATTTTGTCCGGATCCCTCATCAGGGGAGGAGGTCCGTTTGCATTTGTTGGATGTACGTAGGGTTTTGTTGGAGTATCTGCGGGTGGTGGCTCCTTTTCGTACAGGGGATTCACTGTTTGTTACTTTTGGTCCGGCGCGCTAAGGTGAGAAACCTTCCACGGCTTCCTTGAGTCGGTGGGTTCGATCTTTGATTCTGTTGGATTATTCCTTGAAAGAGGTGGTTCCTCCTCTAGGGATTCAGGGGAGGTCTTCCAGAGGCATGGCGGCGACGGTGGCAGAGCTTCAGGGGACTTCAGTGGTGGATATTTGAAGGGCCGCCACTTGGGCTTCTCCTTCGGCGTTTGTGCGTCATTATAGGCTGTCGGACTTGGGTGGTTTGGAGTCGGTGTTTGGTCACCGGGTCTTATCCTCTATGAGATACTGTTTGGGATGTTCTTGGTGCAGGATATTAAATAAGGGTCTTGCAACTCGATGTCCGTCTCCTGTGTGTTTTTCTTGCTATGTCTCATTGGTTAAAAGGAAGGCGAGGGAGGGACGGGAGGTAATGCTTCCATTTTCTTACGATAATGGCATTATTCCTAGTCCTACTCCCTCGCCTTCCTTTTCCGTTCCCTCCCACCCTCCCGGTACGGACTGTCCGAGTTGCGGCTTGGGCTTGGTTTTTGTACAGGAGGGGATAAGGGTGGGGGGGGGTTTTGAAAGGGGAAGGGAGGGTCTAGGGGGGAGGCGGGAGGCCTCATTCATTGGTTAAAAGGAAGGCGAGGGAGTAGGACTAGGAGCAATGCCATTATCGTAAGAAAATGGAAGCATAGCGGAGTCATACGCCTTGATGTTTCTACTGTTGACACTTTCCGTAGAGGTTCTTGTTAGACTATAGGTTTTTGAGGCCAACGTTGACCTGGGCATGGTGTAACATTCTGGTATGCTCCCTACTGAACATCACTGACAATGAGAACTTTCCTTGGGCTCCTTGTTCGTAGGTAACGAAGGTAACAGTCAGCCAACCCATAGCAAACTTCGGAAGTGTGTAATGCATATCAAAACCCACACGAAACTCTCCCACTTCATTATCTCTGTGAGCTGCAGACATCCTTATTTCTGGCAAATAACTCACTATAAATTCCACAATAGAGCCCCGATTATAGGCTTTTACACGTTTTGCATTTTTTTTTTTTTTTTTTTTTTAGCGTTACGGTTTTTTGTATATCTCTCCCATCACACTCGAGTTGAAATAAAACGTAGTGCAGGAATTGTGAAACGGATCTGTGGTGCAAAATATTTATTTTCTGCTCGAACAGATCTCTTGCTGGTATCTCGCATGACTTTTCTACGTCATGTATGCCCTCTTGTTGAATGTTCACACGAGGCCGCAGCCTGCGTTTCGTCTGAACACATGATTTGGGACTTTTTGAGAGGAACAATTTTTCTCACTCCTATCTCTTGTTGGAGTAGAAAAACTAGTGCCTTTCTCTATCCATGATGTTTGAGGTTGCACAATCTCGAGAGAGCCATTTCTCAGCCCACTTCCATCCCCCCCTAAGGTTGTGACCAGGATGCCTCTGGCTAGTGTGCAGACCACCAGCCTTCCACGCTTCCGGTCAGTGGCCAAATAGAAAGGCAGGATACAGGGCAATGCTCTGTGTTCTCTGACTTACAACTGCTTTCCTCCCACAATAGGCCTTCAGCTGTCCGAACAATGCTCTTCTTGGCACAGTTTCCAGCAGGGCATGCATCACGTCGCAGCAAACATGCACGATTGTTTCCCCTGTTTTATTAGTCATCTCTTTAAATTTTTAATCGCCGGCTGCTCTGCCAGATTGGGGATGTACCTTTTGTTTGTCTTGGCTTCGCCACAGGACTTCACCACGCACCTGTGCACTTAAAAAAAGAGGAGAAGAGCCGCTGAATAGTGCTATTTATAGAGGCAGAAACTAATCCTCGCGCTTCTGCCCGCCCCGCCCCCACCGCGCGGAGACCGAAGTAATGG
Source organism: Pleurodeles waltl (assembly GCF_031143425.1). Lineage (NCBI taxonomy): Eukaryota > Metazoa > Chordata > Amphibia > Caudata > Salamandridae > Pleurodeles > Pleurodeles waltl. The sequence goes on from NC_090440.1 coordinate 618,040,126, forward strand.
ACCGGTTCCGGTGCGTTCTGGACGATCACTTCCCGGACAAAAGGAGCGGAAGGGCAAGAAGGAGTGCTGACCCGCCTGCCATTCGGAATATCGGCTTTAAATGAGAAGTCTGCTTGTGAAAGGCACCGCAGGCCATGAATTTGGATTATTTTGATGCCCCATCAGTCACCCAATTGTAATGTGTAACGATTTCAGTATTTCATTAGGACCGTCGGTGCACTTCTAGGTCTCATAAGTACATAGGTAGATGCATGAAATAAAGGTATATCAAACAACAAACACAGCAGCTAGGTTCAAAGGATAGCACCAACAAAACCGTCCCTAATTACCAACTTGATGCTCACTGTGTGCAGTAGCCGCTGCTTATAAAACAAGAAAGCGCACCCTGATTGATAAGTATTCAGTGATTGTAAAATCCGTTCCAGGCAGTAATGTTTCCTTATTTCTTCTTCTTGAGATTCCAGTAATGTTCGTCTTGTTGCATAAAATTAAACACAGTCACACTGTCACAGCCAATGCGTTTTGTTCTACTGAAATTTTCTCATGGCATTTAAACTGTAAATAGCTCTATATCCTCAAGATTCCTTCAGCATCCGCTAACACTGTGGTCTACTCTCAACACCACCACCATGCTTTTTTAAAATACAGAATAAGTAATTACCAATCATATAATGATGTAGTAATATGCAGATATTCTCCACCTCACGACTGCATGTATTGGGGATAAAAAGGACTATGTTGACACCAGAATCAGTGTCCTACTTAAAAGGTGGCACCTAGCGTCGTGAGTGAGAAAAAAGCCTTTTACCCGCATACGTGCCCTAGTGCATCCATGTTTACTATGAAAACACTAATGCCTCTCTGCGCTGTAACATGCACTGTTGCGTTTGATTAATTATTTACTATGTCATTTTTATATCCGCTTCAAGACCACTACATTTTCAATATTGGTGCACATTTACAGACATTTAAATGTACTGTGCCTTGTAACTCGGTGTTTTCTAATGCACTTCTACTGAACTGTGCTAGTACAATGTAGCCTCATTTTGAGGTTGGACAGTAAAGAAAGGCCTTTGGAAAGTAGCAAAGTACGATCCTGTTTGTATTACGTTTATCACATGGTTAAGGTCTTCTCACATTCCTTCCCACAATACGATCCTGGCACCTGCTCACTAGCTTTTGTATTAAAATTTCTATTTTATCACATGATCTCATTCCTATTCTCCTCATTGAGAGGAAATGCATAAAAATGTGTAAAACATGATATGGCTTTACCAATACATGCTCCAACTGAGCAAGGGCAAAACTCTGGTCTATTGAAACGGCTAGTGCCTTGCATTATTTTGTATTTCGCACTGGCTAGTCTGCATTAAATGCATGTTACACTTTATAACCTACCACGAGTGTTATGTTTTCCTTTGCACACTTCTTTATGTTAACCTTACAGTGAAATCACGTAGGGGCATATTTATACTCTGTTTGCGCCGGATTTGCGTAATTTTTTTTTTACGCAAATCCGGCACAAACTTAACTCCATATTTATATTTTGGTGTTAGACATGTCTAGCGGCAAAATATTGGAGTTAAAGTCATTTTTTGCCTGTGGAAAACTACCTTGAATCAATGAGATGCAAGGTAGGCGTTCCCGGGCAAAAAATGACTCTAAGGCCCAAGTGCCTTATTTATCCTCCTGTGCAAAAATCACCCATGTGGGAGGAGGGGTCAAAAAAAGGTGCAAAGCTTGCTTTGCACCATTTGTTAACGCCTGGGTCAGGGCAGGCATTAGGGGACCTGTGGGCCTATTTCCATGGTGGAACACAATGGAATAAGCCCACAGGTGCCCTCCCCAGGTCCCAGGGACACCCCCACCCACACCAGAGGGACAGCAGAGGATGGGGGACCCCATCCCAGGTAAGTATAGGTAATTTTTTTTTTTTTTTTAAAGTGCCATTGGGGACCCTGAAATGGGCTCCCCTACATGGCATTGGGTGCAATGACCATGCCCAGGGGACATTGGTCACCTGTGCTGGCCATTGGGGTGATGTGCCTTTCTAAGGCAGGAGTCATGTGGTATGGATGGTTTTGCGTCAGAAAATGACTCTAGGCAGGTTAGAGTCATTTTTTTTTTACTCTAACCTGCCTAACGTAATTTTTTGGTGCGAAACCCCCTTCTTCCATACCGCCAGCCCCACCGAGCTAATGTCATTTTTTTACGCTAGCCTACCCTTTGCACCGGCTTGCACCATTCCATAAATATAATGCCCAGCTGGTGCACAGAAATGGTGCAAGTCGGTGCTAAACTTTTTAGTGAAAACTGCGTTAGTGCAGTTTTGCACCAAAAAGTATAAATCAGGGCCTTAACCTCTTGATATTTGTTTGTTATATAATATGTTCGTTAGATATTAAACCAATAAAACAGTTGAAAAGTGTGTTGAAAGGCTCTGTATATCAACAAAGATGGGTTTTGCTGCAGACTGATTGCCAATCATGTTTTTCCACTATATATATGAACCATGTGCAAAATCATTAGGGTACATTGCTGTCTACACATCAAGTCTACTTTGGACCAGCACAGAAGGGGGAGGTGGCTTTCTAATAGATAATGACGGGAATACAGCCTTGACTCACTGGTATACACACTAGATGATGCCATGTTGAGTGTCTGAGCAGGAGTTACAGTTTTAAACTGATTTTAGTCAAGTTTAAAAGGCTTTAGATATTTATGAATTAATCAAATACTGAATTTTTTCAGCTGTGAAATCACAGCACTTTGTGTGAACACATGCTACGGGACTGGTGTTAGTGACAGCTACGTGAAAACAGGCATTTGCAATGCAATGGGTCTCGCGTTTGCTCGAGTTATAGCTATTAGGCTATTAGCGTTGTAAACTCCCCACTGAAATTTTCTTGACACAAACATTGAAAATAAAAAGTAAAATAGTTGACATAAGCAAGCCAATTCAAAGAACCATGGCCACCATAAGCGTGAGTGCGAACTAGAGACACAAAAGGAAAAAGAAGTTCCCTCGCAGTCAAAGCATTGGCAAACGTGCAATTCTCCATGTAGCAGTGTCGATAGCCAAGGTGGTAACAAAACTGCCCCAAGAAGAGACAAACATAAAGCATTTACCAATGATAACAAAAGATTTTTGAAAGGCAAGCCCATGAACGAGTGAAAATGATGCACGTGCGAGGGACGTGGTTAAAAGCCCACAGATAGATTACAACAAGTCAGAGCACTTTGGTGGGCAACAAATGTTTCTGTTGTCATTGACACAGAAATGCTAAATTTTGAGTACTGTATTTTCAGCCTATTCACATATGATTTAATACAGGCTTCCTTCAGGTTTAACTGAATGGTGGTTTCAGCTCAAAGATATACGTTATTTGTGATAGGCATTGAAAATATGACGTTGTCGACTGTGAAAGTTGTGAGATCTAAGATAAAATTACATTACCAGCAGCAGAGATTTTGTAATCATTGCAAATTTTGCCAGTGAACATAAGATTGACACGGGCTATGGCTTCTTAATACCACTTCCCAGGAGATTCTCTCAGTGCACTTGTTGATTCTCACAGTGTGTAGTTGTTTTGTTGGCAATAGGTGGTAGCAATTGTTCCTGTAATTACTGTAACACATTACAAATAGTATCTGTGCATCAGGAATATCCTTTTAAAGAACTGCACTTTATTGAAAAGAGTGTCCTTTGTAAGGGTATTTCTACTGATTGTTTCCACTTAAAGGATAACTGGCAGACATGAGTAAAGAGGTTGCTAGCCTGTCACATCCAATACCTTTATAACTGAAAGGTGCTGTGTGTGAGAGGAAGGAGAGCTAATAATAGCAATGAAGAATATTCCAGTATAACACTAGTAATATTGACACATGTTGGAAACATTTAGGTGCAGAGACTGAAATTGGGAAGATCAGTGAAAAATGAACAACAAAGTGGTATGAAACTGTTAAAGATCATTGTGTTCTCAATGGTCACATGAACAAGTTGGATCGAAAGGAACACCAGCCCATCCATCTCATTAAATAGTAAGAGATGCCAAAACAATAAAAGATCAGCAGGAGAACTATGGAAAAGAGAAGGGTGTGCCAACCTTTGCATAGGAAGGGAGGTAGGCAAATTGTCTGAACACAGACACGCATGTCCTTGGCAGGAGTCCGCAGTGAACACAATCTCATTAGTGTTTTTAACATGAGTCTTGCACTTTGTGCAGCATGTCTTGCCTCAGTTGACTTGGTGCTTGCCACAAGGGATGGGCTATTTAGGAGGGATTCGAAGGCGAGGCCATGAAGAGTTCTGTCACAAAGAAGGTACAGCTGTTTTATTGACAGAGCTTTATTGGTAAGAACTCCAGGGTAGAACACCCGTGGTTTCCCAGATGGCCAGACATCAACTCACACTCCAAAGGCAACATTCTACACAGATACAACACATTATGTTATCATATTCTACACTTGAACTTTTTCATCACATAACACGAATTGTTGAAGTATAATTCAAACCCTTGAATATAGGATGTTGGCTTCTTCAGCATAATAGGGAATTTCAGATATGATCAGGTCTTGTTTAATAATTCTATCTATTTTTATTTCAAGATATTTTACCTATCACTTTTAATCCAAAGGTGAAACCCATAATCCCAGAGAAGATAAGTAGCAATGCAAATTATGTACATGAACAGCATAGCCAAGACCATTCACTGTAGCATCTGCCACAGAGAGCAAATATATCTCCCTGCAACAACAGAGTCAGGAATGGAGGCAGTAAACCGGCCAGGCAATCTTCTCACCAAGATTCCCCTCTTTCCATAAACTAATTTGTCATTACCATCCAGCCTTGAGCATGTGGGTTTTTTAGTATTATGATGTTAGAGGTTAGGACATACACCACATATAAACCGTCGATGAAACAATTAGCAGTGGACCCTTTAGAGAAAATAACTTGAGTAAGCCTGGTGTGAAGGTAACCAAACTAGTAACACAGGCATACTGGACTCGGAGCTGAATTCAGTGAGTTCAGCAAAAGACAGCGGCAAACTTGAGAAAGAAATCGATTACCTAACAAAGATACCCCAACAACAGTAGATGACCACATACAAATGCTAAAGTGGGACTGAATGTAAAACAATAATCAATTGGCCCCATTGATATCCTTGGACTAACATGACCCATTCCTAGTCGATAGCATACTTAGCGGTAAACAAGTTAGCAAAATGATAATAGATGCAAATCCTGGGTACGACATTATGGTGTAGGAAGGTGGGTAAAGTAACAAGCGACAAAAGAGAGGCAAGATTGAAGTGTACACTGTACATCAGCACCCTCCGATTCCCCTGCATGTACCAGCAGACAGTCCAACACGCACTATAAGAAACAAGACTCCACGTGTTGGGATGTGTTTGGACAATTCGAAACTAAGTTCAGGTTATTCAGCTAACTTTGCACAGTTTGAGAGCACATGACTGGATGGATGAATGCGTCGCCACTAAATCACGCCATCGCCCCTCTAACAGGTGCTTGTTGAAAATGAAACACCTAAAGTTCCTGGTGTGGCCCGAACAGGCATGCAGAAATGTAGAGCTGCCCCCTAAAAATATAAAAAGTTAACATAGAATGTTAAAGGCATGAGGTATATAACAAAGACACAGGGTATAGTCAGACATCCAAAGGCATAAAGTAGACAGCGCAGGCACATTGCAAGACTGAAGGAACATCATCTAAAAACAGAAGGGACAATGTTGCGAGAGGAGCAGTGACATGGATCAACCCAGATACTCCCTTTGCCCCAACAAATACCAGAATAGATCCTGAAGGTAGATCTTTAGCAGGGCACTAAATGGAAAGCCCTGGGTACTAGTGAGATTATATGCCCCCACTAGTATGCGACTAGAATACTTGGACACAATAATATCACTCTTCACAGAAATTGATCAAGAACCAGCAATATAGGCGGGGAATTGGGGCGATTATGATTGTGCTCACGATTTGACCCAGGATAGATCATGGCCACTGCTGCCAGGTATGCCTCTAGCAGAAAAAACAGAGGGCTTTCCTGGTTAAGTAATTGGAGGTTAGCAGATGTATAACACAAATTACCCTAAGCAAACAGGCAACATGTGTGCTACTCTTCTGTCCACGATCTGCATATCCGACTAGATGTGGTAATATGATCAGAGCAAATACAAGGTATGGTTCAGCACTCTGAGCATTTAGGTTGAACAGCATCCACCACAATCTGGTCTTAGTACACGTACACTGGGGGAGAAACCCAGCAAATACCTCATCTTGGATACTACAGGGACAGGTCCTCCTTGACCCATGTTCAAGACCCATATATAACAGTTTTTCAAGGACAACACTGGGACAACTGGCAATGCTGAGGTGGAATGGGACAACTTTAAGGCATTTCTGAGGAGCATGTCCTTGCAGACACCCAATGGAGTGCGCGCCTCCCTTAATAAAGATGTGCTAAGGTAGGAAGCAAAATCAGGCAGCTGCAACATGCAGTTGTCCACCAAGGGAACAAGAAGATACACTTACTATGCACTAAAGTGACTTACAAATACATGACCGATAGACTAGGCCTCCAAGTTTTTAGGGAATACACAGCCGGGCAGACAAAACAGGCAAACTATTAGCCTGGTTTATTAAACGTGAATTAACTAACCAACCTATCTCAGCATTACGAACATCCAGAGGGAAAGATAACTTATACACAGTGAGAAGTAAACAAGGTGGTCGATGTGTACTATAGAACTCTGAATTCAGTCCCCCAAGCAAGCCAAGAGCGCTCCCCACGAAGCTACCTGAGACAACTACAGATAAGGAAATTAACACAGTGCAAATAGTGAAGCTAGACAAACCCCTTAAAATCGAAGGAATAACGTAGTAATAAAAGAACCAATGTGGATAAAACGCCTGGCAGAGACGGGCTGCCCAAAACTCATAAAACCTGCGGTGAGATTCTCATTCAAAACCCACTTCGCTTATACCAAAAACAAATAAATCAGGATCATGGCTACAGACAAGAAGAGAAGTAATATTGATCCCACTGCTGAAACTGCAATGGCAAATGACTTACTAGCGGTAGCGTCTTACTGCTCCACTGCCATTCTGAAGACATGTTGTAAGAAATACTGCACTGAATGTAAGAACTCTTCCATGTAATGAACAATTGAACTAAGGAAAGGGGCACGAATAGGCATGAAGAAACATTGTAATCCTTGATTGGAGATATTCTTTCCAGGTTTTGAAAGGGATAAACTCCTGGACAGAAAAAACTTGATCAGATTTTTATACATCAACCCAGTAGCTAGAGCAATGACAAGGACAATATTCTCTGAACCAAATACTAAGAGGTATTCCACAGAGATATCCAGTGTCCCCACCACTCTTCGTCCTGGTGAGGGATGGATCATGGCCTTGTTGATGGAACAAGTCAAGAAATTTAGAAGTACAAATTTAGAAGTACGAGAGTACAGGAGTTGAGAATGACAGCCACCATCTCCTTTTACATGAATTACATATTGCTATACTTCCAGGATGTGAAGAAAGAACTAGAAAACGCAATGAAGGAACTGAAAGAATTCAGTGCTGTATCAAGACCACATATGACTTCAAGATTGGCCAGATGGCCTTTCCAGCTCCACTCCCCTATAAAGGTGTTGACTCCTCCCATCTTCCTGACTTTCCTGGAATAACGGCATCCCAGCAGTTCTGCGTGGGGTTGGTGTCCCGCATTCCCTTTCCATCTGAGGAAAACTCTGTCCCCAGTTATGGTTCTGGTATTCTTATGCCTGGTGTTTGCTGTAGACCCACATTCCTTGGGTTGGAATACCAATGGAACATGCTTTCAATCAGTGCTTAATTTGATACAGTGGTTTCCGGTGCAGGGCACCAGCGCTTATTTTTGAGGGCCGGCACTTATTTTTGTGGGTGGAACTGATTTTTCTGCCTCAAGCAGTTACTGGGAGAAAAAGACATATGGGAAAGGCGGAGGAAGAGAAAAGCAAAAAGGCGTCACAAAGGCAGAAAGCAGAAACCTGCAAAAGTGAGCTGCAGGGGCAGAGTGGCTTAAAATGGATTAAAGAGGCCTGAGAGGGCTTCAGGAGTACGCTGCCTCAGTATTCTGTGCTCGCATTAAGGAGTTGCCCTACCAACTGCGGAGGATACCTGTATGTTGGTACTCTCAACTGTCATATTCTGGTCAAGTTGCTCCTGTGGTCTGGTCCTTCCTCACTGCAATGCCTGGTTATCATGCCTGATGCCATTTACACTGATGTTGTTTGGAAAGACTAATTATGAAATCGACCTAGTTGTTGTCTTTGTTCTCTGAGCCACAAGGAATGTTTCTCCCTCATTTGTATAAAGTCTGTGTTCTACATTGAACACTTTTACATCTGAGGCTGTGTGACGTGACAGCAGGCAGAGAAGCATAGCCAACATCACAGAAATCTGTGTGTGAGAAAAATCTGAGTTTGCAGACAAATTCTGTAAGAACGTAAGTACTTTATTGACATCTCACAACGGTGAATTTCTCAAATCAGGAGAAGCACCATTTAAATTCCTTTCATTAATTTCCAGATTAAAGGGTGATCTCTTGTTGGGTGACCTGCAACTGGTACATGACCAGCAGAAATCACAGATCAACACAAACTAATTGTACAATAGCGTAATCCTGAGCTAGCCAACTCTACCAAAATATGGGCGATGTGAAGCACATCCATCCATAAGGGATGAAAACGCCATTCATGACACAAACTGGAACACCTATTTCATGCTGATCTATAATGTCTTTTTTTGGTGCCAGAAGCCCAGGCTAGTAATAAGAACTTAGAAGCCACTCTAAAAGTAGAGAATGCGTAATGGTATTCCTCAAACCAATTCTCTAGAGAGGTGTTTGTAGCCAGTGCCTCCAGATCTGGTCACTAGAACCAATGTCAAGCTGAGCTTAAACACGTCTGTGTGGCGAAAACCGACAGATTCATGAAGGGCTGGAATTCCTTTCCATTTGAAATGTTATGGCCCCTAACTTGTTCATATATCTCACTTTTGCTGTTCTTGTCCTTGGTGAGGGCCATGACCACAAATTATCCCACCAACAATTTTTAGACAGGGATAACTCCTTGGTTGAGGCCAAGTTCAACCTGTAGACAAAGAGTCGCACTTGGCTCCTAAGCCCATCCTACTGGCATCAACATCAGGGGATGATCCGAATATGGCTCTGCTGCTCTACACCTCCATATGTTTCCAGTCTCCTGCTGAGTTCCTGCTGGGCATCCTGTAACAGGAACAGCACATCCAAGTGCGCTACCCCTTCCAAATATGGTGGATTTTCAGTCTCTGCATAGCCCTGTAGTCAGCTGGGAAAGACCACCTGAATATAGGACAAAAGCAGGCCCACAATTTGTTACCTTCTCAATAGTACGTCCATTCACCTTATACTTACACATCTGTACCCTCTCACTGATCTACATGACCTGAGAATTTAACTGAAATTGACCTGGAGATGTTATATGAAATTGACCACATACACATAGGAAAGCATTAAACCACAAAATCTGCAAATATGTTTCAAATCGTAACAACCTCCTGAAGGCAAGCATAGGCTACTGTACATCCCAATAAGCAGAAACAATTAATCTCTAAGCAAATTGTCTGTTCCAACCTTGCTGACCACTATTTAATATGAATCACCTCTAAACCATATGGCTTGCAAATATAATATCAACATCTTGCTTTGACCCCCAGTCAACAAGAATTACCAAATAGTAAAGAGCATCGTGATTCCAAAGTGTTTTTGTATATATAAATGGTGACAAAGTGCAATACAAATATCTTCTCTCACACAGGCACCCTCTCTCTCTCTCTCTCTCTCTCTCTCTCTCTCTCTCTCTCTCTCTATATATATATATATATATATATATATATATATATATATATATATATATATATATATACCAAGCATGTCCTGTTATTCTTCCTGTGCTATCCTGACGAGGTGGGTGCTCAAACAATGGGCACAGGACCCATTCTAAATATGCTTCACATAAGATTCAAACGACGGCACTCCATGCAGTTTACTGTCCTTTATTTATGTCAGGAATTCCATCTAAATTCAAAAACCTCAAGGAATCACAGATTTAGGGCGACGCGTTTCAACCATCACGGTCTTCCTCCTGGCCCTCCAAGTGTTCAAGTCATGTGACCCATCTTACTCTTTAAATAACCACTGGTCTAATTAATAGACATATAAGAAATCTCTCTTATTTTTTTTTAACTGTAACTCAGGCAAGCCATTTAACTCAGGATGCCATTTTCAAACATCCCTGTGGCCTGTCAGCTAATAACAGCCCGGAACAGCTTCCTTATTGCCCATATAACCTCCCCATGGAATCCTGCTTACAGCCTCCAGGAGGAACATCAATGGTATAGAGGTAGTTTGGAGCCAGAAACACTGAGGACCAAGATGATTCCCCTCTACAAGTCCAGAGGAGGGCACGGCATCCTAAATAGGGCAGCCATTCTAAAACTGGTCCAGGTCGATGCTAATCTCAACCAGCTTCAAACTGATTGCATTGAGCGTATTCAATTTATGCCCAATTCAGCAATACCAGGAAGAGAATCAACAGAGGTCATCTGGTCTGATAGTAGGCCTGCTGCACTAGTATGGCGGGACAATTTCTTAAGATGGGGCATCGAACTGACAAGGACTGCATCAGAGTCCTATCCGAATCCAAAACAGAGCCCATTTAAGAGGAGTAGCAACCAGAGCACTGGGATGCTAAGGGGAGCAATCGCCCCCCTCGAACCATCTCCCAATCCCCCCTGAGTTTTATGATTCAACAAACAACAGCTCTAGGTGCTCCCAGTTGCATGAGACAAGTGTCTTTCACTAGCGGCTCATGTGCCTTGGGAGAGGACAATACGGCGACGTGAATCGCAGGTAGCCACAACCCCAAATTATTAACCCTGTGCTCCTGGAACATTAACAGCTGGAAGGGGAAGAATTCATCAGGCACTTGTCAAAACACGACTTTGTGCTGTTGCAGGAAACATGGTCAGAACAGCTGATTCCCATCAAAGGCTTCAAGGAATATCACTTAGCTGCCAAAAAACAAACAAAGGCAGGCAGAGCAGCAGCTGGAATGTCAATGTACTTTGGAACTCATCTATTATGGCAACACGCTCCTATTGACTTGGCCCTTTCTTGGGCCCAAAGTGTTAAATTCACTGCCTTAACTACCTCACATTTAGACCATAAGCCCTGCCTCTTACTGTACAATGTCCATATACATCAGAACAAAAAAGGCAAAGCGGGGAAATTTGAAGTTTTATATGAACTAGTTAAATCTCTACAGCACATATTGGTCTTATCGGGGGATTTCAACATGCACCTATTAGGACGTAACACCAATCACAATCAATCTCCATTGTTGAGCATGAACTACATCATGCCCCCGCTAATAACATCACTCAACAAAAATGACTGGCTTGTTAAATAATGCGTTATGGCTTTGGAAAGCAGGGGACGGTACTCCCTTAATGACTGATTCCCTCAAGACCAACCAACAGCCTTCACCAGAGTCATGAACAAGTCCTCTTCCACCCTGGGCTATACCTTTGTTGACCTTTACTTATTTCCAATAGTCACTCACTACAGTATTCTCGACAGAGTAGAGAGCGACCACTTCGGCCAACACATCGAACTTTTGTTAAACCACCCTCCCAAATCACCCCATGCCAGAGATCTACTGAGCACTCCAAGTGCCTATAACCTTAGGCTTTTGATATGGAACGGAGTAGATACTGAGACCTTAATTCATTTCACACTCAACTTTGTACGACAATATAACCACAGTTATAATCCTCACTTGATACACTTCTGGGAGTCCTTAACCACGACACTTCAAAGTCACCTCGCAGTAACTAGGGCAGGAAATCACAAAACCACCAATGGGGAGCCCTTGGTTTACCTACGCCCTTCGGTTGGAGAAAAGAAAACTAAATAAGACAGTCAGAAAACTCTGGCAGAAAGATCCATCTGTCGGCATCGACTCCAGACAACACATCGTTGCCCTAAGATCACAATATAAGAACAATATTTGGTCTGGTAAGCGGTCCTACCAGACCCAGGTCTGGCTGAAGCTCCTTCACACATGCAAAATGAAGAGTAGCCACTGCTTTTGGGCTGAAATCAATTCCCTCGCAAATCAAATGAGAGAACAAGCCATCAAAATGCAGGACTCTTGGAAGCAGAATGGTCCACTTTTATTAAGGCAGCTTTCTCAGAGGACCAGGAAGTTAGGAACACGCTGCCCACACCGCCTAGTGTGGAATGGGTTTCTTTAACTTGTCAACCTCAAGTCCCATCGGACACACACTGCCTGCCCAAGGCACAGCTGCAGTTAACCTTCAAGAAGTTGACATCAGAGAAGGCTCCTGGCTCGAATGGACTACCTACCCGTCTATTCAAGGAAGCCAACACCCTTTGGGCTCTGATCCTCACACCACTGTTCGGTCAGGCCTTTTGCCCACATTATACCACCGTTATGGAGATGCAGCATTTTGCATCCCATATACAAAGCAGGCTCGAGATCTGACCCAACAAACTATCCCCTAATTGCCCTGATAGATGTGGAAGCAAAGCTCTTTGCCTCCAACCTGCTATTGGACCTGGAAGCATGGACTTCCGCTTCCAATCTCATCCCAAAAACACAGATGGGTTTCAGAGCAGGAATGAATACCTCGATCAATCTTTTAGAGGTCTCATTTCTTGCTGTAAAAGGCAAAAAAAAACACCTGACACTTTGCACCTGCTTTGTTGACTTAAAGGCTGCCTTTGATAAGGCACCTCACAAGAAACTATGGTAAAAAATGGCCACCTGGCGTATGCCACCAAATCTGCTTGATATAATCAGTAATCTATACACAGATACCTGGGTTCAGGAAAAGGAGATAGAATTCACTCTGAAGATCCCCACGCATAACGGACTAAAACAAGGGTCTGTGTTCAGCCCGGCACTATTTAACATCCATGTGGCAGACCTTTACTCCAGATTAGCAGAATTAGCAAGCAACTCCCCAAAGTTAGCGAGCGAACAGTTGCGCGTTCTACACTATATAGGTGACATTGTCCTCTTCAGCCAGACTCAGTTGGGCCTTCAGTGATCTATTACCAGACTGGAGGAATACCTGACTATGTGGGGTCTTGATCTAAATCAGAACAAAACCAAAGTGATCTGGTTCTCAGGCTCCCATAACACCAGTCCTTTTAAGTTCAAATGGGCTGCCGCCGGTAAACACATAGCACTGGTCAAACACTACAAATATCTTGGCGTAACGTTGGACGCTTCTTTATCTTACAAAGAACATTTGTCGCAAATACAAGGGGTGGCCCACAAACTATGTTTTGCTTTCGCAAAGCTACAAAACAAGCTGGGCAGCACATCGCAGAGCTATCTTTTGCAAGTAATCAGAGCAAAATTCCTTCCATCACTAACCTACGGATTGGAGCTACTTAAGGGGCGTGACGCCCCTCTTCTCAACCGCTTACAGTCTTGTTCAAACACCTTTTCCATTTACCAAAGCATTCATCCCAAGCTCAAGTGAAGTTGAACTGTTCCATCATGCTCCGATCTGCTGGGGAGCAATAATGAAAATGTGCAGAAAACAAAGAACCCGCCCCTCCGACACATTGGCTGCCCAATGCTGGAAGGAAATGGGGCTCCAACCTGATGATAGCTCAAGTTGGTCATCCATACTCGGGCAACCCCAGACTGACTTAAACCTACAGGCTGCCTTGTACTCCAACACTGCCCTCGCTCTGTCAAAAAAAATCATCAACAAGGCTTCCAAACTTAATTCTTAGACAACTGACAAAGCTGATGTGATGACCCAACATCATGGCTGGACAGTCTTGCATACTTATTCAGCCTGGCACCCCCAGCTTTACCTCACGAACCATCTAGCCGGCTCCATCCAACACTCTCTCCTCCAAATTCGTATGGGTTTTTTCCCGTCCAAGGACTTGACTCCACCATGGAAACAATCCTGGCCAGACCTCTCTTGCCACCTTTGCGGCTTGTAGACCAAAAGTATTTTACACTTCCTGTGTGTTTGCCTGGTGGTCCTGTTAATGAGAAAGAAACTGCTACGTTCCCCACCGAAAGCTGTACAAATTAGAACTTGTCGTTCAGCTGTGATGGTACTCTTAGATGTGCAAAACATTCAGCTTGCGGCCAGAGCTTCTAAGTTCCTCTTGCACATTAAAATAGTGCTCTCCCAACCGTCTGAGACACAGGGGGGTCCCCTGATCTGGTACTGAACAATCATGATTGTCTTCTGTTTCTCTTGGCACTTTAAGCAATGAGCTCCTTCACTTCGTTAGGCTTGGGCCACCAATCCATTGGGTTCCTCTTCCAATACTCATTTCTGAACTTTTTATCAATGTATAATTCAATCTCTTATCAACCCAATCAGTTAAACTTTTTAAACTATATGCTTCAGTGAAAATATGGTGTAGTATGGTGATATTCTAATGGTCTTTTTTAAAAAAAAATCTCTTATATCTAATATGCAACAGGTTTTAACTAACTATGCATTAATAAATGTACTTACTCTGTCTCTGTCATGACTTTATTTTGACACCCTCCCACAAACTTTTGATTTTTTACTTTGCCATTGTGACAAGGTCATGTTGGAACTGAAAAGTAAAAAATGGCCACCAGCATCATAACGGCGTATGTATGAAGAATGATACACTGTGATGCATGCACACACAACAGCCCTGTTGGAGTAGTCTACAACAGCGTTTCCTTTATACCTTTGACCTTCTGTGGACCCCCACATAAGTATAACTGGAATTCATGGACCCCACTGAATCATCATTGGAATTTGGAGGCATCCACTAAGTCATTATTGGAAGCCACTGACTATAGTCCAAGTATTTTTGATCATATGAACCCCAAAACAATACACATTAAATACAGAAACAAGCGTTGATCAAACAAATATACAATTGATAAAATGTTTTATTCAATTCACAAAGGAATATGAAAAAACTAATTTTTAATTTTAATAATGGAAAGGCTGAAACTTTTTAAAATTCATTTTAGGCCACTCATTATCCATACTATAATCGGTTTGATGCACTTCCGCTGCTAGCACAAATCAATCTGATGATACTAACTTTATTTTGATCCTTCAATTTCATATTCCTCCACATTTACACATTTCAAAATGTTCATCTTTGCATTTTACTTATTTATTTATATTCACTTTATTGATCTGTTCACATTGTTTAATTTTCTAATCAGCCCCCTGAGTAGGTTTTGCAGACCCCAAGGAGTCCCCTAACCACAGATAGGATCTGTGACCTCACATACATACCCCTGCATGGAAATCCATTATTCCCTGTGTGCTTCTATCAAGCCACATTCGTCTCCCTTTCCACTGCCCCTTTAGTCCCCTCATGTGCCCTGCTTCTCGTACAATGCATTTTGACATTGCACGCCAGCATGATTGTTGGAAGCTTTCCCCCACCCGCCCCAAATCTTACTGACCAAGCTAACTCCTGCTTATGTGCTGTAAAACACCAGAAGCTTTAAATCATTGCCATAGCCAATATTCAACACTCGCCTTTAACGCAAGACCTATTACCTATGCCAAAGCTTGTTTTTTAGTTTTTTAGTATGTGAGTGTTTGTTTTACGACGATTATTCACAAACTGAGCATTAGGCTCGTTCATAGAGAAATGGTAGGAAGAAAAGCTTCTAACTCGACCACTCTGCTACATCACTCCATTACTACAGAGACTGTACTTTTTCCGCCACCGCACGAGCACCTAGCAAGACAAATTTGGATTTTTTGGGAGGGGATGGTGTCAGGGTAGCATCGAGTCTTGTTCCAAGTCATTGTGAATAGTGTTGACTGGAGAATAATATATCTGCCCATCCTTTTCAGAGATGATTTGCGCCCAAAGTGACCAGTAGGTGGCAGTGTTGGGTTGACATATGTTAATGAAAATTCCCATTGACTTCTCTGTTGCGGCAGATGGAAGGCAGCACGGACGAAAGTATCGAAATGTAACGTTTCCTGTTACAAAGCCTCTGCTTGTGGAAATTCTTACTATGGAAGGCTGTAGAAAGGAACGCTATATCGTGTGTGATGATGACCCTGCAGCATGTATCCTTTTCTATAATGACAAAAAAAAATATCAACAACCCACCCAAATGCATTTTAGGTTACCTTTGAAATGTGGGATATTCTGGCACATTATTGATATATTTGGAACACTCGTATTCATACGTAGGATTCACACTCAGCCAGTATTTTGCTCGCAAAAAATTTAACAGGTCTGTTTTTTCATGTAGCAACACAGTACGTGATCCGTGTAACTAGAGTGAGGTGGTGGGGGTGTGATAGACACATCTGAAAGACTTTCTTTGTTTCCTGAAGACCGTACTAGTGGCGCAGAGCGCTAAGTAAGTTTTTAATTCTAAGAGGAAAAGTGATCAATCGCGAAAACACAAGAGTATCCTAATATACTATTATTAGCTAGTGAATGTGGGAATTAGTGTTAGATAGCAGACCAGCATTCTTCCAGTATCCCGAAATACAACATACAAATGTGCAGTACTTTTTTAGTTTTTAAAAAGACTGAAAGAAAGCTTAGCCCTAAGGTAATTTCTTCTACATTCCAAGCAAGGTCGAAAAGTAGCAGTAGCTTTGCTAAACAGTCGTGGTTAGGATTATTGCAACTCCGTGTATTTAAAACTTTACCAATAGTCACTATAGTTACAAAGAGGCCAAACTATGAATCGTGGCTTCAGGGAAACCTCAAACCATACGCATCAACGCCCAGTCACAAGGGAATTTCACTAGGGCAGAACCCCGTTCACCAAATGTTCACTTGAAAAATTCTATGAATGATTAACCAATTCCTGGTGTGCAATTCCGCAGAAGACCAGTGGCGTAACGACACTTGAGGGGGCCTCCTGCAAAGTATAAGGAGGGGCCCCCATTCGAATTCACTCTGGAGCTCTCATGCCAGGCTACTGTGCTGAGGGGCGCCCTGGAGCTCGCCCTCTCCTCCGCACGGCGGGGTCTGCCGGGGCCTTTGTTATGCCCCTCCAGACAACCTCACTGAATGATGTGTGGGGGGGAGGAGGAGGGAAGAAGGGCGTTAGGGGTGCATGCATTGCCACGATCTAAAGGAGGATGTTTCTTCACAGTGGCCGGACCCACATTCTGGAACCCACTGCCACGACACAATTGACTCTCTAAGGGCACAAACCAATTCAAAGAGGTTGGAAACTCAGTACACTCACTGTAACATATTTCTCTTTTGTGGTGGGTTGGTTGTCGCAGATTGCCTAGAGCAGTGGTTCCCAATCTTTTGACTTCTGTGGACCCCGCCCTTTATCAATACTGGAATGTGGGGACCCGCACTGAATCATTATTGGAAACGGGGACCCCCATTGAGTCATTACTGAATGCTGGGGACCTAATCTGTTCATATCACGGAATTTTCTAATCAGTCACGGACCCCCTAAGGGGGCTTTGTGGACCCCCAGGGGTCCGCAGACCACAGGTTGGGGACCACTGGGGGGTAACTTAATTTGCATAATTCAGGATGCCATATAAAGCAATGAAACATTATATAAAGCAATCTTGAACGATGGCTGTGCACCACTCAATTGCCTGTAGCTGAAGGCCCTTTTGTAACAAAACATGTTTATGATGTTTACTTCAAACGTGTACAGAGATGACAAAGTCAAGGTGAGTCTCCATAAGGGGAGGCAAGCACGCTTACAGGAGTGTTTGTTCAATGTATAATGTCAGGACCCTGCCACTGGAATAGGACTTCCATATCTGATCTCAGACGGAAGACACTGTGGCTCCATTGATAATGTTAAATGTGTAGTGGTGTTGCACACATTTGCTGGATTTCTTCAGGTGAGTAGGGAAGTGATGAAAAAGGTAATAGGTTGTTTGAACTTCTCATAAGTCATACTTCTGCTGCTGAGGCACAAACAAAGTGAGTTCCCTAATGAAGAGGCTCCCACAAGAATGTTGGTCATGCAGCTACAATTGGGGGGGGGTGGGTGAACATATATTATATATGGTGTCAGACTCACTTACTGACCCAGAGGATGCATGCCTTTGGAAAGTAAACTGTGTTTCTTAAATACTTAAAACAAATAACCAAAAGGTTGTGGTGTCTCATGTTTATTTGTTCTTTATATGGAAATGGAATACAGCGAGTCGATGTTTGACCATGACTTGAGGGCACAGAAACTGTTTGTGAAGATCTGTTTGGAGAAAAGAGATTAACAACTAGACTCAAGGAGACCATGGTGGAAAACACAAGCATATGAAGGCAAGGTTGGCCTCCAAGAGCCAGATTACTAAACATTTTAATGGTTGCAAACACTTCGACAAGGTGTTTCCAACAGTTAAAATGCTTTTTCTCATTTACTAGTCCAATTTTTGGAATTGGAAAAGATGGCTGTGCAACACAGGACGTGATCCGTGTAACGGAGTGGTGCACAGACTCCTAAAATGGGATTCTTCATTGATAACGATCAGTATCTGGAAAGGGTGTGCTTTAGAGATCCCTTCCAAATACCGAATCGTTACCTAAACAGGGTGGGACTGGGGCAGAAAATAGGCCCAGGCACCAAAATAAAAGTGGCCCCCAATAGTGAATTAGAGGGCTACAAAAGTGGTGCATGTTTGCAAACTGAGGCAGTTTTCAACTTGTAAAGGCACACTGTATACATTTTTTGCAGACATGGAAGTCTGTGTGAATTTGAGCCCACTGCAGGCAATGTTTGTTTTAATATCAGGGAAATCAAGAGGAAAAACCGGTCTAGCAGACCATAAAACAGACACACAAGCAGTCAAGAAAACAGGCCCACGAACTGACCTTTCATACCAGCCTGTCAAGTCTGCCTGATTGCCCTAAAGGCTAGTCGGACACTGTACCTAATGTATCATTGTTTTTCACCAAAATCAAGACACAAACGATTGAATTCTAAGTGACACCTCAAAGGAGGTAAACTATCTGCAAAAGAGTAAGGATCCTCTTTGTGAAAGAAAAAAAGTTGTTTAAGAGGGGGCAGTAATCTGTAGGACCACTGCCACCTCTAAAACAAACATTGAAAAAAGATTCTTTTTAAACACAGTCCTGTTTCTTTTAAAGAAAACGGGTTACTTTTTAAAAAAGATGTTCGCTGTTTCAAAAAGCAAGCACAGATGTGGTAGTCTGTTGAATCCGGCAGACCACCATCCTTGGGATGGCCTCTAATCGTAGTAAGTGGTAATTTGCCACCTACCTCATTTATATGCATGAGGTAGGCCCAATAGGATTCAGAATTTTAAGAGCTGACCTATTAGTAAACAGGTCAGTGCTTAAAATTCTTTACTGGTCGCAAAATACTGGTTGCAAATTGCGACTAGTATTATACCACCAATAAATAGTACATATAGGGCCATATGTACAAACACTTTTTCCCATAGACACAGAATGGATAAAAACCTTTTATACTTCTGGCCCATGGTGCCTAGTGCCCCAAATACATGCATTCATTAACACAAGCATGTGGAGTGGGTCATGGTTGGGATTGTTCTTTTAAGAAACCCTATGGGATTTAAGGGTAAACCAAGTTCCCGTTGTATTAATTATGAGTTTAAATGTGTTTTTCCTGCTGAAAAATCTTAATGTTCGTTGTAAAGCAAAAGTAATTAGTAGTGAATTCCTGTGATAAGTTTAGAATATGTTATGCAGTCTAGTTAATTTTTGTATAGCAGTGTATTCCGACAGCTATGTTTCTTCGTTGGAGAACAGGTAGATTTAGAGGATGGTATGTTAGGGTGTTGACAGCAGCAACACTGGCGGAGCTGGGTTTGATAAGACTAGACCCCACCACAGGTTTTTGTCCCGACCCTTTCCAAAGTCCTTTTTGCAGCCCTTGACTGGAGAGGGCCTGAAACTACATTTACACAGGAGCAGATGACGTCACCCGTAGATGCCCCCAGGTGCGGTTGCAGGTATGGACAGGGGCGTAGTTTGGTCAGTAAGGTTTGGGAGGTGTGAGTGTCAGATTTTCCGACAATTACATTGCCCAAATAGCAGGGCACATGAGGGGTAATTAAGGGACAGTGGAAAGGGAGAGGAATACGGGCTAGTAGGGATACTAAGAGAGAAAAAAACAATATTTTCTAAAATAACCAACATCTTTGAAGACGTTCAAAACAGAGAGAAGGAAAGAATATGTGTGCGTTTGTAAAAATTCCTTGTGAATTCTGAAGACACCTCGCCTGACAGAAAGCAGCTGTACCCACCTATTTACCACAAAGTACATTCATTAGGGGGTTGTGACACCCCAAACACCCATCTACGCCCCTGGGTTTAGATTCATGCCATATTCTGCCTCCAGAGGTTAAAGAATTCACCTCAAGAGAAACAAATCATCGACGTAAGCGCAAAATCATGATGAAGCATGACCCAAAATATAGGCGCATACAGTGAATGACCCATGAAGGCCCTTGATTTTTGAAACCGGGTTAGGGTTAGCGTGTGAGCAAACTCCAGGCAACAAAGGGAGCCCCGTGCTTTGTTAGAGGAGGTGAATGTAGGACAAGTCAAGAGTGGGAGCTGCATACAGGAAGGCTAGATGAGCAGAAGAGTTAAAAGAGAGAAAGTGTACGAAAAGATGGAGAATGTAGGAAACATCACTGCAAGCCATATATAGCAGGACAAGAAGGGAGGACACGCACTGCAAGAGTGAGACAATAGAAAACATAGGAGAAGAAAGCATTACAGGCTGCATGTAACCATGTAACAAGGTAAGAGGGGAGAGGATGCTGTAGTGTAGAGAAAGGAAATAACGAGCTGCAATGTAGGCGAGCACACGGATCAAAGTAGGCTGCTAGGAGGTCAGAGAAAGGTGGAGCATACGCACCAATACCACAGGATAGAGGATACGTGCAGCGGGAGTGAGGGGGGTAGAGAGATGTTAGAAATGGGGTCTCTAGTTGGCAGTCAGTTTGCACCCTGTCCAAGAAGGGACCCTCACTCAGGTTAGGTTAAGGGAGATACACAGCTCAGATAACCCCTGCTCACCCACTTGGTAGCTTGGCACAAGCACTCATGCTTATCTCAGAGGCAATGTGTAAAGTATTTGTACAAACACACACAGCAACACAGTGAAAACACCACTAAAGTACTCCACATCAGTTTCGAAAAATAGCCACTATTTATCTAAATCAACCAAGACCAAAAATCCAACATACACAAGCAAAGATATGAATTTATTAAATAAAAAGAGTCTTAATCCATAGAAATCAATGGATGTGTTGTTTTAGCACAAAGTACCTTGTATGCCTCAAAAATAAATCCATACGGGCAAGATTCTTTCCCCACCGGGTTAGCAATGTGTCGATTCTTTCCACGAAGGGATGCGTTGATTTATGGTCAAGCAGCAGTCTGTGCGGTAATGTTGAAGATTTTGACACCTAGGGTCAATGTAGTGAAAATTCTGACGTGCTGTGCGAAGGGTCCGCATTGAGAACAGGCGCTGCGTCGATTCTCCAGCCATGAGGCAGGCATTCCTTTTGAATTTTCAGCCATGGGACAAGCGCTGTGTGGATTTTTCTGGCAGATTTTCCCTCGCAGGTTACCAGCTTTACCTCCTAAGGGCCCAGGGACTGGATTTGGCACCACTTGGCAAGCCAAGACTCTCAGCAAAAGAGCCCAGGCACTGGCAGATGGAGTCTTTGATGTCCCTGAGACTTCAGAACAGGGGTCAAGCTCAGTCCAAGCCCTTGGAGAATCGTCACAAGTAGGATACACAGCAAAGTCCAGTCCTGGCCCCCTTTAAGGCAGAAGCAGCAACTGCAGGCCAAACCCAGCAAAGCATACACAACAAAGGGGCAGTATCTTGCTCCAGCTCCTCAGCTCTTCTCTATGGCAGAGGTTCCTCTTGATCCCACAACAAATCTGGGGTTTTGGGTCCTTTACTTATACTCATTTCAGCCTTTGAAGTAGGCAAACTTCAAAGAAAAGTCTCTGTTGCGCAGGCCTGGCCCCAGACACACTCCAGGGGGTTGGAGCCTGCATTGTGTGAGGATAGGCACAGTGCTTTCAGGTGCAGGTGTCAACTCCTCCCTCACCACTCTAACCCAGAAAGACTCATCAGGATATGCAGGACACACCTCAGCCCCCATTGTGTCACTTTCTAGAGGGAATTCACAAACAGCCCAATTTGTCAGTCTGACCCAGACGTGGATTCCACAGGCAGACAGAGGCACAGAATGGTTAAGGAAGAAAATGCCCACTTTCTAAAAGTGGCTTTTTCAAACTGAAAATCTAAAAACCAACTCTTCCAAATAATGTATTTTAAAATTGTGAGTTCAGAGACCCCAAACTCTGAATCTCAATCTGCTCCCAATGAGAAACTGTACTTAAGAGCTATTTAAAGACAGTCCCCATGTTAACCTATCGGAGGGATAGACCTTGCAATAGTGAAAAACAAATTTGTCAGAATCAGGACATGTAAAACACACCACTAGATGTCCTACCTTTTACATACACTGCACCCAGCCCATGGGGCAACCTAGGGCCTACTTTAGGGGTGACTTTCATGTAGTAAAAGGGAAGGTTTGGGCCTCACAAGTGGGTACACTTGCCAGGTCGAATTGGAAGTGCAAGACTGCACACACAGACACTGCAGTGGCAGGTCTGAGAGATGTTTACAGGGCTACTTATGTGGGTGGCACAATCAGTGCTGCAGGCCCACTACATGCACATTTGATTTACAGGCCCTGAGCATCTATAGTGCACTTTACTAGGGACTTTAACAGTAAATCAAATATTCCAATCAGGGATAACCAATTATAATCACAATTTATACAGGGAGCACTTGCACTTTAGCACTTGTCAGCAGTGATAAAGTGCCCACAGTACCACAAAACAGCAAAAACGAAGTCCAGCATACAGTTAAAAATAAAGGAAGCAGAGGCAAAAACACAGGGGAAATAATACCAAGGATGCCAGGTCTAACAAGAGCCATCTGGGCTCTCTAACACATTGTTGCACGTTTGCAAGCAGAGCTACATCTGAGGCTATAAATAAAATGTGGCAAAGCTATTCACAGTCTTTGGCTCCACATATACAGCATCTGATGTGTGCATGTCTTTATTGCGGTATGCCGGCGGCCTAATCCTGTCAGTGCTGCTTGACGCCTGCATCACAGTCAGGGCTGTGGAAATATGGCATTTGTGGCGGTGGAGAGCCCCCCACTTCAGGAGCGCAAGGCCATACAATGTGGAACCGGGGGATAAAGTGCATGACCATGGAGCCAATTGTTTCCCCGTAAGCCAGCTCCAATGCGGCCCGCTGCACGTGGGTGTTCCTACCCAGGCCGCCACAAGCAACCGAGGCCTGCCGGAGGGAAGAACAGACCCACCCACCCCAGCCTGGAGAGAAGGGACAATCTGTCGCGCAGCGTGCTGCGGGGCCAGCCGAATGTTCGGCTCGGGACTCGGCACGCGGCAGGAGGACACGCCGCGCCTGAGCCTTTCTTATATTTATCGAAGCCCCAAATTGGGCATGAGGCCTCGTTTTTGTAATTGCGTGGCACGCCCATGGTAGTTTCCGCATCCCCAACTCACCTTCTCTTTTCTTTTTTCTTCTTTCTGTCATCCTTGCTTTTCTTCTCAACTTATACTTTCCCTTCCTACCCATATTTCCTTTCTCTTCCCAGCATGCCTTCCTTTTTTCCCTGCATGCACTGAGTCCCTATTTACTATGGTGCTTTTCCTATTGCATTCTACAACTTGATCCCAATTCAATGTGGCCACTTTTTACTTCCTGTCAATCACTTCCTGCTCTTTGGGTATATAACGTTTTTTGATTCCTTTTCTCTTTGCGCTGCAACACTTCCTTTGGATGGTGATCTTCGCTCCTGTTCTTCTGCGTCAGATATTGAATTTCTGAGTTTTTCCAGCTTTTTCATGATCACTTAACCTTTTTGTTCTGATTTTCTTTACTCTTGTTTTTGTTTCAGGAGTTCCTATTTTTGATTTTTTTTCCCCTTTTTCCCTTGGGGACGCCTTCTGGAGGGCACGGACTGCCTTTGGCGTTCCTTCCATCAGCAGCACCGTGGCTACCAGAAAGGGTTGCCCCTATTTGGGCCAAGGCAGAACCTACAAGAACCTCGCCACACTTCCCGTGGGCCACAGATATCGACTACGATTAGGTCGTGACAGATTGCAGCGACTAACTAACCAGACCTCGTCAAGCAGAATGGAAGATACTGAAACGGCAGCTGCAGACCCTGACCAATCCCTACTCGTAACTATTCAACAACAGGCCCAGGAACTGCAACAACTGAGAAATGAAAATGTGGCTTTATGACAAGCCTTGGCATCTCGAAGTACAGATGTTCCTACTGTCTCTACTACAACTCCTCGGTTTTCAGGAGACGCACATAAGCTGCGAGAATGTCTGGATGCTCTGACTGTCTACTTTGCCTTCAGACCCACACAATTTTCACAGGATAAGAGGAAGGTAGGTTATCTCATCAGTGCATTATCAGGCCCTGCCTTGGCCTGGGCGACCCCAATAGTAGCTTCCAATGACCCAGTGTTGTCTGATTACTCGGCCTTTGTGAACAGATTCAAACAAAACTTTGAACGCCCAGGATTGGAAGCATCAGCCGAAGAAGCACTTTGTGATATTCAACAAGGCACTCAAGATGTTCTCCAATACATCACACGCTTCATACAATTGGTGGCAGAGACAACATGGGTAGAGCGTACTCTGGTAACTCTGATTCGCAGAGGGTTTCGAGAAGAAATCAAAGATGAATTAGTACACTCTACCCAAGTAGAAGTTCTTCGAGGTCTGATGGATTTAGCTCTTTGTATAGAATATTGTCTTCAAGAACGTCATTTAGAGAAACGAAAGAATCAAGGACCTTCCCAGCCAAGCACCTCATGTTTTTTTTACCTCGTTTTGAAGAACCTCGACCTATATCTAGAGAGCCTGAAGGAGAACCTATGCAGGTAGACACTGCTCGTGGTCCACTCTCAACTAGCGAACATGAAGATAGACAGAGAAGAGGATTGTGCCTTTATTCTGCTTCGTACTTGTCCCATTCGTCCTATGAAGTCTTTGGTAAACGCTACTTCCCGTCCTCTGTGAGAAGGGAGGGGACGGGATCATCTGCAATACCTTCCATCATTTCTTCCAAGGAAAATGCCACTATTTTATTTATGTTACCTGTTATCCTGCAATTACCTGATGGTCGTGAAGAAAGAACCCTGGCATTATTAGATTGCGGAGCTAGTGGCATTTATATGGATATGACCTGGGCTAAAACACTACAAATTCCAACTTTGCCAAAAGAGGTTCCTGAACAAGTGCACACTGTAGATGGATCCCTTTTATCCTCCGGTCCTGTTTTGACTACCACCTCGAGTTTAGGTCTTGGACACTTGCGAAACAAACCAGTCAAATTACACAAACTCTCAAAAAAGAAAGTCTGCGAAACGGGTTCATATGGACAGACACGGCTGAGGCGGCTTTTCAAAACCTAAAACTGGCTATTGAATTTCTGATTTTGTTCCAGCTTTTTCCTGGTCACTTAACCTTTTTGTTCTGATTTTCTTTACTCTTGTTTTTGTTTCAGGAGTTCCTATCTTTGAGGATTTTTCCCCTTTTTGCGTTTTTTTCTCTTGGGGACTCCTTCTGGAGGACACAGACTGCCTTTGGCGTTCTCTCCGTCAGCAGCACCGTGGCTACCAGAAAGGGTCACCCCTATTTGGGCCAAGGCAGAACCTACAAGAACAAGAACCTCGCCACACTTCCCGTGGGCCACAGATACCGACTACGAGTAGGTCGTGACACAATCATGCCTCAAGAAGCCTGCAGGGCTACCACGAGGAGGTGAGCAGACAGCCTTTATGTTGTGTCACCCAGCAGTGGAACACCCCACTCACAGAGCTCTTTGCCATGACAGGCCAGGCCCCAGCAAGCAAGTTCCGCATTTGAGTCCACACGCTCCAGCCTTCCAGAGGCCATAACCAAGTGTGCCCATATACCAACATAGGACCCCACACAATCGTTCCACAGAGACATCACTGTCATCCCTGCGACGTACCATGAGCTCACCACCTCAACGTGACCAAGCAGGTCCAGTGCCTATGCCAGGTTCACCGTCATCAGTGACACCGCTGCCACCATTTAGTCAACTGTTAGATCCAGCAGCAGGGACACTGCAATGGTGCTACTGGCTAGGACAACTACACCACTACTTCCGCGCTACGAGAAAGGTGGATGGGACGGTCAGAAGGTCGTTGATGATGCACTGAGGGGGTGAAGGACTTTGAGTTATTTGAAACACTGCCCAATACCAGAGCAGATGACGATTTTGATTTTGTGGTGGAGGTTCCTAACAGATATTTCAATACGCAACTAAATCCAGATTGCAAATGTTTCAAGCTGCAACAGGCAAAACAGATTGACACGTAATCCCTAGATATTTTCTACGCCAGACTGAGAAAGCTCGCAAGCTCCTGCGTGGGTCTCAACTAATATGAAGAAATTCAGGCCCAATTCATACAAAGCAGCCACTCAAACATTTTGCACAAGTTAATCCTCTGTCAGTCTGGCATCTCACTAGACGAGATCCTGATGTTGGCCAGGTCGGAGAACTATCTAACATCCGAGCCCAAGACATGGCCGCCGTGATTGGCTACCCAACTGACCTGCCAAAACAGTGACAATAAAGAAAGAGCAGGTGGACGCCATCCAAAGGTGGCGGACATTGAGGCGCCCATCCAGGGCCTAAAAGCTGTATTGGTATGGTTAGCAGATACAGAGGTCATGTTTTCTCAAGTTTTTCCCCAGAAGTTGTCTTTTACATTGTTATAAGAAAATGCCATTTTTCTTACGTGCGTGTATGGGTAGATCATGAAGTTCATGCACCAACTGCGATGACCTGTATGTAACCTGGAGGTTTAAAGAATAATATTGTGTTGGTGTAGGAAAGTACCATCTTGCCTGGCATGTTACTCCCATATTTCACTGTATATATGTTGTTTTAGTCTATGTGTCACTGGGACCCTGCCAGGCAGGGCCCC
Source organism: Pleurodeles waltl (assembly GCF_031143425.1). Lineage (NCBI taxonomy): Eukaryota > Metazoa > Chordata > Amphibia > Caudata > Salamandridae > Pleurodeles > Pleurodeles waltl. The sequence continues at coordinate 618,067,291 of NC_090440.1, forward strand.
AGTGCTCATAAGTATGTGCCCTGTATGCGTTCCCTGTGTGATGCCTAACTGTCTCACTGAGGCTCTGCTAACCAGAACCTCAGTGATTATGCTCTCTCTGCTTTCCAAATTTGTCACTAACAGGCTAGTGACTAAATTTACCAATTCACATTGGCATACTGGTACACCCATATAATTCCCTAGTATATGGTACTAAGGTACCCAGGGTATTGGGGTTCCAGGAGATCCCTATGGACTGCAGCATTTCTTTTGCCACCCATAGGGAGCTCTGACAATTCTTACACAGGCCTGCCAGTGCAGCCTGAGTGAAATAACGTCCACGTTATTTCACAGCCATTTACCACTGCACTTAAGTAACTTATAAGTCACCTATATGTCTAACCTTCACCTGGTGAAGGTTGGGTGCAAAGTTACTTAGTGTGTGGGCACCCTGGCACTAGCCAAGGTGCCCCCACATCGTTCAGGGCAAATTCCCCGTGTTTTGTGAGTGCGGAGACACCATTACACGCGTGCACTGTACATAGGTCACTACCTATGTACAGCGTCACAATGGTAACTCCGAACATGGCCATGTAACATGTCTAAGATCATGGAATTGTCACCCCAATGCCATTGTGGCATTGGGGTGACAATTCCATGATCCCCCGGGTCTCTAGCACAGAACCCGGGTACTGCCAAACTTACTTTCCAGGGTCTCCACTGCAGCTGCTGCTGCTGCCAACCCCTCAGGCAGGTTTCTGCCCTCCTGGGGTCCAGGCAGCCCTGGCCCAGGAAGGCTGAACAAAGGACTTCCTCTGAGAGAGGGTGTAACACCCTCTCCCTTTGGAAATAGGTGTAAAGGCTGGGGAGGAGTAGCCTCCCCCAGCCTCTGGAAATGCTTTGATGGTCACAGATGGTGCCCATCTCTGCATAAGCCAGTCTACACTGGTTCAGGGATCCCCCAGCCCTGCTCTGGTGCGAAACTGGACAAAGGAAAGGGGGGTGACCACTCCCCTGACCTGCACCTCCCAGGGGAGGTGCCCAGAGCTCCTCCAATGTGTCCCAGACCTCTGCCATCTTGGAAACAGAGGTGTTTGTGGCACACTGGACTGCTCTGAGTGGCCAGTGCCAGCAGGTGACGTCAAAGGCTCCTTCTGATAGGCTCTTACCTCTCTTGGTAGCCAATCCTCCTTCCTAGGTAGCCAAACCTCCTTTTCTGGCTATTTAGGGTCTCTGCTTTGGGGATCTCACCAGATAATGAATGCAAGAGCTCACCAGAGTTCCTCTGCATCTCCCTCTTCACCTTCTGCCAAAGGATCGACTGCTGACTGCTCAGGACGCCTGCAAAACTGCAACAAAGTAGCAAGATGACTACTAGCAACCTTGTATCGCTTCATCCTGCCGGCTTTCTCGACTGTTTCCAGGTGGTGCATGCTCTGGGGGTAGCCTGCCTCCTCTCTGCACCAGGAGCTCTGAAGAAATCTCCCGTGGGCTGACGGAATCGTCCCCCTGCAACCGCAGGCAACAAAAGACTGCATCACCAGTCCTCTGGATCCCCTCTCAGCATGACGAGCGTGGTCCCTGGAACTCAGCAACTCTGTCCAAGTGACTCCCACAGTCCAGTGACTCTTCAGTCCAAGTTTGGTAGAGGTAAGTCCTTGCCTCCCCACGCTAGACTGCATTGCTGGGTACCACGTGATTTGCAGCTGCTCCGGCTCATGTGCACTCTTCCAGGATTTCCTTCATGCACAGCCAAGCCTGGGTCCCTGACACTCTAACCTGCAGTGCACAACCTTCTGAGTTGTCCTCCGGTGTTGTGGGACTCCCTTTTGTGACTTCGGGTGGACTCTGGTTCACTTTTCTTCTAAGTGCCTGTTCAGGTACTTCTGCGGGAGCTGGCTGCTTCTGTGAGGGCTCCCTACATTGCTGGGTGCCCCCTCTGTCTCTTCATCCAAGTGGTGACATCCTGGTCCCTCCTGGGCCACAGCAGCACCCAAAAACCCTAACCACAACCCTTGCAGCTAGCAAGGCTTGTTTGCAGTCTTTCTGCGTGGGAACACCTCTGCAAGCTTCTTCGCGACGTGGGACATCCATCCTCCAAAGGGGAATTTCCTAGTCCTCTTCGTTCTTGCAGAACACCAAGCTTCTTCCAACAGGTGGCAGCTTCCTTGCACACTCAGCTGGCATTTCTTGGGCTCCTGCCCACTCTAGACACTGTCGCGACTCTTGGACTTGGTCCCCTTGTCTTACAGGTACTCAGGTCTGGAAATCCACTGTTTTTGCATTGCTGGTGTTTGTTCTTCCTGCAGAATCCCCCTATCACAACTTCTGTGCTCTCTGGGGGTAGTAGGTGCACTTTACACCTACTTTTCAGGGTTTTGGGGTGGGCTATTGTTCTAACCCTCACTGTTTTCTTACAGTCCCAGTGACCCTCTACAAGCTCACATAGGTTTGGGGTCCATTTGTGGTTCGCATTCCACTTTTGGAGTATATGGTTTGTGTTGCCCCTATACCTATGAGGCTCCTATTGCAATCTACTGTAACTTTACATTGCTTGCATTACTTCCTTTTGCTATTACCTGTATAATTTTGGTTTGTGTACATATATCTTGTGTATATAACTTATCCTCATACTGAGGGTACTCACTGAGATACTTTTGGCATATTGTCATAAAAATAAAGTACCTTTATTTTTAGTATATCTGTGTATTGTGTTTTCTTATGATATTGTGCATATGACACCAGTGGTATAGTAGGAGCTTTACATGTCTCCTAGTTCAGCCTAAGCTGCATTGCCATAGCTACCTTCTATCAGCCTTAGCTGCTAGAAGCACCTCTTCTACACTAATAAGGGATAACTGGACCTGGCACAAGGTGTAAGTACCTCTGGTACCCACTACAAGCCAGGCCAGCCTCCTACAGTTGGGCAATAGTAATGTCATTTACATAAGGCATGGTTAGGTTCATCCAGTAATGTGTTAGCTTATGTTTCTCAGTGTTGTTGTAAACTAAACACATCTGTCTGCAAGTTCGGGCTACCACTGACAGGAGAGTGACCATATGTTCTGATTCACTTGGAGAATGAGAGAAAATTTGAACGAAAAGATCAGGACGCTTAAGCAAAGACCACCTACCTTGCAGGCCCTCCCCAGGTCCCCATTAATACCTAGGTTTATCTTTGACATATGACTTCCAGAACTGGATATTGAAGTTCCACCTCTTCTGTATCAGGGTTTGATATTCTTATAGGTCCTTCAAGGTGCAAGTTCCCAACAATAATTGGAGGGTCCAGTTTTTTTGTCAACATAATATTTTAATGTTTTGTTCTCCCTCATCTACTGGTTAATAACATACTTTTGGGTGTTTTCTGGTGGACGTTGCCTCTTTTTTCTTATGATGACTTTTATAACTCAAGACACAAATGTTAACATTTGTTGTCTACAGTTCCTGAGTCAACCCTTACTATATTGAGCTACAGAAGAGATTAATTTGTTGACATTTCTAATAAGGAATTTAGGAGATCATTTTTCAGTATCATAATTTTGTATATAATCATATGCTGTATTGTGTCTCTACAGCAAAGCTTTTGTACTATTTGAAATTAGATTTGTTTATGCATTTATGATAAATATATAGTTTATTTAAACCTCTTTTTATTGATATTACAGATAAGCCATGAGTATACATCACAATATACATATTTATGGTAGATACATCTGATCGATTTACGTTTAGAAACCTACAGGATTCGAATTTCATAATGTGGAAGTAAAAAGTCATAACAACTTAACATAACAATCACTTGTAGATTTTCTTTTTATGTGGCATCTTACAAAGTGGTTGAGTGTCAACTAGGAATCATTATTAGATACATGAGTTAAGGCAGCAAGTGTCTTTTACGGGTCTATTAGGTCGTTGGCTTACTAGTCAGTTTGGTTGGGGCAGTTTCTAGCAGTGTTTCCGCTTCACTCGTCTTGGGGTCTGAATGGGGTGCATCCTGGGGCCCAGATGGGTTTTAATATTCCAGAAAACTCTGAGTGACTTCACTCCATACATATGACATTGGCCTCCTAAGAGATCCAAAGGCTTGTTCCTGCAGTAGAGCTTCTTCCTCCACCTTGGCCCAGTGTTCTACCGCTTACCATCTGGTATATAGCAGGACTGATATTTACTTCCAGGCCCTAGCTATCAACTCCCTGGCCAATACAAGTGCTAGGTCTACCAGTCTAGTAACTGCTTTCTTGTGTAGTGGACTTTGGAGTCTGCTCAATAGGAATGTCTCAGGTGACAGACCGAGTCCTGGTTTTAGGGATTCACGCAAGTGCGCAATAAACCTTGTCCAGTATCCCTGTGTGGTCGGGCACGCTCATGCCATGTTGATAAAATCTGCAGATGGGGTCAAACTTCTAGGACATAATCTGGGGGGTCCACTAAACATATCACTGATTTTTTTAGGGGTGAGATAGGCCTGCTGTAGATAATTACATTGAATGAATCTCAGGCATGTATTATGGGATACTGATGTACATAGGCCAATATTCTAGCCTATTCCTTCTCCGGTATAGTGTGACCCAAGTTAATTTCCCACCTTTAAGTCTGCAGAGGTTTGTCCGGATCATTCTATTTAGGGTTTTATATACCCAAGTTATTACATGTCTGCTATTGCCCAGAGTTGTAAGTAAATGTAAAGCACTGTGCTGTATGCGTTCTTCACTCCCGAAGTCCAAAGCCCTGTTAATGTACATAGTAGTGCCCTGTACATAAGAAACTGCCAAGGTGGCAGGGCATAGTCCTCCAAGGGCTTGACTTCCCCATTTGTTCAGCAATCCACCACCGTAATGAGACCTACTTCTGTTCACTGTATCAATTTTTGGGACATAAAGAAGGTCTGGTTGAATTCTTCACAAGGTAATACAATCAGCAGTAAGGCTGGGGAGTACAATGGGTTGTGCACTGCCATTTTCCCACATTTCTCCATTACTGAAAACCTATTGACAATAACCTGGGTGTTGCATGGGGTTTGGTCAGTTTTTCATGTAAAAGGGATAGCAGAGCACCTTGATTGGGTACTCCTCCCATTTTACCTATCTCCATCAGCTCCTCGTCATCTAGGCATCGCATTATGCACTGCAATTGCACCACCATGGAGTATAATTCAAGATCTGGTACTCCCAGACCCCAGTAAGAGAGTTAAGGGTCATCTTCTGCCTGCCCCCATTCCAAATTAAAGCACAACAGAGCGTGTCAAATCTCAGAAACTACTCCTCTGGTATCCAGATGAGCAAACTGACAAATAGTTAAAGTAATCTGGGGAGTAGAACCATTTTTAGTAGAGTAATGAAAGTCATAATTGGTAGCTGGAATGAGCACCAAAATGTCACCAAGCCTTTTAGGCCCTGGTCGGTACCTCCAGGTTCCCATCCCCAAAATCAACAGTGTCATAGTAAAGGTTATTGCCCAAGTAAAGGAAAGTGCAGGGTGACATGGCATTCCCCATATGTCCAGCCATCACTCCTCCAGTTCAGGCTTTACTGCAAACAATGTTGTCTTCAAAATATTTGACTGTAAACAAGAGACCTTCCAACAGTCGTTCAGTAATTTCCCCACTGTCAGTAGTGGTGCTTGGAAGCATGCATAGTGTAGCCCCCTCCGTCTGATGTAAACAAATACTTTGACTCTTCAACATCGACCCCAAATCTCTCACTTTCCAAGTAAGATGATTATGAGTTTTCAAATTGTTGGCCTTAGTACTTTGGGACATGTAGATGTCCTCCCACCCCCACCAAGTATGTGCCACCCACAAGCTCGCCAGGTATAGGAAAATACGATGTGTGTACTTGTGAACCCAACTCCCACTCCCTATGGCGGGGAAGCAGCGGCTGCCCACCCAAACTAAGCAACTGTAGACAATCCTTTTGAGCAGACTTACCCAATCTAATCGTGTTACGTTTGGAGGTACTCAAACCAAGTAGTGCCAATTCATTGGTCCCGGTCTCTTTCTCACTCCTTAATTACTGTGGCTGTTTAGGGCCCCCCTCTTTCAGAACACCATTGAGATCCAGCCAGTTCAGGAGACTCAGTGAAATCCACTACCACCCGGCAGGAGGCATGGGCATAGGTGCATCAAATTGAAGGGTTCAGTTAATACAGCCCACCTGGCGGCAAGTGGCCACCAGAATGCTCAGTTTAGCAGGTCCAACTCTGTTCATCAGAGGTCATCTGTCACCCGAGGGGTGATCCGGGGGAGTGCTTCCTCTAGTGTTTAAGTCCCTCTGGAGTCAGACCCAGATGATCTTGGGTTAGACACCACCATGCTCTCCACTTCAGAATGTCTCTTGTTCCTAATTTTCTCGGCTGCCAGCACAGAAGCTGCTCTGTCGCTCTCAAGCTGTTTTTTTTCTCAGATGACTTATCCTAGTTAAGGTTTGTTTCCTCTTTTTCTCATTTTTCAAATGTGGGTGGGCACTGGTGCATCTGTGACGCGCCAGCATCTCTGCCTTTTTTGTAGGTTTCAAGCCAGTCCCATGTCCCTGTTGGCAGAGCCAGTCCTAGGACTTTCGGGGCCCTGGCAGAGAGGGAATTTGTGGGACCCCTCTAATTTTCATACAATGTGAAATCACACGAAATTACATCACAGGTAGTGCCATCAATTCCCTATTAAAGCAACTTCACAAGAAGCAACTTTCTTGGTTCAGATTACCACTAAATCAATAAAAAATATTAACACTAATAAAATAGGTACACATAATGTAAATTTCTTTTAAGTGGTAATACATTATATTAGTCACACTGGATAGAAAGATTTGGCCTAGTCCTATCCTAAATGTATATCTTTAATTGTATGTTAACAGTTTGTTTCCAGATTGCATTAGGTATGCATTTATGTATGTGGAATTTAAATAGCCCAAATTTAGCCTAAAGGTGTCACGACTCACGTGCTGCTTGCGCCTGGAGTTTGCAGATCTTGAGGCGTGGATCTTGAGGGTTCGACTTTGGCCCAAAAAGGGGCGACTCTTTCTGGTAGCCACGGTGCTGTAGGCGAGGAAACGCCAAGGACAGACCGTGACCGTGAGAAAGTAGCGCCAGAGGGAAAAAACCCCTTCAGGAGAAGAGGAAAAACCTCCCAGAAGATTCGCAGGGGATTCCTGGAACAAGAATAGAGGAACAGGAATCAAAGGAACTGACGTAACACAGAAATGGCGAAATCCAGAGCCAAGGGCTAGGAAATCAGGAGCGAGGACACTAACTGAAACAGAGAGTGTTGCAGCGCAAAGAGGAAAAGAAAAACCACCCTTAAATACCATAAAACAGGAAGTGACCCACAGGAAGAAAAAGGACACCATCTTGAATAGGGAAAAGTAGATAGAATAGACTGGATCAGAAACCATAGAGAATAGGGAAGGAGGAATGCTGGGAAGACAGAGGTAACCTGGGAAGGGGAAAAGACATAAAGGACAGAGGAAGAAAACAGACCCAAAAAGGAAGAAAGACAGAAAAGAAGAAAAAGGAGCCCCAAACAGGTAAGAGGGGTCAGGAGACCCCAACAAGACGGAGGGAGAGAGCAGCGCGAGTCCCCAAGTAAGTCCTGGGGCCTCGCAGGGTGCAAGAAAGGCTCGGGCGCGCCGCGTCTTAGAGATGCGAAGCGCGGCCCGAGCCGAACGCGCGGCTTGTGCCGAACGCTCGGCTCGCGCCGCGCGGTGCGGCGCGACAAAAGGCTGTAAAGTGCTGGTCAGGGTCAAAGACATAATCAACACATGATAGGAGGAGTAAATTGTTTGTGGACTGTATCAGTATCATGATGTAGCTTTTTTAAAGAGTTGAGTATTTAGCTGTTTGCTGAATTGGAGAAGAGTTTGAGATGTCAAGGTGGATATGGAGATATTGTTAAAAAATGTTGGTGCATTGATGGAAAAGGCCTTTTGCTTGTTTATTATTTCAGCACTTCTTCTTTCATCTGAAGATGTTCTTGCTGCAGGTGTGTGGAAAGCCACTGGTAATAGCAAGATTATCTGCCAAGTAAGTAGGGGTGTCAATCCTGTGTATGTGGTACTGCTACAGTGCAAACCTAGCCAAAAGCAAATGAGCACTGTACAAGGTAAATGACAAGCATAAAGTCAAGGAGTGGTAGGAGAAGTAGTTGATTTGTGGACCGTTAATGCATTGTGGTGGCACTGAAGATGATGCAGCTGGGTTTCAAGATGTTTCGGGCTGGCAAGGGGAATATATGAAGTTCCGTCACCATGGAATGATTTGCTCAAATTTATTCATTCCCTAATGAGAGGTGCTGCAGCACGTAGAATGTTCTTTAAAGAGGGGGCTAGTGAGGCAGATGGTTTACCATATACTCAAAACAAGATAAGGTATGTGCAAGAAAGAGATGAAAGCAAATAACTCTATTGAAAATAGCTTGACTTCTAATAAATGCCTCACCCTAAACACAGTAAAACACCAAAACCTACCATAATGCAATTATAAGTAGGCTAAAAGGGTTTAATGTAATGTGCCGTTAGCCATGGCTACAACTCCCATATAAATGCCCTCTGCAGCCTTTAAGTGTTCAAATTCTAATTATAAATATACTTACATGGTTGCAGAGTGCATTTACTTTTGTAAATTAGCATGATGCTGTCTCAATGAACAGTTTTCAGATTCATCTCCTTTCTCTTGCGTATGATGATTTCTCCCAATTTTGCAGAACATCTGGAACGCACATGTACAAATGCAATTAAGAAACATTGCAAGCCTAACTCAATAACCAGCCCATTTTGTTGGGTCTCACAGAGCTGGACTATGGTTGTAAGGCCCAGGGGAGTGCGGCCAGGCCTCTAGGGTTGTGTCTGGTCAGTATTTTATTGCCATGGAGGGTACTTTCATGTCTACACCACACGAAAAGAGCAGAAATCTTAACAGAACTTCTTAGGATATAAAAATATGGAACAGGAAATCCTTGCCTAATCAATAAAAGTAAAAACTTTCAAATTGGATGTGTGGAACAAACAACGGCGGGTGCTGCAAATGTCGGGGAGGTGGGGAGGACAACAGGGGAAGATGGAGGAAATAAAGTTGAAAAAATCCACACCATTTTCCTTGCGCCGCTCATCTCCTGCCGCCTCCAGCCGCCTCCCTCCTCTTGTGGTGTCCCTCTTTAACAGATAAAGCTTGTGGTATACTGGGAAAGTTATGTGTCTTAAAATAAGCAGTCCTGTGTTGAAATATAGGTTCTCCTACTTGACCAAATTGTTTTATCTTGGGAAATCATGTTCTGCCTGGACCCTTTCCTCATTATCTGCAGGGCTATTTCATTCTCAGTTTTCTCTCCTTTTAGCGCCCCTAAAGGTAAACATTTTCATAAGGTGGCTTGTGTAGGTCACTTCTTGTGATAGAAGTCCTACCCCCCAGCTACCCTGTTGGCAAACAAAAAAAGTTTGACGATTGGTATCCCACAGGATTTTGCTGAAGGATGCAGGACAAACATCTAAAATGAAGAACACTCCTGCACCCTTCTTTGGTAGGCTTCATAGCACAGGACCATGGCTATGGGGTCCAGGGGAAAGGTGCCCTCTCCTGGCCCCTGCAGCACTGTATGATGGCTGTGAGACCCCTGAGCTTGGTGTGGCAGTGGTGCCAGAGAACCAGGTGAAGGACTGTAAATGGGCCTCTCTCGCCTCCTCCCCTGGCAGGGCCTAATTTACATCCATAGTTTGGGTAAATTGGTCCCATAACACCCCTGGGCTCCAGTGTCATTATGCCTGCTGCACTATTGTTAGCTATGCCCCTTAGAAGGGCTCATCCCCCTGGGTCTCACAGCCAATGGTGCTGTGATGCAAGCCTCTCATCCCCCACACCCCTCCCTAGGTCTTGCAGCAGAGAACTGTGGTTGTGGTCCAAGGAGAATGGAGCCTGTGGTGTATCAATGGTGCAATGAGCCACAACTGACTGGATAGTAAAATACAGCCATAATTTGGGTGCAATGGACCCATAACCTCACAAGGCCATGGTCCTACTGCACTTGCTACACTATTGATAGCTATATCCTTCAGAGGGGCCTGGACATTGCAACCATGGACCAATGCTGCAAGCTCCATGACAGCAAGCTCCCTTCCTTGGGACTCTCAGCACTGGACCATGGCTATAAGGCCTAGGAGAGATAGGCCTTACCTGGGCTTTGAAGCTCTGGACGTAATAATGTAGTCACGGGCCAAGATGCAAAATATTTTTGCTGCACCGTAAAACACAGCCATAATTTGGGTGCATTGGGTCCCTAACATCCATGAGCCCTGCTGCCACTGCACCAGCTGCACTACTAACAGCTACACCCCGGAGAGAGAGGCTCCCATGGTCCTCACAGCCATAGTTCAGGACTGCTAAACTCATGGTGTCTAACCATGGCTGCAGGGTCCAGGGCAGGCCTCTCCGGGGTCTCACAGCTATGGAACATTAACCATAAAAGAGGGGCAAGTAGCACATCAATGGTGCATTGGGCCTTGTTGAAAATTGAAAGTGTCTCTTTACCCTTGTCCACTAGCTGCACAGTAAAATAAAGACATAATTTAGAAACACTGAACACTAGGTATCCTGGGCCTAGTGCCACTGCACCTGATGCACTTCTGATGTCAATATCCCTGAGTGTGCCCCACAACACAGGACCAGAATACCTGAACAGTCGCATACACTTTCACCAACCTACCAGACCCCTACGCTCCCTCTCACTCCCACAAATTCCCTGAATCTGCAAAAGTAAAACTGGAGGTTGCTCATTTTCCAACATCGGACCCAAAACATGCAGCAACCTCCCTCAACACTTCAGAGCCTCCTCCTCACTTCTTGAGTTCCACAAGAAGCTGAAACCTATTAAGTATTAAGGGCGGGTGCCACCACATACAGTCCTTACAGCATTGACCCCTGGCTGAGGCCCAAGGGAGAGGGCCCCCTCAAGGGCTTGCAATGCTACACCATGGCAATGAGATGTAGGGTAGGGCCCTCCACTCCCCTAGGCCTTGCAACCATGATCTCATGCTGGGATGCCCAAATGAGAGTACCCAGAATATGGAAGCCCTCTTTCATGGGCCTTGCAACAATGATATAGCCCTGGACCATCCTACTATGATCCAAAGCTGCGAGGCGCAGTGAAGGGTGGCCTCACAGCTATGGTCTAGTGCTGCCCTGGGCCTCACATCCCTGGTCTGGTGTTGCAGGGCCCAGGACAGGAGCGTCTCCTTCCCTGGGTCTCACAGTCATGGGTCCCAGCCATTACTGCGAAACCCAATTAGGGTGACCAATATTCATTATCACTTCACAGGACAATTTGTGCCTTTGGAGACACCTGCACATTTAAAGACACATTGTGTGTGCAGAGACATCAGAAAATGTTTGTTAGGGAGCAGAGGAACTATGAGACACAGAGAAGGTTTTAGAGGTTTTATCTAAATCCCTCTTAAAGCAGGCCATAATAAAGATAACTCAACTGGAGATTATGCTTATCAAGTGTGAGTACCCACTGCCACAGGATCTGGTGCAGTGAGTACGTTTCAGCTATAGAACTAAAATATTTGACATCTAATCTCAGCTTTATGGTGGAACAAATACTGTGTTCTAAAGCTGGGCAGGGCTCATAACAAATTGACAGTTCCCTGGAAGGGACAGCCAATTGATTTGCCATCAGAATCACGTAGACCGCAGTTGTGGTCTAGTGGACTAGTTGCAGATGTGGAACTAGGCAACATTGTGTGATCTTGGGCAATCACTTTTCTGAACGTATTGCTCTGATGCTCCCTTTTTAGCTAGATTGGGAGTATTGTGTTTCAATGTAAAAGTGGCTAGCACAATTTAAAAAACTGGAATGAATATTATTTATTATTTAAAGAGAGAGGTGCCCAGTCACATGGTATAGTCACCTAAAAGCAGTACAGTGGAAAATACATAGCCTTTGTACCAAGTAGCAGTGCCTTGCACTTATGAGTCTACTACTTTAACCAACTGATTGCACCTGGGCAGATAATGCTCTAACTGTGTCTTGTCTACTGATCTGACAGCACTTTGAAACATGCTTAATGTAAGAAATAGGCATACTCCCCAAGCTGGTCCTGAGCATAGATAGAGGAGGGCAAAGGATGTGGCCATATGGCCATAGTTGCCGACCTGGAACTCAAGAACCAGGTTCATACACTAATAAAAAATGTGGTTTCTAGCTCAAACAGATCACAAATTACTAAAAATGCAGCAACATGTACTGCTGTGCAGCGAAAGGCACTTAGCAAAGGTTGATTGTTGATCTGTCAGTTGAATTTTGCTGTTTTGGGGTATTAAACCTTTGGCTAGACAGGGTTAACATGTAGAAATGTCAAACTAATTAACTGATACTATCTGAAAATATGTTGCATTACGCTGAACACTTTTGCTTTTTTGTCACATAATTTTGTGATTCCAGTGGAAATATGTCCTTGTATGCTCCTTGTAACCAGTGCTCATGTAAAGCACTCCAATACCTTCAGGTCGAGTTTGCACAACATAAAACTGAAAACAAAAAATGTAAAAAAGGGTTTCACTGCCTCACTCAAGGCTGTTTGCATTTTAATAGCTGAAGGTGCACCTGAACCCGCATGGTGCAGGACCCATCCTGTGCTGTATCGCATCCCTACTTGCCACTGACAAGCATCCCTTTCACACCTCATAAATAGCTGAAATATTGAGTGTTTGATTTTGAAAGTGACACACAGGGTGAAACACTCCTGAAGCGGCAGTTCAGGTACACGGAAATGAAAATATTCTTTATATCATTGAAACAGAGATACAACTGAAACATCAACAATAAACTATGCCACGTATCAAGAATTACGCCTCCTCGCCTCGGACTGGAGGAGGTACTAGGCACTGAACCTAAGGGAGAAGGGCAACCCAGGACGCCCAGGCATGCCAGAGAAGCATGGTATGTTTGCGGGGGCGCTGAGCAATATTAATATTATATTAGGATGGGCTAATTCTCAGTGGGCAAAATGGAAAGGGTGTCGAGGACTCCCACATACCACCCCCCTGTGCACACTGCCTCAAAAATGGAAGCCGTGATAACCACATCATCCAACCACAGAGGGCATATAATCCAAGAGGACCATATGTCAATCCCATGCATCGATGTCTGCAGGAAGTCTAAGGTGGACGTGTGTCGTCCTTGGCCTCCATGTTAACGATAAAGACATCCCAGATATCGAATCCACCCTGTGCTAGCCCTATATGCTGTAAATTGCACAGTGTTTGGGCCTCCGCACGGGACTGCTGTAGCAAAATTCGCAACGAACTGTCATGCTGAAATCTTGAGTGATGACTATCCTTTCGAGGAGTTAAAACGCTGGGGGCACCACATTTGGCGTCATGCGGTGCCTTTGAGTTGACAGGATTAAAAATAATTGAATGTCAAACCTCCTAAATGCTTAGGGGCCTGGCAGCTATGGTGGGGCTGCGAGAAGGGTCCCCTCCCCAGGGCCTCTCAGCTGTGGTATCCTCTGCTGCAAGGACCAGGGGAGTGCTACACATGCCTACGAGCGCAGGGTAGAGGCTCCCCCTCACCTGGTCCTCACAGTGCAGGGCTGCACCATAGGTGCGAGGCCCAGGACTAGGGGAACACTGGTGCAAGGCCCCATGTAGGTGGGCTGAGGGTCGGGCCCCGGGCAGCTGCTCATGCTTAGCACCATTCAACATCACCTTCAGTTTAGCAGAAAACATCAGGTCATATTGTATATTCTTATAATTAATCAACGTTACTCAACAAGGTGGTTGATGCTAACCGTTGCACATCTGAAACAGGGAAGTCCGGAAACAACATGTCATGTGTAAGTCATGTGGAGGGTGCCAACCTGGTGCGGAAAACCAGCCACCACGGGTTTCGAAAATGCCCAAATACACAGGCGGAAAAGGACACCACCTATGTCGTGTGCTGTATGAAACAAAATGCAAAACCAAGAACGAGCAACCAGGGCACTCCAAGATGGGTACATTTACAGAAGATACTTTAATCCTTAGAAATGAGAAGTACACTCGTTTTGCTTACCGTACACGGCAGCGGTATCACGCGCTGTGACATTTTACACGCACCGATGTTTTCCTGACTCCCGGATCCTGGGGAATCACTGACTCGGTCTACTTAGACCATTGACGGAGTGTTTATCCTGTACTATGGATACACTCTACGGGATAGTCCTTCTGCCTTGGAAAGAACTAATTTTCCCTATTATGACAAGGGACCAGTTTTTACTTGGATGCAAGACTCATCTGTTCCCTGATATTGTATTACCTATGGAGTATTAACAGAAACACTTTGTTACCCAAACATTGAGTCTTCGAGCCTTGAAGAAGTCCGTGAGGACGAAACACGTGTTGGCTGTTACCGAACTCCCACATACCTGTTCGATTACATGGACTTTTACTATCTCTGTATATCTTTTCGTACTTCTCATTTCTAAGGATTAAAGCATCTTCTGTAAATTTACCCATCTTGGAGTGCCCTGGTTGCTCGTTCTTGGTTTTGCATTTTGTATATTCTTATATCTAAGCACCTATTTCACTGATAGGGAGGAGGCCCTTTTTGCCTGCACTGCCATGATGAACTCGGGGTACATTGATACCGAGATATTTTCCAATTTAAACTGCCATTTCTCCCTGGTAGAACAGTGAAGTACATCATGGTCACGGTGGTGCAAAAACTTAGCTACTGGCATTCTGGGCGAGTTTCCTGGTAAAGATCAACTAGTGTGTACTCTGTGTGCCCTGTCCAAAGTGAAGACATGCAAGAGTTTTTGGGGCAGCACATCGGTGCACAGGCATTGTACTAGGTAGGTTGCCATGTCTGGTCCTTCAACTCCTTCAGGAACGCAGGCCTACCAGTCATATATCTTATATATGTTTCTACGTTGCTGTCCCTCTGCATCATCCACCCTCCATTCGAACTGGGAGATTCAATCAGTGATAGTCTGCAGCTGGGCCCTGGTCTCAATTCATCATGGCTTTCTTCAGTAACCTTAACTGTTTCAGCAAGCCTGTTGTTGTCATTTCTGAGGATACCTACCTCAATTGCGACAGTGTCAATCTTCGCCTCTAAGGCATGCTTGTTGGCATTAATTGCTTTTTATTGAGATGTTGTTGGAGGATCTCAGGTATTGCAGTCTGATAGCAGTAATGCCACTCTCTCTCAATTCTGCACAGCCTTAGCTTCCAGGAGTGTTTGTGGCCAGACTGTGTAGCCACTCGGTTTCTCATTCTTGCTTCTAGCTGCTAGTCTTTAACTGTCCCCATGCCTGTAGGCCAAGTGGAGCACCATGTGAGGTCTTCCATGCTCACAATTGCGTTCCAGTCTAGAGATCAGGCCCCTTGCCTCCAGTCTCTTGCGCAACTAGCCAGACCCTCCATAAATATATATAGTTTGAAAACGTTTTTGAATTTTGTATTTATAACATTCATGAGATCGGCTGGGAAGTTTTTAATGGAGTGAATTTCTCACAATTATGTTTTTGGGGTTGTATGTTCATTATCCATTGACAGTTATAATAGTTTTGTAATTGGAGGATATTTTTGTGTTTTCCTAAGACTTTTTGGCAAAGATTCTAAGGGATGGATGCTGCGTAAGACCATGATGGCCTGATAGCAGAACTGAGAATCGAAAATACTTTCCCAACTATGCTCTATTATATAATGAGTGGAGAGGGGCCAGTGTCCTATTTTCAGGTGTATGTCTAAATCCAATAGAAGTTGTCCCTCTAGAGTGTCCATTTTATTGACCTTTCAGTGCCCTACCATCATGTGCACCTTTCAACTTCAGTATCGTTTTGAAGGGATACATCATAAAGATGTCTGTATGGCGTTTCCTTCATATTCCACATTACATTTCTTCATACACAGATAGACTTTTACAGTCATCTGTTCTACCTTCTCACCTACTTGCAACATTACATTGTTATGCGTGGTCCATTGCAGTCATTAGCAGTAATTACCCGTTTTCCTTTGGGTCTCACTACTGACAGTTTTAACTATCTGTTGCAGACAGCACTGTAATCAGTACTTCATCACATAAACAAAGTAGACTTTGGATCAGCCTCTTTCTCATTATTTGGTGGCTTTCTTGTCTGTTTCAGTTCACTGTTCCTGATTCGATGGCTTTCCTTCTTATTCTTGTGTTCACCCCACCCCTGAAGAATTTAAGCTTCATCCTGCTTTTTAATTGGTTAGGCATATTCTTCCACTATTTGATGTTGATGAACAATTATTTTGGCATCCCTTGATGAGACTGCATGTCCTGTTACTATCTTTCTGTCTTCCCTTCTCGCCCTTCATCCTTGCCTCTCCAGACATCATGATATTCCCCCATACACTGCTTCCGTATCTCTCTTTCTCTGCCGAAACAAGAACTGCTCCCTCTCAGTGCCTTGCACTCCATCATTCCCTCTTCTCTCTACCCTTAGCTTTTCTACCTTCTCTCTACCTCTCTCTCCCTCAGCCTTCCCTTGGGACCCCTGTTGCTCACCAGCCACTGCTGCCACAATCAGCTTTTTTAGTGCTTGGTTTGTTACACTCTAACCTTTGGCAAAGCCATAGTGGCTGGAGGCCATCTTGGAATGTTATTTTGTGTACCTCCATGAAAGGCACTGTGGAATGTGACAGCCATCTTAGAAGTAATGCAAAATAACTTTCCAAGATAGCTGTCTGCCACTATTGGCTTTGCCAATGCTTGTAAAATTGTGTTGAATGCATTGCAAAGTAAATAGCATCAGGTGTCAATTTTTGAGCTTTATGTTGCATACTTTCAAGATGACTGCCATGCTATGTCTAGACTTAATGAGAGCCTACTTGCAACAGTCTACCAATGCTACTTTTTTGCTGTCTGTTAACTATTGGCATACCGTTTTGTAAGAAATGTTGGTATTAGTTGAGGGGAGGAATACACATCTCAAATAAGAACCAAAATCCTTGTCAGGGTGAACCATTAAACCATTAAAGTCACTGAATTACCTGAGCTCAGCTCAACTTGGGCTCAAATTAGAGGCAATATGCATTTATACAGTACTCAAACAGTAATAAAGTCAGAACACAGCACAAGAAAAGCCCAAAACGGATTTAGAAAAAATAGAGTGTATCTTAATAAATAAAACTATTCCAAAATGATAGAAATCCAATTAGTAAAACCGGAGTTCTGAAAATGTAAAGGTTAAGGCTCAAAATAGTGCCAAAAAGCATTAATTGGACGTCTGATTGCGCTTGACCAGGTCAAGGGTAAAGTTTAAGGCCGACTGTGGTGAAGCACAGGTCAGATACAAGGACCAGGTTCATACTGGTGAAAAGTTTTACCTTCAGACATAGGGCCTGATTTAGAGTTTGGCGGAGAGGGTTACTCTGTCACAAACATGACGATCCCATGATAGCCTATAGAGACCGGAATCCGGTGGATGGGGTACTGTCACATTTGTGATGGAGTAACCCATTTGCCAAATCCTAAACCAGGCCCTTAGTCTTTGGAATGAAAGTGAAAAATCCTCAGTGGGGCAAAGCAGCAGGCTGTGGCTAAAGAGGGCTCAACATCTTCAGATAGCCACTGGACGAGTTCTCAGTGAAGCTGTTGACTTTCGGTAGGAAAGACCTGAGAGGCTTCAGGGTAGGTTCACTTTGAATGGGTCAGTTGGAAATGCAAGAAAAGGCTTCTTGAAGTTTGTTGTTTCCATTTAGCCCAAACAGGAGGTCAGCCTTATAAGACTTATCATGGGTACAAGAGGGAGAGCAGGTCCATTCATCAGGGCTCTTCTCAGGTCATAGACAGTCCACGCCTGACATGACCACACAAACTTGCCAAATCAAATCAAAGAAATGCTTGAGAAAAGCAAAGAGATATCCTCAGTGGAGACAGCAAAGCCCAAACTGGAAGAAGGTTTGCAGAGTAATCTTGCGCTTATTTCAAAGAAAGAATCAAGAAGAGAAGATTCAGATGGCCGTCATGAGTCCTGAAGGTTAGTTACAGTTCTAGTCTTGCAATTGGTTGGTTGCTAGGTTACGAGCTCACCAGCTGGAAGCTTCGCACTTCAACTGAGGTCTGACAGGAATCAGCTGTGTGGAGAGAGAGCGTGCTTCAGAGCAGAAACTCCTGTGAGGTAAAATTACCCTTGAAGACTATTTTACAGAAAATGTGATAAATATTGTCAAGGTTTATTCGAGGAGTTTGATAGTAGACCGTTCCAGTGGAGCTTCAGAGGCTACAGAGTTTAATGTATGAATAAACCTTATGTTTACAAGGTTCCCATTTAAGATACCAAAGTCAAAAGAAAAACGAACTTTAACAAGCAAGTATTTACAAATACCAAGGTTATAAACGAAGGCCGAGTTTAACGGAGAAATGAATGTTAACAAGTAAGCATTTACAAATGCAACGGTAATAAACCAAAGTAGAGTTTAAAAGAGAAACAAACTTTAATAAACAAGCATTTACAAATACAAGTTATCGACGGATGTTGAAGTAAGAAATGAGAAACTAACTTTAATAAACAAGCATTTACAAATACAAGTTATCAACAGATGTCGAAGTAAGAAAGAAGAAACAAACTTTAATAAACAAGCATTTACAAATACAAGTATTGACAGAAGTCAAAATAAGACACAAGAAACAAACTTTCACAAGCAAGACTTACCAATGCAATAAACGTAATTGAACTCTCTAATGTAAAGTGGAAACCAACAAAAAGTCAGCTGATTTGGAGAACGCATTATCACCAACTATATATATATATATATATATATATATATATATATATATATATATAGCAACATAAAACCAATCTCTAACAAAGGTTGAGAAGTTCTTCCAGAATCAGTAATAAGCATTTTTAAGAAGAGCTTATCATTCATAGAGAGAAGCAAGGCTACAGAGAACTCAGGGTGAGTGAAGAAATAATAGAATTAAAGAGAATTAAGTGTTAAGAGTAGAAAGTGTAAAACTGATGTTGTATGTCCCTAGTAATTGCGACTGTGACTCTTGCAGGTGCTGCATCCAATCTTAGACGTGAAGAGGCAGACTGAGTACTGACGTTCATCATCTCTGTGGCAGTCTCTCTACAATCTCATTCCCCTTTCCCCCTCCGGGGTACTCAGCACAAAGGATTAAAATTTGTTGTGAGTAACTCGGGTCGGGACTGAGGAATTATCTTCTGCTTCTGAGGAAATCGAATTGAAGTATCCTGACAACGCCTGTTCTTCTACAGGTTCTGAGTAAGGCACTGGGACGCCACATTTATACCCAATGCCAGCTTATGAGTGGAGGAAACTCCTGGCCACTCCCTAACCAATGCAATCAAAGCAAGACCTGTGTGTTTTACTGCAAACAATCCCACAGTGCCCTCTCTGCCCACATGTCCTATGAAACTGAAAAGCAGAGCCTTAATTAAAGACAAAAATGATGCCGTAGCATTATTGACTGACATTACATAGTGAAAAGCCATTTTGATTTTTTCACTGTAGGGACATGTTTAACATTAAACTTTTACATGTCCTAACTTTAAATAACATGCACCCTGCCTTAATGAGCAGTAAGACTTCTTAGGGGTGACTTATTAATATTTAGAAGGAGGGCTTAGGCATTTCAACAGGGGTTATTTGGAGAGGTTGAATTTGTAATTAATGCCTGCATCACTGTGCTACACAGGATAGGCCCACACCCCTGTTTGCCCTGTTACTGCACTGAGTGGCACAATGTGTGCTGCAGCCCACTGGTGACATTTAACTTACAGGGCCTGGGTGCACTTTAGGGACCATATACAAGGGGCTTATAGGTAAGTTAAAGATGTCAGTTAGGGGTATACCAATTGTATCATGTTTAAAAGGGGCATAGGCACTTTGCCTCTGGTTATAAGAACTAAAGTGCACACAGTTCTACAGCCAACAAACACAATAAATGTAAAAATCTGGGGTGGTACTAGCAAAACATGGTAATTTCCAAAATGTTTCAAGATGTCCACGTAGTTTCTTCTACAACAGTGAGACAGTCATCTTGGATCTACACAAAATCACAATTTAAGACTGCTGCTCACTGCTGCAAGCACTGTCAGTACTGGCAGTGAACAACTATTGACAAAGAAAGGCTGAGGAGGTTCCTACTGTAGCTTTTGTGGCTCTCCCAACCAATCTTATTTCATGATGCCATGGTCGCGATCCCAACATCTGATGAGATATTGTGGTAGGCTCAGAAAGCCAGACTCCATTTTGAGCATGTTAATTTAGCTGGTCTGTTTTTGGCTTACATTCAGCATATCATTATCTTTCCCACAACTCGTGAAAGTGTCAATTCATCTAAAAAAAATTACTTTGCTACCACATAAGGCGACACAGGTCTGCTACAAGGTCCATGATGTCTACATTTCAAGCACTGACAGCGGATGTAAAAAATAAACATGTAGTCTGATATGACATATTTTCATCTTGCTGGATCATAACCGGTTATGTCTTTAATTATTGGAAAGCCCCCAGGTTTAGTATATAAGTCAGTGGTCAACCCTATATAAACCCCATGAATAGACCACTGAATCAGAGTGGCCTTTGCCCCAGGTTATCACTGCTAGACTGACACATAATCCATTCTTATGCTTAGAGCTGAAACAGAGACGAGAAGAGCTAATGTGTTTTCTTCTGCGGACATTTTCTCTGCTGGCTGAAGCCTGATAACCATAGCTGACATGCTGTGAACAGGTATGCAGTGTGCTAAGTCCCAAGAAACGTTAGAGGCAAGTTAGCTACTACAGGCTCTCATAGTGTAGTGGATAGAAGTAATCTTTAGGGTTTAAGCCTGCTAGGATGATTCTAATCATGTTAGAACTGTTCATATAATTCTCGCTGATAGCTAAATGCATTAGTGCTGTTTTAGTTGTAATCTGTGTGGTAATTACTCATGTACTATGCAACAGGTTGATACTATTGAAATAAACCACTTTTACATATATATAGTCTCCTTTCTTAGTATGATGCTTAAGTGTGGTATTCTCAAGAGAGAAATTGGGTTTGAATTACCACTGCATCCCTGACCCCTTTACGAGACTGATAGTAACCCAGAAAGCATGGACACCACATCACCAAATATGCTCAGTAGGGTTGTGTGGGGCTACAATAACTTGGACTGCCCTACTCAAGCAATGGTGCATTGAACTCAGTCAGGGCACCTGTGGGTGGAAAAGCCAAACCTTGTGACCTGGGCCAGAGCCCCAGGATATGCAACAGTATGCTCGTCCTTTTAGTGCATATAGTTGAAAACATTTCATACCTTAGTTATGTATCCCCTCTCTGTTGTCTCCTCTGGGCTATCAGTAGATAAAGTATTGCAATCTCGTGTAAGACATTTACTTGTGCAGATTTTGCACCATTTTACAAGTCTTCAGTACACTATCTCAACTCTGGCAACTTCATCCGATTTTGGCACTTTGTGGCATCTAAAGGCTACACTGCCAAGCTTCTCCGTGGTCTCTTTTAACCCAAATAATAAAGACCCGATTTCTCAATGTCATTTCCAGTACATACACATGTCTAGAAAGCCATTTAAAACTCTAGTTACTTATGCTGCATAACCTTATTGTTTCCTGAATAGTGTGTGCATATTGATTGATGCCGTGTAACCTTGTTTAACATCACTTCTTGTTTTTTGTTCTTCTAATTTTCCATTACCAGCATTTAATAAACACAGGCTAACGTTTCAAATGTTCTCTTGTTGATTCTTTTCCAAATCCACCAACAGCTCATTGTACAGCGCACTTGAGTAAACAAAGCTCGTGGCGCCCCTCAGATTGGTGTACTTATTTAACTGTTCTATTCCCCCCCCCCCCAAAGCCCCGCCTCCCCTACTCACACACACACTCACACACAAACAAATCCGAATAGGCTTCTACTATTAATTATTGGCTTTCCTCTTTGCCCTGATGTCTGCAGATAATGCCGAGGTTGCTACAGCATCGTTATCTCCTGCTTTGCAGGTACTGCCACCTGTATACATGATGGCAGGGCAGTGGATCTCGCCCACGCCTGGGGCAAAGGTGCTCTGTGCCCAGCCCACACCTGGCACGCGACGCTGCTTCACGGTGCTTTGTTCCGATTCCATGCTTCTGTTCGGCAATTTTGCCTCTTGACCAAAGTACTCCTAGGGCCTGCACCCTCTCATTAAGATTCACTTGAAATGGAGAGGGGACGGAAACACGGTTTCAACAGTTTAAAAGAGAGCAACGTAGAAACTCGTGCGCCCCCGAGGCCTCCCACCTTTCTGTAGCTTACCCGCTTCGTGGACGCGCTCTCCTCCTCCGAGGCCGGACATGCCGTAGCTTGCATCGGGGTGTAATCCCGGAAGGCTGGATGGATGGGGGGCCGAATTTTGCAGCAGTGCCGTAGTATGGGCCTCCAGTATCAAAATAGGCAGGCCTGGCAAGCATAATCACTAGCACCTCACTCTCGCTGCAGTTTTCATGCAACAATAAAAGTGTTAAGGTAAATATCTCTGGTGATGAATCTTCCTGCTGGAGAGAGACTGGAGTTTTGTCTCTTGGCAGTTTTGACTAATCTAAAGTAAGGGTGAATATGCCTGCTGTAAAGAAGGTGTACCATGCAGATCACAGAACTATATCTAATGTGCATAGCCCAGTGGGTCATCGCTTTTGCTACAGAGTGCTTTTTGTAACTTGCACTTTATAGCTTACAATGGGAATATAGCACAGTGAGCTATGAATTGCCATCAAAGAGTTGCATGCAAACTGCATGGTACAGGTTCAAAAGGTATGTTTTTTCCCCAGTCGTTCATTATCCTAACGTTGCTAAAAATTGGATAATTTGGGTAGAAATACATTCTTATTAGTAAATCCAACCCCAACTACTGTGTTAGATTTTGAATCCTGAGATTGTGCTACCCCAGACTGAAGACTTGTAAAAAATGCCTACCTGTATGGAAGACATGTAAATCCTAAACATGGTATTAGCTTTTGTCTTACGTCACATTTCCTATACACTGATTTACACATGTATGATTCATTGTCTTCTATGTGTGTGTGATGTAAAGTGTTCTGACGTCCTCCACTGGCATGAAAGGTGCTGTAATACAAATGAAATACCTGTGAAAAAGGGGCTAAGGAGAAATGAGGGGCACTGTTGGAGGGTGATAATGAGGGAATCATTGAAGGGCCCCAACAAACATTGTCATATCCAGGTGCACTGTAAGGTGATCATTTACTACGCTTTAAAAGCGAATACAATTGAATATATCTAAATAAAAAATTTGTTGTAGAATGCACAGTTTTTGCCATTTCTTACCAATTGTTTGTGGGAAACCCCCCCAAACACTGTTGTAGTGGCGAGTCTCACTTACTGCGCTCGCTTGCTATGCATTGTACGGGAACAGGTTCGACAATACTTGCCAGGCTGCTTTGGGTTCTTAGTCTGACCCTGTCCACTGGTTTCACATGCCTCATCACATGCTTAATCAAAGAGTTCTTTTTGTGCCACATTAGTAATTTTGTTCAGGCAAGAACTGTTATCCTGTCTACTGACTCCCCCAGATTGGATTCTTAGTAGAAAGCTTCAGAGATGACCCCAGCTGTGTGTAACCTTTACCATACAGCTACTACCACGCAGCACTTTCACCATTATGTTTTTTACAGTGCAGAAGGCTGTAATACACAAAGGGGGTCATTTCAACCCTGGCGGTACAGGACCGCCAGGGCTGAAATGACGGAAGCACCGCCAACAGGCTGGCGGTGCTTCCCTGAACATTACGACCGGTTGCACCGCCGGGGCCGCACCGCCGGGGCCGCACTGCCGGGGCCGGCGGTTTCCCGCCACAATGGCCCGGCGGTAGTAATCCGCCAGGGCAGCGCTGCTAGCAGCGCTGCCCAGGGGATTACAAGTCCCCCTACCGCCAGCCTTTTCCTGGTGGTTTGAACCGCCAGGAAAAGGCTGGCGGCACGGGGAGTTGCGGGGCCCCTGGGGGCCCCTGCAGTGCAGGGCCCCCCTGACAGGGCAGCATGCAGCTTAAAAGTGCGACGGGTGCAACTGCACCCGTCGCACGGCCGCAACAGCGCCATCTCCATTTGGATCCGGCTCCTATGTTACGGCCGAGATCCTCGCTGGGCCGGCGGGGATCTCCTAATGACCGCGGCAGGGGTGCGGCTGCATTGACGGCCGCCCGGCGGTCAGATCTTGCCCGCCAAGGTCAAAGTGCCCCTGGGATACAATGGGCATTTGCGTCCATGTTGCACTCCCCCAGGACACTTTGGTATTACAGAAGGGGCTGCAGATGCTTGTATGGCCCCTTCTGTTATACAGATAGTGCTGGCGCACATAACACAACACCAATATCACCAGAGGGCGTTCAATCATGTGGCTGGGAAATCTCTTTACCTATGTGCCCATGCCGTATTTCAGACATAGGCGCAAAGAAAGCATCAGGAGGTGTGCTCAATATGGGTAGCTGAAGAGAAATAGATGTAGCCAGAAATGAGTAAGATATTAAAGAAGATAAAGTAAAGGAAACAATGGTAGAACAAGAGAAAGGGGAGTTGGACATATGAGGTAGTGAACTAATCCTGAGGTAAATTGAGAAGTTAAGGAGAGAGAGAGCACGTGGGTTAGAAGGAGGTGAGGTATTGAGGGAGATATGAGGTAGAGTAATAAATGAGATAGCAAGGTGAGGGGGCTGAGGGAGAGGAAAAGATTGGTAGGGTAGCACAGACGTGTAGAGAGAGATAAAGAGGTGGGTTAAAAATCAATATGGGATTGTGTGAGAAGTGAAGTAGATGGGGGAGAGATACAGGGAGGTCAAGGGTGAGGTATGCAGAAAGGATAGAGAGTGATAAATGTAGACGTATGCACATAGTGACAGAAGGAGAGGCAAAGCCATGAGAGAGGTAGAGGAAGATGAAGTTGAGTGAGATGTATTGGGTATATTAAGGGTGCGATGAGACAGACAAAGGTGAGGTAAATGGAGATAAGACAGAAAGGTAGGATAACGTTACATAGGGAAGGAGAGAGAGGTTATGAGAGAGGGTTAAGATAGTGTGACGGGCTGGACTCTGCTCGCCCACACTCCGCTCCTGCTTGTGCTGACTCTGCCCCTGGTGCTCTGAGGCTCCCTGATCGTGATTGGTGGAAGGATCGGCAGTGGTGATGCGCTGACACTTCAACACAGCCACGGCAAACTTTCATGGCGTTAAAAGCCTTGGAGGAACTCCCAGGAGATGAGAGGAGCGCTGTGAACTCTTTCGTGGAAGAAGAAAACCCCAGCAACCGAGACGTGAAGGTGAAGGACCAGGAGAGGACGTCACCAAAGAGTAGGAGACGGCGGTCTCCTACAAGCACTGAAGCTGCAGACGGAAGACGAGCGTCCGGAGAACCTGATCCAGGCAACCGGGGAGACGAGTGGCTGCATCCCGCCACGCTTCAGGAGAAGCGTGCGTTCAGGTGCGTTCAGGTGCGTGGGACTACGTCCCTGAATCTGCAAAAGTAAAACTGGAGGTTGCTCATTTTCCAACATCGGACCCAAAACATGCAGCAACCTCCCTCAACACTTCAGAGCCTCCTCCTCACTTCTTGAGTTCCACAAGAAGCTGAAACCTATTAAGTATTAAGGGCGGGTGCCACCACATACAGTCCTTACAGCATTGACCCCTGGCTGAGGCCCAAGGGAGAGGGCCCCCTCAAGGGCTTGCAATGCTACACCATGGCAATGAGATGTAAGGTAGGGCCCTCCACTCCCCTAGGCCTTGCAACCATGATCTCATGCTGGGATGCCCAAATGAGAGTACCCAGAATATGGAAGCCCTCTTTCATGGGCCTTGCAACAATGATATAGCCCTGGACCATCCTACTATGATCCAAAGCTGCGAGGCGCAGTGAAGGGTGGCCTCACAGCTATGGTCTAGTGCTGCCCTGGGCCTCACATCCCTGGTCTGGTGTTGCAGGGCCCAGGACAGGAGCGTCTCCTTCCCTGGGTCTCACAGTCATGGGTCCCAGCCATTACTGCGAAACCCAATTAGGGTGACCGATATTCATTATCACTTCACAGGACAATTTGTGCCTTTGGAGACACCTGCACATTTAAAGACACATTGTGTGTGCAGAGACATCAGAAAATGTTTGTTAGGGAGCAGAGGAACTATGAGACACAGAGAAGGTTTTAGAGGTTTTATCTAAATCCCTCTTAAAGCAGGCCATAATAAAGATAACTCAACTGGAGATTATGCTTATCAAGTGTGAGTACCCACTGCCACAGGATCTGGTGCAGTGAGTACGTTTCAGCTATAGAACTAAAATATTTGACATCTAATCTCAGCTTTATGGTGGAACAAATACTGTGTTCTAAAGCTGGGCAGGGCTCATAACAAATTGACAGTTCCCTGGAAGGGACAGCCAATTGATTTGCCATCAGAATCACGTAGACCGCAGTTGTGGTCTAGTGGACTAGTTGCAGATGTGGAACTAGGCAACATTGTGTGATCTTGGGCAATCACTTTTCTGAACGTATTGCTCTGATGCTCCCTTTTTAGCTAGATTGGGAGTATTGTGTTTCAATGTAAAAGTGGCTAGCACAATTTAAAAAACTGGAATGAATATTACTTTAAAGAGAGAGGTGCCCAGTCACATGGTATAGTCACCTAAAAGCAGTACAGTGGAAAATACATAGCCTTTGTACCAAGTAGCAGTGCCTTGCACTTATGAGTCTACTACTTTAACCAACTGATTGCACCTGGGCAGATAATGCTCTAACTGTGTCTTGTCTACTGATCTGACAGCACTTTGAAACATGCTTAATGTAAGAAATAGGCATACTCCCCAAGCTGGTCCTGAGCATAGATAGAGGAGGGCAAAGGATGTGGCCATATGGCCATAGTTGCCGACCTGGAACTCAAGAACCAGGTTCATACACTAATAAAAAATGTGGTTTCTAGCTCAAACAGATCACAAATTACTAAAAATGCAGCAACATGTACTGCTGTGCAGCGAAAGGCACTTAGCAAAGGTTGATTGTTGATCTGTCAGTTGAATTTTGCTGTTTTGGGGTATTAAACCTTTGGCTAGACAGGGTTAACATGTAGAAATGTCAAACTAATTAACTGATACTATCTGAAAATATGTTGCATTACGCTGAACACTTTTGCTTTTTTGTCACATAATTTTGTGATTCCAGTGGAAATATGTCCTTGTATGCTCCTTGTAACCAGTGCTCATGTAAAGCACTCCAATACCTTCAGGTCGAGTTTGCACAACATAAAACTGAAAACAAAAAATGTAAAAAAGGGTTTCACTGCCTCACTCAAGGCTGTTTGCATTTTAATAGCTGAAGGTGCACCTGAACCCGCATGGTGCAGGACCCATCCTGTGCTGTATCGCATCCCTACTTGCCACTGACAAGCATCCCTTTCACACCTCATAAATAGCTGAAATATTGAGTGTTTGATTTTGAAAGTGACACACAGGGTGAAACACTCCTGAAGCGGCAGTTCAGGTACACGGAAATGAAAATATTCTTTATATCATTGATACAGAGATACAACTGAAACATCAACAATAAACTATGCCACGTATCAAGAACGTGCAAGATGGGTACATTTACAGAAGATACTTTAATCCTTAGAAATGAGAAGTACACTCGTTTTGCTTACCGTACACGGCAGCGGTATCACGCGCTGTGACATTTTACACGCACCGATGTTTTCCTGACTCCCGGATCCTGGGGAATCACTGACTCGGTCTACTTAGACCATTGACGGAGTGTTTATCCTGTACTATGGATACACTCTACGGGATAGTCCTTCTGCCTTGGAAAGAACTAATTTTCCCTATTATGACAAGGGACCAGTTTTTACTTGGATGCAAGACTCATCTGTTCCCTGATATTGTATTACCTATGGAGTATTAACAGAAACACTTTGTTACCCAAACATTGAGTCTTCGAGCCTTGAAGAAGTCCGTGAGGACGAAACACGTGTTGGCTGTTACCGAACTCCCACATACCTGTTCGATTACATGGACTTTTACTATCTCTGTATATCTTTTCGTACTTCTCATTTCTAAGGATTAAAGCATCTTCTGTAAATTTACCCATCTTGGAGTGCCCTGGTTGCTCGTTCTTGGTTTTGCATTTTGTATATTCTTATATCTAAGCACCTATTTCACTGATAGGGAGGAGGCCCTTTTTGCCTGCACTGCCATGATGAACTCGGGGTACATTGATACCGAGATATTTTCCAATTTAAACTGCCATTTCTCCCTGGTAGAACAGTGAAGTACATCATGGTCACGGTGGTGCAAAAACTTAGCTACTGGCATTCTGGGCGAGTTTCCTGGTAAAGATCAACTAGTGTGTACTCTGTGTGCCCTGTCCAAAGTGAAGACATGCAAGAGTTTTTGGGGCAGCACATCGGTGCACAGGCATTGTACTAGGTAGGTTGCCATGTCTGGTCCTTCAACTCCTTCAGGAAGGCAGGCCTACCAGTCATATATCTTATATATGTTTCTACGTTGCTGTCCCTCTGCATCATCCACCCTCCATTCGAACTGGGAGATTCAATCAGTGATAGTCTGCAGCTGGGCCCTGGTCTCAATTCATCATGGCTTTCTTCAGTAACCTTAACTGTTTCAGCAAGCCTGTTGTTGTCATTTCTGAGGATACCTACCTCAATTGCGACAGTGTCAATCTTCGCCTCTAAGGCATGCTTGTTGGCATTAATTGCTTTTTATTGAGATGTTGTTGGAGGATCTCAGGTATTGCAGTCTGATAGCAGTAATGCCACTCTCTCTCAATTTGCACAGCCTTAGCTTCCAGGAGTGTTTGTGGCCAGACTGTGTAGCCACTCGGTTTCTCATTCTTGCTTCTAGCTGCTAGTCTTTAACTGTCCCCATGCCTGTAGGCCAAGTGGAGCACCATGTGAGGTCTTCCATGCTCACAATTGCGTTCCAGTCTAGAGATCAGGCCCCTTGCCTCCAGTCTCTTGCGCAACTAGCCAGACCCTCCATAAATATATATAGTTTGAAAACGTTTTTGAATTTTGTATTAATAACATTCATGAGATCGGCTGGGAAGTTTTTAATGGAGTGAATTTCTCACAATTATGTTTTTGGGGTTGTATGTTCATTATCCATTGACAGTTATAATAGTTTTGTAATTGGAGGATATTTTTGTGTTTTCCTAAGACTTTTTGGCAAAGATTCTAAGGGATGGATGCTGCGTAAGACCATGATGGCCTGATAGCAGAACTGAGAATCGAAAATACTTTCCCAACTATGCTCTATTATATAATGAGTGGAGAGGGGCCAGTGTCCTATTTTCAGGTGTATGTCTAAATCCAATAGAAGTTGTCCCTCTAGAGTGTCCATTTTATTGACCTTTCAGTGCCCTACCATCATGTGCACCTTTCAACTTCAGTATCGTTTTGAAGGGATACATCATAAAGATGTCTGTATGGCGTTTCCTTCATATTCCACATTACATTTCTTCATACACAGATAGACTTTTACAGTCATCTGTTCTACCTTCTCACCTACTTGCAACATTACATTGTTATGCGTGGTCCATTGCAGTCATTAGCAGTAATTACCCGTTTTCCTTTGGGTCTCACTACTGAAAGTTTTAACTATCTGTTGCAGACAGCACTGTAATCAGTACTTCATCACATACACAGAGTAGACTTTGGATCAGCCCCTTTCTCATTATTTGGTGGCTTTCTTGTCTGTTTCAGTTCACTGTTCCTGATTCGATGGCTTTCCTTCTTATTCTTGTGTTCACCCCACCCCTGAAGAATTTAAGCTTCATCCTGCTTTTTAATTGGTTAGGCATATTCTTCCACTATTTGATGTTGATGAACAATTATTTTGGCATCCCTTGATGAGACTGCATGTCCTGTTACTATCTTTCTGTCTTCCCTTCTCGCCCTTCATCCTTGCCTCTCCAGACATCATGATATTCCCCCATACACTGCTTCCGTATCTCTCTTTCTCTGCCGAAACAAGAACTGCTCCCTCTCAGTGCCTTGCACTCCATCATTCCCTCTTCTCTCTACCCTTAGCTTTTCTACCTTCTCTCTACCTCTCTCTCCCTCAGCCTTCCCTTGGGACCCCTGTTGCTCACCAGCCACTGCTGCCACAATCAGCTTTTTTAGTGCTTGGTTTGTTACACTCTAACCTTTGGCAAAGCCATAGTGGCTGGAGGCCATCTTGGAATGTTATTTTGTGTACCTCCATGAAAGGCACTGTGGAATGTGACAGCCATCTTAGAAGTAATGCAAAATAACTTTCCAAGATAGCTGTCTGCCACTATTGGCTTTGCCAATGCTTGTAAAATTGTGTTGAATGCATTGCAAAGTAAATAGCATCAGGTGTCAATTTTTGAGCTTTATGTTGCATACTTTCAAGATGACTGCCATGCTATGTCTAGACTTAATGAGAGCCTACTTGCAACAGTCTACCAATGCTACTTTTTTGCTGTCTGTTAACTATTGGCATACCGTTTTGTAAGAAATGTTGGTATTAGTTGAGGGGAGGAATACACATCTCAAATAAGAACCAAAATCCTTGTCAGGGTGAACCATTAAACCATTAAAGTCACTGAATTACCTGAGCTCAGCTCAACTTGGGCTCAAATTAGAGGCAATATGCATTTATACAGTACTCAAACAGTAATAAAGTCAGAACACAGCACAAGAAAAGCCCAAAACGGATTTAGAAAAAATAGAGTGTATCTTAATAAATAAAACTATTCCAAAATGATAGAAATCCAATTAGTAAAACCGGAGTTCTGAAAATGTAAAGGTTAAGGCTCAAAATAGTGCCAAAAAGCATTAATTGGACGTCTGATTGCGCTTGACCAGGTCAAGGGTAAAGTTTAAGGCCGACTGTGGTGAAGCACAGGTCAGATACAAGGACCAGGTTCATACTGGTGAAAAGTTTTACCTTCAGACATAGGGCCTGATTTAGAGTTTGACGGAGAGGGTTACTCTGTCACAAACATGACGATCCCATGATAGCCTATAGAGACCGGAATCCGGTGGATGGGGTACTGTCACATTTGTGATGGAGTAACCCATTTGCCAAATCCTAAACCAGGCCCTTAGTCTTTGGAATGAAAGTGAAAAATCCTCAGTGGGGCAAAGCAGCAGGCTGTGGCTAAAGAGGGCTCAACATCTTCAGATAGCCACTGGACGAGTTCTCAGTGAAGCTGTTGACTTTCGGTAGGAAAGACCTGAGAGGCTTCAGGGCAGGTTCACTTTGAATGGGTCAGTTGGAAATGCAAGAAAAGGCTTCTTGAAGTTTGTTGTTTCCATTTAGCCCAAACAGGAGGTCAGCCTTATAAGACTTATCATGGGTACAAGAGGGAGAGCAGGTCCATTCATCAGGGCTCT
Source organism: Pleurodeles waltl (assembly GCF_031143425.1). Taxonomy (NCBI): domain Eukaryota; kingdom Metazoa; phylum Chordata; class Amphibia; order Caudata; family Salamandridae; genus Pleurodeles; species Pleurodeles waltl. Next base: position 618,098,649 of record NC_090440.1, read on the forward strand.
TCTCAGGTCATAGACAGTCCACGCCTGACATGACCACACAAACTTGCCAAATCAAATCAAAGAAATGCTTGAGAAAAGCAAAGAGATATCCTCAGTGGAGACAGCAAAGCCCAAACTGGAAGAAGGTTTGCAGAGTAATCTTGCGCTTATTTCAAAGAAAGAATCAAGAAGAGAAGATTCAGATGGCCGTCATGAGTCCTGAAGGTTAGTTACAGTTCTAGTCTTGCATTTGGTTGGTTGCTAGGTTACGAGCTCACCAGCTGGAAGCTTCGCACTTCAACTGAGGTCTGACAGGAATCAGCTGTGTGGAGAGAGAGCGTGCTTCAGAGCAGAAACTCCTGTGAGGTAAAATTACCCTTGAAGACTATTTTACAGAAAATGTGATAAATATTGTCAAGGTTTATTCGAGGAGTTTGATAGTAGACCGTTCCAGTGGAGCTTCAGAGGCTACAGAGTTTAATGTATGAATAAACCTTATGTTTACAAGGTTCCCATTTAAGATACCAAAGTCAAAAGAAAAACGAACTTTAACAAGCAAGTATTTACAAATACCAAGGTTATAAACGAAGGCCGAGTTTAACGGAGAAATGAATGTTAACAAGTAAGCATTTACAAATGCAACGGTAATAAACCAAAGTAGAGTTTAAAAGAGAAACAAACTTTAATAAACAAGCATTTACAAATACAAGTTATCGACGGATGTTGAAGTAAGAAATGAGAAACTAACTTTAATAAACAAGCATTTACAAATACAAGTATTGACAGAAGTCAAAATAAGACACGAGAAACAAACTTTCACAAGCAAGACTTACCAATGCAATAAACGTAATTGAACTCTCTAATGTAAAGTGGAAACCAACAAAAAATCAGCTGATTTGGAGAACGCATTATCACCAACTATATATATATATATATATATATATATAGCAACATAAAACCAATCTCTAACAAAGGTTGAGAAGTTCTTCCAGAATCAGTAATAAGCATTTTTAAGAAGAGCTTATCATTCATAGAGAGAAGCAAGGCTACAGAGAACTCAGGGTGAGTGAAGAAATAATAGAATTAAAGAGAATTAAGTGTTAAGAGTAGAAAGTGTAAAACTGATGTTGTATGTCCCTAGTAATTGCGACTGTGACTCTTGCAGGTGCTGCATCCAATCTTAGACGTGAAGAGGCAGACTGAGTACTGACGTTCATCATCTCTGTGGCAGTCTCTCTACAATCTCATTCCCCTTTCCCCCTCCGGGGTACTCAGCACAAAGGATTAAAATTTGTTGTGAGTAACTCGGGTCGGGACTGAGGAATTATCTTCTGCTTCTGAGGAAATCGAATTGAAGTATCCTGACAACGCCTGTTCTTCTACAGGTTCTGAGTAAGGCACTGGGATGCCACATTTATACCCAATGCCAGCTTATGAGTGGAGGAAACTCCTGGCCACTCCCTAACCAATGCAATCAAAGCAAGACCTGTGTGTTTTACTGCAAACAATCCCACAGTGCCCTCTCTGCCCACAACCAACATGGCAGAAACTTTCTTGCCCTTTGCAGAGCTCTTGTGCCCATCCTAAAGGGTTGACCATAGAAACGAGCAACCCCTCTTCTGTGGTCCCTAAAACCATTTCTAGGGGCAGCCCATTTCCCACTCTACCAGGTTTTAGGGGCAGCTCATTTCCCTCTGGGCAAAGTGGACAAAGTAAAGGGGTAGGCACAGGTGTTGGCTACATCTACCTGTGACAGTGCAGGCTCCTTTGAAGTTAATTAGGTTCCTGAGCACATCCCAGACGGTCAGCCTGCCAGAGAAACACATCACCGCGCCATACCCAAGGCTTTTGTCTCAACTCTGGGAGTAAGTTCACACCTCATTTAGGAGTTTATTTATCTACTAGGTGACAGTTGGAATCTTGTACAAGTGGGCTTTTAGAGGCTTTATAAATATATCTCAGTGCTCAATGAGGGAAAAAATCAATACATATTAAAACAAAAGACAGTGAAGCCTTCAATTATCAGCTTGATGCAATCAATTCATACAGTACAATGTATTGCACTATGCCCCAATCCCATATGAATCGCACTCCTGCTTACCCTTCTATAATGAACTAGGACCACCAAGCCATCAATTATTAGAACTTTGTTTATCTATTGTCGAATTTTAATCAATCAAAAACCCATATAAACATATGGTTCATTTTGCCAAAGTACCATACTGGAAAATCAGTCAATTGTCTAGTGCTTAATACTTCCTTATGTTTCTTTACTTCATATGTTGGTTATCAATGTCCTTCTAGCTTGAAATCTATCTGAAGTTAGTCCCATTGGCTCAGGAATGAAAGGTACAGATGCCCTGTAATATCTCCTTTAGCTAGACTAATCTACAACTATTCTAACTTATTCAGACTCCTTCCAAAAAATGTTGATGTGTGTCGGCTGGTCTCAATTACCATTCCCCTCAGGACTGAGGAAGTTCAAAGGAACTATGTCCTATGAAACTGAAAAGCAGAGCCTTAATTAAAGACAAAAATGATGCCGTAGCATTATTGACTGACATTACATAGTGAAAAGCCATTTTGATTTTTTCACTGTAGGGACATGTTTAACATTAAACTTTTACATGTCCTAACTTTAAATAACATGCACCCTGCCTTAATGAGCAGTAAGACTTCTTAGGGGTGACTTATTAATATTTAGAAGGAGGGCTTAGGCATTTCAACAGGGGTTATTTGGAGAGGTTGAATTTGTAATTAATGCCTGCATCACTGTGCTACACAGGATAGGCCCACACCCCTGTTTGCCCTGTTACTGCACTGAGTGGCACAATGTGTGCTGCAGCCCACTGGTGACATTTAACTTACAGGGCCTGGGTGCACTTTAGGGACCATATACAAGGGGCTTATAGGTAAGTTAAAGATGTCAGTTAGGGGTATACCAATTGTATCATGTTTAAAAGGGGCATAGGCACTTTGCCTCTGGTTATAAGAACTAAAGTGCACACAGTTCTACAGCCAACAAACACAATAAATGTAAAAATCTGGGGTGGTACTAGCAAAACATGGTAATTTCCAAAATGTTTCAAGATGTCCACGTAGTTTCTTCTACAACAGTGAGACAGTCATCTTGGATCTACACAAAATCACAATTTAAGACTGCTGCTCACTGCTGCAAGCACCGTCAGTACTGGCAGTGAACAACTATTGACAAAGAAAGGCTGAGGAGGTTCCTACTGTAGCTTTTGTGGCTCTCCCAACCAATCTTATTTCATGATGCCATGGTCGCGATCCCAACATCTGATGAGATATTGTGGTAGACTCAGAAAGCCAGACTCCATTTTGAGCATGTTAATTTAGCTTGTCTGTTTTTGGCTTACATTCAGCATATCATTATCTTTCCCACAACTCGTGAAAGTGTCAATTCATCTAAAAAAAATTACTTTGCTACCACATAAGGCGACACAGGTCTGCTACAAGGTCCATGATGTCTACATTTCAAGCACTGACAGCGGATGTAAAAAATAAACATGTAGTCTGATATGACATATTTTCATCTTGCTGGATCATAACCGGTTATGTCTTTAATTATTGGAAAGCCCCCAGGTTTAGTATATAAGTCAGTGGTCAACCCTATATAAACCCCATGAATTGACCACTGAATCAGAGTGGCCTTTGCCCCAGGTTATCACTGCTAGACTGACACATAATCCATTCTTATGCTTAGAGCTGAAACAGAGACGAGAAGAGCTAATGTGTTTTCTTCTGCGGACATTTTCTCTGCTGGCTGAAGCCTGATAACCATAGCTGACATGCTGTGAACAGGTATGCAGTGTGCTAAGTCCCAAGAAACGTTAGAGGCAAGTTAGCTACTACAGGCTCGCATAGTGTAGTGGATAGAAGTAATCTTTAGGGTTTAAGCCTGCTAGGATGATTCTAATCATGTTAGAACTGTTCATATAATTCTCACTGATAGCTAAATGCATTAGTGCTGTTTTAGTTGTAATCTGTGTGGTAATTACTCATGTACTATGCAACAGGTTGATACTATTGAAATAAACCACTTTTACATATATATAGTCTCCTTTCTTAGTATGATGCTTAAGTGTGGTATTCTCAAGAGAGAAATTGGGTTTGAATTACCACTGCATCCCTGACCCCTTTACGAGACTGATAGTAACCCAGAAAGCATGGACACCACATCACCAAATATGCTCAGTAGGGTTGTGTGGGGCTACAATAACTTGGACTGCCCTACTCAAGCAATGGTGCATTGAACTCAGTCAGGGCACCTGTGGGTGGAAAAGCCAAACCTTGTGACCTGGGCCAGAGCCCCAGGATATGCAACAGTATGCTCGTCCTTTTAGTGCATATAGTTGAAAACATTTCATACCTTAGTTATGTATCCCCTCTCTGTTGTCTCCTCTGGGCTATCAGTAGATAAAGTATTGCAATCTCGTGTAAGACATTTACTTGTGCAGATTTTGCACCATTTTACAAGTCTTCAGTACACTATCTCAACTCTGGCAACTTCATCCGATTTTGGCACTTTGTGGCATCTAAAGGCTACACTGCCAAGCTTCTCCGTGGTCTCTTTTAACCCAAATAATAAAGACCCGATTTCTCAATGTCATTTCCAGTACATACACATGTCTAGAAAGCCATTTAAAACTCTAGTTACTTATGCTGCATAACCTTATTGTTTCCTGAATAGTGTGTGCATATTGATTGATGCCGTGTAACCTTGTTTAACATCACTTCTTGTTTTTTGTTCTTCTAATTTTCCATTACCAGCATTTAATAAACACAGGCTAACGTTTCAAATGTTCTCTTGTTGATTCTTTTCCAAATCCACCAACAGCTCATTGTACAGCGCACTTGAGTAAACAAAGCTCGTGGCGCCCCTCAGATTGGTGTACTTATTTAACTGTTCTATTCCCCCCCCCAAAGCCCCGCCTCCCCTACTCACACACACACACACACAAACAAATCCGAATAGGCTTCTACTATTAATTATTGGCTTTCCTCTTTGCCCTGATGTCTGCAGATAATGCCGAGGTTGCTACAGCATCGTTATCTCCTGCTTTGCAGGTACTGCCACCTGTATACATGATGGCAGGGCAGTGGATCTCGCCCACGCCTGGGGCAAAGGTGCTCTGTGCCCAGCCCACACCTGGCACGCGACGCTGCTTCACGGTGCTTTGTTCCGATTCCATGCTTCTGTTCGGCAATTTTGCCTCTTGACCAAAGTACTCCTAGGGCCTGCACCCTCTCATTAAGATTCACTTGAAATGGAGAGGGGACGGAAACACAGTTTCAACAGTTTAAAAGAGAGCAACGTAGAAACTCGTGCGCCCCCGAGGCCTCCCACCTTTCTGTAGCTTACCCGCTTCGTGGACGCGCTCTCCTCCTCCGAGGCCGGACATGCCGTAGCTTGCATCGGGGTGTAATCCCGGAAGGCTGGATGGGTGGGGGGCCGAATTTTGCAGCAGTGCCGTAGTATGGGCCTCCAGTATCAAAATAGGCAGGCCTGGCAAGCATAATCACTAGCACCTCACTCTCGCTGCAGTTTTCATGCAACAATAAAAGTGTTAAGGTAAATATCTCTGGTGATGAATCTTCCTGCTGGAGAGAGACTGGAGTTTTGTCTCTTGGCAGTTTTGACTAATCTAAAGTAAGGGTGAATATGCCTGCTGTAAAGAAGGTGTACCATGCAGATCACAGAACTATATCTAATGTGCATAGCCCAGTGGGTCATCGCTTTTGCTACAGAGTGCTTTTTGTAACTTGCACTTTATAGCTTACAATGGGAATATAGCACAGTGAGCTATGAATTGCCATCAAAGAGTTGCATGCAAACTGCATGGTACAGGTTCAAAAGGTATGTTTTTTCCCCAGTCGTTCATTATCCTAACGTTGCTAAAAATTGGATAATTTGGGTAGAAATACATTCTTATTAGTAAATCCAACCCCAACTACTGTGTTAGATTTTGAATCCTGAGATTGTGCTACCCCAGACTGAAGACTTGTAAAAAATGCCTACCTGTATGGAAGACATGTAAATCCTAAACATGGTATTAGCTTTTGTCTTACGTCACATTTCCTATACACTGATTTACACATGTATGATTCATTGTCTTCTATGTGTGTGTGATGTAAAGTGTTCTGACGTCCTCCACTGGCATGAAAGGTGCTGTAATACAAATGAAATACCTGTGAAAAAGGGGCTAAGGAGAAATGAGGGGCACTGTTGGAGGGTGATAATGAGGGAATCATTGAAGGGCCCCAACAAACATTGTCATATCCAGGTGCACTGTAAGGTGATCATTTACTACGCTTTAAAAGCGAATACAATTGAATATATCTAAATAAAAAATTTGTTGTAGAATGCACAGTTTTTGCCATTTCTTACCAATTGTTTGTGGGAAACCCCCCCAAACACTGTTGTAGTGGCGAGTCTCACTTACTGCGCTCGCTTGCTATGCATTGTACGGGAACAGGTTCGACAATACTTGCCAGGCTGCTTTGGGTTCTTAGTCTGACCCTGTCCACTGGTTTCACATGCCTCATCACATGCTTAATCAAAGAGTTCTTTTTGTGCCACATTAGTAATTTTGTTCGGGCAAGAACTGTTATCCTGTCTACTGACTCCCCCAGATTGGATTCTTAGTAGAAAGCTTCAGAGATGACCCCAGCTGTGTGTAACCTTTACCATACAGCTACTACCACGCAGCACTTTCACCATTATGTTTTTTACAGTGCAGAAGGCTGTAATACACAAAGGGGGTCATTTCAACCCTGGCGGTACAGGACCGCCAGGGCTGAAATGACGGAAGCACCGCCAACAGGCTGGCGGTGCTTCCCTGAACATTACGACCGGTTGCACCGCCGGGGCCGCACCGCCGGGGCCGCACTGCCGGGGCCGGCGGTTTCCCGCCACAATGGCCCGGCGGTAGTAATCCGCCAGGGCAGCGCTGCTAGCAGCGCTGCCCAGGGGATTACAAGTCCCCCTACCGCCAGCCTTTTCCTGGTGGTTTGAACCGCCAGGAAAAGGCTGGCGGCACGGGGAGTTGCGGGGCCCCTGGGGGCCCCTGCAGTGCAGGGCCCCCCTGACAGGGCAGCATGCAGCTTAAAAGTGCGACGGGTGCAACTGCACCCGTCGCACGGCCGCAACAGCGCCATCTCCATTTGGATCCGGCTCCTATGTTACGGCCGAGATCCTCGCTGGGCCGGCGGGGATCTCCTAATGACCGCGGCAGGGGTGCGGCTGCATTGACGGCCGCCCGGCGGTCAGATCTTGCCCGCCAAGGTCAAAGTGCCCCTGGGATACAATGGGCATTTGCGTCCATGTTGCACTCCCCCAGGACACTTTGGTATTACAGAAGGGGCTGCAGATGCTTGTATGGCCCCTTCTGTTATACAGATAGTGCTGGCGCACATAACACAACACCAATATCACCAGAGGGCGTTCAATCATGTGGCTGGGAAATCTCTTTACCTATGTGCCCATGCCGTATTTCAGACATAGGCGCAAAGAAAGCATCAGGAGGTGTGCTCAATATGGGTAGCTGAAGAGAAATAGATGTAGCCAGAAATGAGTAAGATATTAAAGAAGATAAAGTAAAGGAAACAATGGTAGAACAAGAGAAAGGGGAGTTGGACATATGAGGTAGTGAACTAATCCTGAGGTAAATTGAGAAGTTAAGGAGAGAGAGAGCACGTGGGTTAGAAGGAGGTGAGGTATTGAGGGAGATATGAGGTAGAGTAATAAATGAGATAGCAAGGTGAGGGGGCTGAGGGAGAGGAAAAGAGAGGTAGGGTAGCACAGACGTGTAGAGAGAGATAAAGAGGTGGGTTAAAAATCAATATGGGATTGTGTGAGAAGTGAAGTAGATGGGGGAGAGATACAGGGAGGTCAAGGGTGAGGTATGCAGAAAGGATAGAGAGTGATAAATGTAGACGTATGCACATAGTGACAGAAGGAGAGGCAAAGCCATGAGAGAGGTAGAGGAAGATGAAGTTGAGTGAGATGTATTGGGTATATTAAGGGTGCGATGAGACAGACAAAGGTGAGGTAAATGGAGATAAGACAGAAAGGTAGGATAACGTTACATAGGGAAGGAGAGAGAGGTTATGAGAGAGGGTTAAGATAGTGTGACGGGCTGGACTCTGCTCGCCCACACTCCGCTCCTGCTTGTGCTGACTCTGCCCCTGGTGCTCTGAGGCTCCCTGATCGTGATTGGTGGAAGGATCGGCAGTGGTGATGCGCTGACACTTCAACACAGCCACGGCAAACTTTCATGGCGTTAAAAGCCTTGGAGGAACTCCCAGGAGATGAGAGGAGCGCTGTGAACTCTTTCGTGGAAGAAGAAAACCCCAGCAACCGAGACATGAAGGTGAAGGACCAGGAGAGGACGTCACCAAAGAGTAGGAGACGGCGGTCTCCTACAAGCACTGAAGCTGCAGACGGAAGACGAGCGTCCGGAGAACCTGATCCAGGCAACCGGGGAGACGAGTGGCTGCATCCCGCCACGCTTCAGGAGAAGCGTGCGTTCAGGTGCGTTCAGGTGCGTGGGACTACGTCCCTGAATCTGCAAAAGTAAAACTGGAGGTTGCTCATTTTCCAACATCGGACCCAAAACATGCAGCAACCTCCCTCAACACTTCAGAGCCTCCTCCTCACTTCTTGAGTTCCACAAGAAGCTGAAACCTATTAAGTATTAAGGGCGGGTGCCACCACATACAGTCCTTACAGCATTGACCCCTGGCTGAGGCCCAAGGGAGAGGGCCCCCTCAAGGGCTTGCAATGCTACACCATGGCAATGAGATGTAGGGTAGGGCCCTCCACTCCCCTAGGCCTTGCAACCATGATCTCATGCTGGGATGCCCAAATGAGAGTACCCAGAATATGGAAGCCCTCTTTCATGGGCCTTGCAACAATGATATAGCCCTGGACCATCCTACTATGATCCAAAGCTGCGAGGCGCAGTGAAGGGTGGCCTCACAGCTATGGTCTAGTGCTGCCCTGGGCCTCACATCCCTGGTCTGGTGTTGCAGGGCCCAGGACAGGAGCGTCTCCTTCCCTGGGTCTCACAGTCATGGGTCCCAGCCATTACTGCGAAACCCAATTAGGGTGACCGATATTCATTATCACTTCACAGGACAATTTGTGCCTTTGGAGACACCTGCACATTTAAAGACACATTGTGTGTGCAGAGACATCAGAAAATGTTTGTTAGGGAGCAGAGGAACTATGAGACACAGAGAAGGTTTTAGAGGTTTTATCTAAATCCCTCTTAAAGCAGGCCATAATAAAGATAACTCAACTGGAGATTATGCTTATCAAGTGTGAGTACCCACTGCCACAGGATCTGGTGCAGTGAGTACGTTTCAGCTATAGAACTAAAATATTTGACATCTAATCTCAGCTTTATGGTGGAACAAATACTGTGTTCTAAAGCTGGGCAGGGCTCATAACAAATTGACAGTTCCCTGGAAGGGACAGCCAATTGATTTGCCATCAGAATCACGTAGACCGCAGTTGTGGTCTAGTGGACTAGTTGCAGATGTGGAACTAGGCAACATTGTGTGATCTTGGGCAATCACTTTTCTGAACGTATTGCTCTGATGCTCCCTTTTTAGCTAGATTGGGAGTATTGTGTTTCAATGTAAAAGTGGCTAGCACAATTTAAAAAACTGGAATGAATATTACTTTAAAGAGAGAGGTGCCCAGTCACATGGTATAGTCACCTAAAAGCAGTACAGTGGAAAATACATAGCCTTTGTACCAAGTAGCAGTGCCTTGCACTTATGAGTCTACTACTTTAACCAACTGATTGCACCTGGGCAGATAATGCTCTAACTGTGTCTTGTCTACTGATCTGACAGCACTTTGAAACATGCTTAATGTAAGAAATAGGCATACTCCCCAAGCTGGTCCTGAGCATAGATAGAGGAGGGCAAAGGATGTGGCCATATGGCCATAGTTGCCGACCTGGAACTCAAGAACCAGGTTCATACACTAATAAAAAATGTGGTTTCTAGCTCAAACAGATCACAAATTACTAAAAATGCAGCAACATGTACTGCTGTGCAGCGAAAGGCACTTAGCAAAGGTTGATTGTTGATCTGTCAGTTGAATTTTGCTGTTTTGGGGTATTAAACCTTTGGCTAGACAGGGTTAACATGTAGAAATGTCAAACTAATTAACTGATACTATCTGAAAATATGTTGCATTACGCTGAACACTTTTGCTTTTTTGTCACATAATTTTGTGATTCCAGTGGAAATATGTCCTTGTATGCTCCTTGTAACCAGTGCTCATGTAAAGCACTCCAATACCTTCAGGTCGAGTTTGCACAACATAAAACTGAAAACAAAAAATGTAAAAGAGGGTTTCACTGCCTCACTCAAGGCTGTTTGCATTTTAATAGCTGAAGGTGCACCTGAACCCGCATGGTGCAGGACCCATCCTGTGCTGTATCGCATCCCTACTTGCCACTGACAAGCATCCCTTTCACACCTCATAAATAGCTGAAATATTGAGTGTTTGATTTTGAAAGTGACACACAGGGTGAAACACTCCTGAAGCGGCAGTTCAGGTACACGGAAATGAAAATATTCTTTATATCATTGATACAGAGATACAACTGAAACATCAACAATAAACTATGCCACGTATCAAGAACGTGCAAGATGGGTACATTTACAGAAGATACTTTAATCCTTAGAAATGAGAAGTACACTCGTTTTGCTTACCGTACACGGCAGCGGTATCACGCGCTGTGACATTTTACACGCACCGATGTTTTCCTGACTCCCGGATCCTGGGGAATCACTGACTCGGTCTACTTAGACCATTGACGGAGTGTTTATCCTGTACTATGGATACACTCTACGGGATAGTCCTTCTGCCTTGGAAAGAACTAATTTTCCCTATTATGACAAGGGACCAGTTTTTACTTGGATGCAAGACTCATCTGTTCCCTGATATTGTATTACCTATGGAGTATTAACAGAAACACTTTGTTACCCAAACATTGAGTCTTCGAGCCTTGAAGAAGTCCGTGAGGACGAAACACGTGTTGGCTGTTACCGAACTCCCACATACCTGTTCGATTACATGGACTTTTACTATCTCTGTATATCTTTTCGTACTTCTCATTTCTAAGGATTAAAGCATCTTCTGTAAATTTACCCATCTTGGAGTGCCCTGGTTGCTCGTTCTTGGTTTTGCATTTTGTATATTCTTATATCTAAGCACCTATTTCACTGATAGGGAGGAGGCCCTTTTTGCCTGCACTGCCATGATGAACTCGGGGTACATTGATACCGAGATATTTTCCAATTTAAACTGCCATTTCTCCCTGGTAGAACAGTGAAGTACATCATGGTCACGGTGGTGCAAAAACTTAGCTACTGGCATTCTGGGCGAGTTTCCTGGTAAAGATCAACTAGTGTGTACTCTGTGTGCCCTGTCCAAAGTGAAGACATGCAAGAGTTTTTGGGGCAGCACATCGGTGCACAGGCATTGTACTAGGTAGGTTGCCATGTCTGGTCCTTCAACTCCTTCAGGAAGGCAGGCCTACCAGTCATATATCTTATATATGTTTCTACGTTGCTGTCCCTCTGCATCATCCACCCTCCATTCGAACTGGGAGATTCAATCAGTGATAGTCTGCAGCTGGGCCCTGGTCTCAATTCATCATGGCTTTCTTCAGTAACCTTAACTGTTTCAGCAAGCCTGTTGTTGTCATTTCTGAGGATACCTACCTCAATTGCGACAGTGTCAATCTTCGCCTCTAAGGCATGCTTGTTGGCATTAATTGCTTTTTATTGAGATGTTGTTGGAGGATCTCAGGTATTGCAGTCTGATAGCAGTAATGCCACTCTCTCTCAATTTGCACAGCCTTAGCTTCCAGGAGTGTTTGTGGCCAGACTGTGTAGCCACTCGGTTTCTCATTCTTGCTTCTAGCTGCTAGTCTTTAACTGTCCCCATGCCTGTAGGCCAAGTGGAGCACCATGTGAGGTCTTCCATGCTCACAATTGCGTTCCAGTCTAGAGATCAGGCCCCTTGCCTCCAGTCTCTTGCGCAACTAGCCAGACCCTCCATAAATATATATAGTTTGAAAACGTTTTTGAATTTTGTATTAATAACATTCATGAGATCGGCTGGGAAGTTTTTAATGGAGTGAATTTCTCACAATTATGTTTTTGGGGTTGTATGTTCATTATCCATTGACAGTTATAATAGTTTTGTAATTGGAGGATATTTTTGTGTTTTCCTAAGACTTTTTGGCAAAGATTCTAAGGGATGGATGCTGCGTAAGACCATGATGGCCTGATAGCAGAACTGAGAATCGAAAATACTTTCCCAACTATGCTCTATTATATAATGAGTGGAGAGGGGCCAGTGTCCTATTTTCAGGTGTATGTCTAAATCCAATAGAAGTTGTCCCTCTAGAGTGTCCATTTTATTGACCTTTCAGTGCCCTACCATCATGTGCACCTTTCAACTTCAGTATCGTTTTGAAGGGATACATCATAAAGATGTCTGTATGGCGTTTCCTTCATATTCCACATTACATTTCTTCATACACAGATAGACTTTTACAGTCATCTGTTCTACCTTCTCACCTACTTGCAACATTACATTGTTATGCGTGGTCCATTGCAGTCATTAGCAGTAATTACCCGTTTTCCTTTGGGTCTCACTACTGACAGTTTTAACTATCTGTTGCAGACAGCACTGTAATCAGTACTTCATCACATACACAGAGTAGACTTTGGATCAGCCCCTTTCTCATTATTTGGTGGCTTTCTTGTCTGTTTCAGTTCACTGTTCCTGATTCGATGGCTTTCCTTCTTATTCTTGTGTTCACCCCACCCCTGAAGAATTTAAGCTTCATCCTGCTTTTTAATTGGTTAGGCATATTCTTCCACTATTTGATGTTGATGAACAATTATTTTGGCATCCCTTGATGAGACTGCATGTCCTGTTACTATCTTTCTGTCTTCCCTTCTCGCCCTTCATCCTTGCCTCTCCAGACATCATGATATTCCCCCATACACTGCTTCCGTATCTCTCTTTCTCTGCCGAAACAAGAACTGCTCCCTCTCAGTGCCTTGCACTCCATCATTCCCTCTTCTCTCTACCCTTAGCTTTTCTACCTTCTCTCTACCTCTCTCTCCCTCAGCCTTCCCTTGGGACCCCTGTTGCTCACCAGCCACTGCTGCCACAATCAGCTTTTTTAGTGCTTGGTTTGTTACACTCTAACCTTTGGCAAAGCCATAGTGGCTGGAGGCCATCTTGGAATGTTATTTTGTGTACCTCCATGAAAGGCACTGTGGAATGTGACAGCCATCTTAGAAGTAATGCAAAATAACTTTCCAAGATAGCTGTCTGCCACTATTGGCTTTGCCAATGCTTGTAAAATTGTGTTGAATGCATTGCAAAGTAAATAGCATCAGGTGTCAATTTTTGAGCTTTATGTTGCATACTTTCAAGATGACTGCCATGCTATGTCTAGACTTAATGAGAGCCTACTTGCAACAGTCTACCAATGCTACTTTTTTGCTGTCTGTTAACTATTGGCATACCGTTTTGTAAGAAATGTTGGTATTAGTTGAGGGGAGGAATACACATCTCAAATAAGAACCAAAATCCTTGTCAGGGTGAACCATTAAACCATTAAAGTCACTGAATTACCTGAGCTCAGCTCAACTTGGGCTCAAATTAGAGGCAATATGCATTTATACAGTACTCAAACAGTAATAAAGTCAGAACACAGCACAAGAAAAGCCCAAAACGGATTTAGAAAAAATAGAGTGTATCTTAATAAATAAAACGATTCCAAAATGATAGAAATCCAATTAGTAAAACCGGAGTTCTGAAAATGTAAAGGTTAAGGCTCAAAATAGTGCCAAAAAGCATTAATTGGACGTCTGATTGCGCTTGACCAGGTCAAGGGTAAAGTTTAAGGCCGACTGTGGTGAAGCACAGGTCAGATACAAGGACCAGGTTCATACTGGTGAAAAGTTTTACCTTCAGACATAGGGCCTGATTTAGAGTTTGACGGAGAGGGTTACTCTGTCACAAACATGACGATCCCATGATAGCCTATAGAGACCGGAATCCGGTGGATGGGGTACTGTCACATTTGTGATGGAGTAACCCATTTGCCAAATCCTAAACCAGGCCCTTAGTCTTTGGAATGAAAGTGAAAAATCCTCAGTGGGGCAAAGCAGCAGGCTGTGGCTAAAGAGGGCTCAACATCTTCAGATAGCCACTGGACGAGTTCTCAGTGAAGCTGTTGACTTTCGGTAGGAAAGACCTGAGAGGCTTCAGGGCAGGTTCACTTTGAATGGGTCAGTTGGAAATGCAAGAAAAGGCTTCTTGAAGTTTGTTGTTTCCATTTAGCCCAAACAGGAGGTCAGCCTTATAAGACTTATCATGGGTACAAGAGGGAGAGCAGGTCCATTCATCAGGGCTCTTCTCAGGTCATAGACAGTCCACGCCTGACATGACCACACAAACTTGCCAAATCAAATCAAAGAAATGCTTGAGAAAAGCAAAGAGATATCCTCAGTGGAGACAGCAAAGCCCAAACTGGAAGAAGGTTTGCAGAGTAATCTTGCGCTTATTTCAAAGAAAGAATCAAGAAGAGAAGATTCAGATGGCCGTCATGAGTCCTGAAGGTTAGTTACAGTTCTAGTCTTGCATTTGGTTGGTTGCTAGGTTACGAGCTCACCAGCTGGAAGCTTCGCACTTCAACTGAGGTCTGACAGGAATCAGCTGTGTGGAGAGAGAGCGTGCTTCAGAGCAGAAACTCCTGTGAGGTAAAATTACCCTTGAAGACTATTTTACAGAAAATGTGATAAATATTGTCAAGGTTTATTCGAGGAGTTTGATAGTAGACCGTTCCAGTGGAGCTTCAGAGGCTACAGAGTTTAATGTATGAATAAACCTTATGTTTACAAGGTTCCCATTTAAAATACCAAAGTCAAAAGAAAAACGAACTTTAACAAGCAAGTATTTACAAATACCAAGGTTATAAACGAAGGCCGAGTTTAACGGAGAAATGAATGTTAACAAGTAAGCATTTACAAATGCAACGGTAATAAACCAAAGTAGAGTTTAAAAGAGAAACAAACTTTAATAAACAAGCATTTACAAATACAAGTTATCGACGGATGTTGAAGTAAGAAATGAGAAACTAACTTTAATAAACAAGCATTTACAAATACAAGTATTGACAGAAGTCAAAATAAGACACGAGAAACAAACTTTCACAAGCAAGACTTACCAATGCAATAAACGTAATTGAACTCTCTAATGTAAAGTGGAAACCAACAAAAAATCAGCTGATTTGGAGAACGCATTATCACCAACTATATATATATATATATATATATATATAGCAACATAAAACCAATCTCTAACAAAGGTTGAGAAGTTCTTCCAGAATCAGTAATAAGCATTTTTAAGAAGAGCTTATCATTCATAGAGAGAAGCAAGGCTACAGAGAACTCAGGGTGAGTGAAGAAATAATAGAATTAAAGAGAATTAAGTGTTAAGAGTAGAAAGTGTAAAACTGATGTTGTATGTCCCTAGTAATTGCGACTGTGACTCTTGCAGGTGCTGCATCCAATCTTAGACGTGAAGAGGCAGACTGAGTACTGACGTTCATCATCTCTGTGGCAGTCTCTCTACAATCTCATTCCCCTTTCCCCCTCCGGGGTACTCAGCACAAAGGATTAAAATTTGTTGTGAGTAACTCGGGTCGGGACTGAGGAATTATCTTCTGCTTCTGAGGAAATCGAATTGAAGTATCCTGACAACGCCTGTTCTTCTACAGGTTCTGAGTAAGGCACTGGGATGCCACATTTATACCCAATGCCAGCTTATGAGTGGAGGAAACTCCTGGCCACTCCCTAACCAATGCAATCAAAGCAAGACCTGTGTGTTTTACTGCAAACAATCCCACAGTGCCCTCTCTGCCCACAACCAACATGGCAGAAACTTTCTTGCCCTTTGCAGAGCTCTTGTGCCCATCCTAAAGGGTTGACCATAGAAACGAGCAACCCCTCTTCTGTGGTCCCTAAAACCATTTCTAGGGGCAGCCCATTTCCCACTCTACCAGGTTTTAGGGGCAGCTCATTTCCCTCTGGGCAAAGTGGACAAAGTAAAGGGGTAGGCACAGGTGTTGGCTACATCTACCTGTGACAGTGCAGGCTCCTTTGAAGTTAATTAGGTTCCTGAGCACATCCCAGACGGTCAGCCTGCCAGAGAAACACATCACCGCGCCATACCCAAGGCTTTTGTCTCAACTCTGGGAGTAAGTTCACACCTCATTTAGGAGTTTATTTATCTACTAGGTGACAGTTGGAATCTTGTACAAGTGGGCTTTTAGAGGCTTTATAAATATATCTCAGTGCTCAATGAGGGAAAAAATCAATACATATTAAAACAAAAGACAGTGAAGCCTTCAATTATCAGCTTGATGCAATCAATTCATACAGTACAATGTATTGCACTATGCCCCAATCCCATATGAATCGCACTCCTGCTTACCCTTCTATAATGAACTAGGACCACCAAGCCATCAATTATTAGAACTTTGTTTATCTATTGTCGAATTTTAATCAATCAAAAACCCATATAAACATATGGTTCATTTTGCCAAAGTACCATACTGGAAAATCAGTCAATTGTCTAGTGCTTAATACTTCCTTATGTTTCTTTACTTCATATGTTGGTTATCAATGTCCTTCTAGCTTGAAATCTATCTGAAGTTAGTCCCATTGGCTCAGGAATGAAAGGTACAGATGCCCTGTAATATCTCCTTTAGCTAGACTAATCTACAACTATTCTAACTTATTCAGACTCCTTCCAAAAAATGTTGATGTGTGTCGGCTGGTCTCAATTACCATTCCCCTCAGGACTGAGGAAGTTCAAAGGAACTATGTCCTATGAAACTGAAAAGCAGAGCCTTAATTAAAGACAAAAATGATGCCGTAGCATTATTGACTGACATTACATAGTGAAAAGCCATTTTGATTTTTTCACTGTAGGGACATGTTTAACATTAAACTTTTACATGTCCTAACTTTAAATAACATGCACCCTGCCTTAATGAGCAGTAAGACTTCTTAGGGGTGACTTATTAATATTTAGAAGGAGGGCTTAGGCATTTCAACAGGGGTTATTTGGAGAGGTTGAATTTGTAATTAATGCCTGCATCACTGTGCTACACAGGATAGGCCCACACCCCTGTTTGCCCTGTTACTGCACTGAGTGGCACAATGTGTGCTGCAGCCCACTGGTGACATTTAACTTACAGGGCCTGGGTGCACTTTAGGGACCATATACAAGGGGCTTATAGGTAAGTTAAAGATGTCAGTTAGGGGTATACCAATTGTATCATGTTTAAAAGGGGCATAGGCACTTTGCCTCTGGTTATAAGAACTAAAGTGCACACAGTTCTACAGCCAACAAACACAATAAATGTAAAAATCTGGGGTGGTACTAGCAAAACATGGTAATTTCCAAAATGTTTCAAGATGTCCACGTAGTTTCTTCTACAACAGTGAGACAGTCATCTTGGATCTACACAAAATCACAATTTAAGACTGCTGCTCACTGCTGCAAGCACCGTCAGTACTGGCAGTGAACAACTATTGACAAAGAAAGGCTGAGGAGGTTCCTACTGTAGCTTTTGTGGCTCTCCCAACCAATCTTATTTCATGATGCCATGGTCGCGATCCCAACATCTGATGAGATATTGTGGTAGACTCAGAAAGCCAGACTCCATTTTGAGCATGTTAATTTAGCTTGTCTGTTTTTGGCTTACATTCAGCATATCATTATCTTTCCCACAACTCGTGAAAGTGTCAATTCATCTAAAAAAAATTACTTTGCTACCACATAAGGCGACACAGGTCTGCTACAAGGTCCATGATGTCTACATTTCAAGCACTGACAGCGGATGTAAAAAATAAACATGTAGTCTGATATGACATATTTTCATCTTGCTGGATCATAACCGGTTATGTCTTTAATTATTGGAAAGCCCCCAGGTTTAGTATATAAGTCAGTGGTCAACCCTATATAAACCCCATGAATTGACCACTGAATCAGAGTGGCCTTTGCCCCAGGTTATCACTGCTAGACTGACACATAATCCATTCTTATGCTTAGAGCTGAAACAGAGACGAGAAGAGCTAATGTGTTTTCTTCTGCGGACATTTTCTCTGCTGGCTGAAGCCTGATAACCATAGCTGACATGCTGTGAACAGGTATGCAGTGTGCTAAGTCCCAAGAAACGTTAGAGGCAAGTTAGCTACTACAGGCTCGCATAGTGTAGTGGATAGAAGTAATCTTTAGGGTTTAAGCCTGCTAGGATGATTCTAATCATGTTAGAACTGTTCATATAATTCTCGCTGATAGCTAAATGCATTAGTGCTGTTTTAGTTGTAATCTGTGTGGTAATTACTCATGTACTATGCAACAGGTTGATACTATTGAAATAAACCACTTTTACATATATATAGTCTCCTTTCTTAGTATGATGCTTAAGTGTGGTATTCTCAAGAGAGAAATTGGGTTTGAATTACCACTGCATCCCTGACCCCTTTACGAGACTGATAGTAACCCAGAAAGCATGGACACCACATCACCAAATATGCTCAGTAGGGTTGTGTGGGGCTACAATAACTTGGACTGCCCTACTCAAGCAATGGTGCATTGAACTCAGTCAGGGCACCTGTGGGTGGAAAAGCCAAACCTTGTGACCTGGGCCAGAGCCCCAGGATATGCAACAGTATGCTCGTCCTTTTAGTGCATATAGTTGAAAACATTTCATACCTTAGTTATGTATCCCCTCTCTGTTGTCTCCTCTGGGCTATCAGTAGATAAAGTATTGCAATCTCGTGTAAGACATTTACTTGTGCAGATTTTGCACCATTTTACAAGTCTTCAGTACACTATCTCAACTCTGGCAACTTCATCCGATTTTGGCACTTTGTGGCATCTAAAGGCTACACTGCCATGCTTCTCCGTGGTCTCTTTTAACCCAAATAATAAAGACCCGATTTCTCAATGTCATTTCCAGTACATACACATGTCTAGAAAGCCATTTAAAACTCTAGTTACTTATGCTGCATAACCTTATTGTTTCCTGAATAGTGTGTGCATATTGATTGATGCCGTGTAACCTTGTTTAACATCACTTCTTGTTTTTTGTTCTTCTAATTTTCCATTACCAGCATTTAATAAACACAGGCTAACGTTTCAAATGTTCTCTTGTTGATTCTTTTCCAAATCCACCAACAGCTCATTGTACAGCGCACTTGAGTAAACAAAGCTCGTGGCGCCCCTCAGATTGGTGTACTTATTTAACTGTTCTATTCCCCCCCCCAAAGCCCCGCCTCCCCTACTCACACACACACACACACAAACAAATCCGAATAGGCTTCTACTATTAATTATTGGCTTTCCTCTTTGCCCTGATGTCTGCAGATAATGCCGAGGTTGCTACAGCATCGTTATCTCCTGCTTTGCAGGTACTGCCACCTGTATACATGATGGCAGGGCAGTGGATCTCGCCCACGCCTGGGGCAAAGGTGCTCTGTGCCCAGCCCACACCTGGCACGCGACGCTGCTTCACGGTGCTTTGTTCCGATTCCATGCTTCTGTTCGGCAATTTTGCCTCTTGACCAAAGTACTCCTAGGGCCTGCACCCTCTCATTAAGATTCACTTGAAATGGAGAGGGGACGGAAACACAGTTTCAACAGTTTAAAAGAGAGCAACGTAGAAACTCGTGCGCCCCCGAGGCCTCCCACCTTTCTGTAGCTTACCCGCTTCGTGGACGCGCTCTCCTCCTCCGAGGCCGGACATGCCGTAGCTTGCATCGGGGTGTAATCCCGGAAGGCTGGATGGGTGGGGGGCCGAATTTTGCAGCAGTGCCGTAGTATGGGCCTCCAGTATCAAAATAGGCAGGCCTGGCAAGCATAATCACTAGCACCTCACTCTCGCTGCAGTTTTCATGCAACAATAAAAGTGTTAAGGTAAATATCTCTGGTGATGAATCTTCCTGCTGGAGAGAGACTGGAGTTTTGTCTCTTGGCAGTTTTGACTAATCTAAAGTAAGGGTGAATATGCCTGCTGTAAAGAAGGTGTACCATGCAGATCACAGAACTATATCTAATGTGCATAGCCCAGTGGGTCATCGCTTTTGCTACAGAGTGCTTTTTGTAACTTGCACTTTATAGCTTACAATGGGAATATAGCACAGTGAGCTATGAATTGCCATCAAAGAGTTGCATGCAAACTGCATGGTACAGGTTCAAAAGGTATGTTTTTTCCCCAGTCGTTCATTATCCTAACGTTGCTAAAAATTGGATAATTTGGGTAGAAATACATTCTTATTAGTAAATCCAACCCCAACTACTGTGTTAGATTTTGAATCCTGAGATTGTGCTACCCCAGACTGAAGACTTGTAAAAAATGCCTACCTGTATGGAAGACATGTAAATCCTAAACATGGTATTAGCTTTTGTCTTACGTCACATTTCCTATACACTGATTTACACATGTATGATTCATTGTCTTCTATGTGTGTGTGATGTAAAGTGTTCTGACGTCCTCCACTGGCATGAAAGGTGCTGTAATACAAATGAAATACCTGTGAAAAAGGGGCTAAGGAGAAATGAGGGGCACTGTTGGAGGGTGATAATGAGGGAATCATTGAAGGGCCCCAACAAACATTGTCATATCCAGGTGCACTGTAAGGTGATCATTTACTACGCTTTAAAAGCGAATACAATTGAATATATCTAAATAAAAAATTTGTTGTAGAATGCACAGTTTTTGCCATTTCTTACCAATTGTTTGTGGGAAACCCCCCCAAACACTGTTGTAGTGGCGAGTCTCACTTACTGCGCTCGCTTGCTATGCATTGTACGGGAACAGGTTCGACAATACTTGCCAGGCTGCTTTGGGTTCTTAGTCTGACCCTGTCCACTGGTTTCACATGCCTCATCACATGCTTAATCAAAGAGTTCTTTTTGTGCCACATTAGTAATTTTGTTCGGGCAAGAACTGTTATCCTGTCTACTGACTCCCCCAGATTGGATTCTTAGTAGAAAGCTTCAGAGATGACCCCAGCTGTGTGTAACCTTTACCATACAGCTACTACCACGCAGCACTTTCACCATTATGTTTTTTACAGTGCAGAAGGCTGTAATACACAAAGGGGGTCATTTCAACCCTGGCGGTACAGGACCGCCAGGGCTGAAATGACGGAAGCACCGCCAACAGGCTGGCGGTGCTTCCCTGAACATTACGACCGGTTGCACCGCCGGGGCCGCACCGCCGGGGCCGCACTGCCGGGGCCGGCGGTTTCCCGCCACAATGGCCCCGGCGGTAGTAATCCGCCAGGGCAGCGCTGCTAGCAGCGCTGCCCAGGGGATTACAAGTCCCCCTACCGCCAGCCTTTTCCTGGTGGTTTGAACCGCCAGGAAAAGGCTGGCGGTACGGGGAGTTGCGGGGCCCCTGGGGGCCCCTGCAGTGCAGGGCCCCCCTGACAGGGCAGCATGCAGCTTAAAAGTGCGAGGGGTGCAACTGCACCCGTCGCACGGCCGCAACAGCGCCATCTCCATTTGGATCCGGCTCCTATGTTACGGCCGAGATCCTCGCTGGGCCGGCGGGGATCTCCTAATGACCGCGGCAGGGGTGCGGCTGCATTGACGGCCGCCCGGCGGTCAGATCTTGCCCGCCAAGGTCAAAGTGCCCCTGGGATACAATGGGCATTTGCGTCCATGTTGCACTCCCCCAGGACACTTTGGTATTACAGAAGGGGCTGCAGATGCTTGTATGGCCCCTTCTGTTATACAGATAGTGCTGGCGCACATAACACAACACCAATATCACCAGAGGGCGTTCAATCATGTGGCTGGGAAATCTCTTTACCTATGTGCCCATGCCGTATTTCAGACATAGGCGCAAAGAAAGCATCAGGAGGTGTGCTCAATATGGGTAGCTGAAGAGAAATAGATGTAGCCAGAAATGAGTAAGATATTAAAGAAGATAAAGTAAAGGAAACAATGGTAGAACAAGAGAAAGGGGAGTTGGACATATGAGGTAGTGAACTAATCCTGAGGTAAATTGAGAAGTTAAGGAGAGAGAGAGCACGTGGGTTAGAAGGAGGTGAGGTATTGAGGGAGATATGAGGTAGAGTAATAAATGAGATAGCAAGGTGAGGGGGCTGAGGGAGAGGAAAAGAGAGGTAGGGTAGCACAGACGTGTAGAGAGAGATAAAGAGGTGGGTTAAAAATCAATATGGGATTGTGTGAGAAGTGAAGTAGATGGGGGAGAGATACAGGGAGGTCAAGGGTGAGGTATGCAGAAAGGATAGAGAGTGATAAATGTAGACGTATGCACATAGTGACAGAAGGAGAGGCAAAGCCATGAGAGAGGTAGAGGAAGATGAAGTTGAGTGAGATGTATTGGGTATATTAAGGGTGCGATGAGACAGACAAAGGTGAGGTAAATGGAGATAAGACAGAAAGGTAGGATAACGTTACATAGGGAAGGAGAGAGAGGTTATGAGAGAGGGTTAAGATAGTGTGACGGGCTGGACTCTGCTCGCCCACACTCCGCTCCTGCTTGTGCTGACTCTGCCCCTGGTGCTCTGAGGCTCCCTGATCGTGATTGGTGGAAGGATCGGCAGTGGCGATGCGCTGACACTTCAACACAGCCACGGCAAACTTTCATGGCGTTAAAAGCCTTGGAGGAACTCCCAGGAGATGAGAGGAGCGCTGTGAACTCTTTCGTGGAAGAAGAAAACCCCAGCAACCGAGACGTGAGGGTGAAGGACCAGGAGAGGACGTCACCAAAGAGTAGGAGACAGCGGTCTCCTACAAGCACTGAAGCTGCAGACGGAAGACGAGCGTCCGGAGAACCTGATCCAGGCAACCGGGGAGACGAGTGGCTGCATCCCGCCACGCTTCAGGAGAAGCGTGGCCGTTCAGGTGCGTGGGACTACGTCCCTGAACGAGTGTGCGAGTGAGAGATAGAGGGTATAAGGAGGGAGGTCGGAAAGTGTGGAACGGCGGGAGGGGAAGGAAAACAAAACGAGGAATCGTAACAAATACGAAAACAGAGGAAAGAAGGGAGGGCTGGAACAGAGTAAACAGACAAATAACAGAGGAAGGGTGAGGAAGGAACCAATCATAATACGTACCCGAGTCCGGGTAGCAATTTCCGAAACGAAGGCCAGCAAATCCATGTGTGGGTCCGCAAACTAGGAAAATAGAAAGGATAGAAGTAAAGACACTGAAGAAAGACAACATCTATTATCTGATACCAAACGAATGTAATAAGAAGAACAAAGAGTAGGGGGGGAAAGAAAAGGATATAAAGACTAAACCGAGTTGGGTGGCATGTCTACATTACCGCTATCTCCTCTTCTCTCCACATGCACTTCTCGTGAATGACCTGTGAACCAAGGAGACAGAAACGAAGAGTGAAGATAGAATCTCAAGACGATCCCCATCCTCAAGTCATACAACCAAAAACTCACCTGTTTTCTCCTACATCTTCAACTTTCAATAAACATAAACCTTTCTTCAGATTACTGCGGTCTAGAGTGCTTTATACCCTACCACCCGCTCACAAGTGGTGTCAGAAGTGGGATTTCCAAACATAGAAAAGAATCCACAATTATGGAAGAGAAGGCAACTATGGCAGACGTCATAGCCCAATTGGCTGAGGGGCAAAGACATCTTCAGTTGATATGGGAACAGCAAATGAAAGAAGCCAAAGAGGAACGGGAGGCATTGCAAACAGCGCTAAAAAGCCAGGCGACGATTATGGCTAATAACCAACTGGTACATGAAACAGCATTGGGTAAACTTACCGACACCATTGCCCATACAAAAGTACACCCCACAGTTCCAAGTAGTGTGTTACAACGGTACCAGGACTCGGAAGACCCTGACTCTTTCTTCACGAACTTTGAAAGAGTGGCCAGTACTGCTAATTGGCCTGAGGACAAATGGGGTCAATATACCACTCCCCTACTCACTGGCCACTTGCAAACAACGTATTAAGCTATCAATCCGAGTGGGAACTTGCCATATAAAGACATAAAGAAAACTATCCTAGAAAGAGTGGGTTTGGACAGTGAGAGTTATCGCACAAAGTTTAGACAACTAAAATGGCAACACCAGGAAAATCCCCGTACCTTGTACTATAGAGTCCAACATTCAGCCTGGAGATGGTTGCAACCTACAGAGAGGACCAGAGAGGAAATGTTTGATATAATAGTATTAGAACAGTACTTGGATGCTTTACCTCCTACCACTCGGAACTGGGTACGCCAACATCCTGGACTCACAAATGAAACAGCAGTAGACCTTGCCTGTGCTTACCATAGAGGTTCTGACTTTCGGGCTACAGTGAGCCGGGCTCCTCCTCCTACGATCCGACCAGTCCTTCCTAGACTACAAGTACCTCAGCCAGCCGGAGCCCATGGACCGGAAAGAACACAACCAGGGGGCCCGGGACCCTCTGGATATACAGGCTCTGGTCCTCAATGCTACAATTGCTCAGAATGGGGACATATAGCCCGATATTGCCCACATAAAAAATATGTTGAGGAACCCATGGAGATAGGGCTGACAAAGGGGAGAGTATTCTGGACTGGAGGAGAAAAAACAAAATATACCCTCCCTATCTTTGTCAATGACATAGAAAGATGGGCCCTCATTGACTCCGGATGTAGTCAGAGCGTGATCCGTAAGGATTTAGTGTTGCCAGGGCAGGAAGAACCCGAGTCCCAGGTTCTCATCACCTGTGTACATGGGGACCAACGGTATTATCCCCTTGCCACGGTAAAGATAAAATGGAGAGACCAAATCGAGACTCTTCGGGTCGGGGTACTCTCCACCCTAGATGAAGACATAATCATCTAGACTGATTATGAGGACTTCCCTTCATTGTTAGAGAAAGCCAGGCAAGAACACCTTCTGAGGGGTTGGTGGGCGGAGGCGCCTAGTGATATCATAACTGAAGAACCCACACGGGAAAGGAATATCCTCAGTAGGAGACAAAAAAGAGAGCAACGACGGGCGTATATACAGCACTATACACCACTAGATGACTCTGCTAAAAGGGGAAAGATTTACACGGTCACTGGGGATTTTCGACAGAATCAGAATGAGGATCCCACTTTAAAACATGCATGGCAACAGGCGGAGGCTGGGGCAGCAACAGGGGTAGGTCCCAGGTTTTTGATTCGTAATAACCTGTTATATAGAAATCCTACACCCACTAGAGGGAACGCCCTGCAGTTAGTAGTGCCTAAAAGTCACCGCCAACAAGTGTTACAATTAGCTCATGGGGATAACGGAGAAGGGCATTTAGGGAGAGAGAAAACTGAGGAAGCAATCCTTAGACGATTTTATTGGCCAGGGGTTTATGGTGAAATAAGGAAGCATTGTTTGGAGTGTCCCAAATGCCAGTTATATAACCCCTCTCCACAAAAACCCGCACCCCTACAACCTCTTCCGATTATTGACATTCCCTTTACCAGGGTTGGAATGGACCTTATCGGGCCCCTCACCCCTTCCACTCGAGGTAGGCAATATGTTCTAGTCCTAGTGGACTATGCCACACGCTATCCCTAGGCCATACCCCTTTCCAGTATACACACTAAAGCTATCTCCCAGGCAATGATAGAGTTCTTTTCACAGGTGGGTTTTCCAAAAGAAATATTGACGGACCAAGGGACTCCTTTTATGTCTAGGCTAATGGCTGAAGTATGTCATTTGCTCGGAGTAAAACAAATCCGTACGTCAGTGTATCATCCTCAGACAGATGGGTTAGTGGAACGATACAACAAAACCATTAAATCCTTGCTACGAAAGAGTATATCTGAGGCTGGTAAGGATTGGGAAAAAAAACTACCTCTGGTTCTGTATGCTATCCGTACCCATGTACAAGCCTCTTTAGGTCATAGCCCTTTTGAAATGCTGTTCGGTCGCCAACCACGCACGCTGTTAGATATGTTAGCCGAACAGTGGGAGGACACGGAGGAAGAGGTAAAAGACCTCTTGACCTATACACGGGAATTAAGAGAGAACCTTCATACAGTATGGGAGGAGGCTCATGTTACCTTGCAGGAAGCTCAAAAGAAACAGAAGCAAAGCTATGACACCCGAAGCGCCGTGCGCACCTTAGCTGTAGGAGACAAAGCTCTAATCCTACTCCCTAGCACTGAGAATAAATTACTGGCCAAATGGCAAGGACCATTTGAAGTAATAGCACAGATCAATCCCACCACCTATAAGTTGGCCATTCCCCAAGGAAATGGAAGGGAACAGATCTATCACATAAATCTATTAAAAAAATGGTTAGAACCCACAGGAGGCACTTCCATTCACTATATTAACGCGGAGGTTACTGAGGACATCCCCTATCCCATGTTACCTCACCGGGGCCTGCCTGGTCAGGCACAACCATGGATCAATTCCAATCTTGAAAGAGGGTATCACAAACAACTAACCTGCATAGTACAGCACAATCAAGATGTCTTCTCTAAATATCCAGGCAGAACCACCCTAGTCCAACATCCCATTCGTCTGAAAATGAACACTGTCTCACAACAGCGTCCCTACCGTATTCCTGAAGCCAAACAAAAGGTCATTGAAGAGGAAGTCCAAGCCATGTTGGCAGCCGGAATAATAGAACCATCAGCCAGCCCATGGTGCTCGCCAGTCGTATTGGTACCCAAGCCAGACGGTAGCACCCGATTTTGTGTAGATTACAGGGCAGTTAACAACTTGACCTATTTCGATGCATATCCTATGCCTAGGATAGACGAGCTTATTGAGAGATTAGGACAGGCCAAATTCCTCTCCACTCTGGATCTCACCAAAGGGTATTGGCAAATACCCTTGAAAAGGGATGATGAAGAAAAAACAGCATTTGCCACCCCCTCGGGTTTATATCAGTTTACTGTCCTCCCTTTTGGACTACATGGGGCCCCTGCCACCTTCCAAAGACTCATGGACGAAATCCTACGGCCCTTTCAGCAGTATGCTGCTGCTTACCTCGATGACATCGTTATTTATAGTAACACTTGGGAGGAACACTTGACACACCTAGATACTATATTACAAGCACTTCGTAAAGCCCAGTTAACCGCCAATCCTGAGAAATGTAGGCTTGGACTGACTAGTATCAAATACCTGGGGTATATTGTGGGGAATGGTCGAATTAGACCTCAAGTGGAAAAAATTGAAGCCATCTCAAGAATGTCCTTCCCCAAGAGAAAGAAAGATATCAGAGCATTCCTGGGTTTGATTGGGTATTATAGACGTTTTATTCCCCATTTCTCTACAGTAGCGGAACCCCTTACTGAGCTGCTCAAAAACTCATATCCCAATACCTTTGGTCCTCCCTCGGCATCTGCCTTGCAGAGCTTTGATAAGTTGAAAACAGCCCTCATGTCTGAACCTGTCCTTTGCTGTCCTGATTTCTGTAAACCCTTTGTTTTAATGACTGATGCCTCTGACGTGGGTTTGGGAGCTGTGTTGACCCAACCTCAGGATGATGATACCCTCCACCCCATTTTGTTTATCAGCAGGAGACTTATACCACGGGAAGTGCATTATCTGACTATAGAGAAGAAATTTTGGCGATTAAGTGGGCCATTGAATCCCTCCGCTATTATCTGTCGGGCAGGACATTTACTTTGATTACTGATCACGCTCCTCTGACTTGGCTGGCCCATTATAAGGACTCTAATTCTCGTGTTCTCCGCTGGTTCCTTTCCCTACAGCCTTTTTCCTTTCGGATACAGCATCTTCCGGGGAAACAGATGGTGGCCGCTAATTTTCTTTCCCGCTATCTCGTCTCGACAGGCCGCTCTCTAGGGGGAGTGTATGTGATGGTCTGGACTCTGCTCGCCCACACTCCGCTCCTGCTTGTGCTGACTCTGCCCCTGGTGCTCTGAGGCTCCCTGATCGTGATTGGTGGAAGGATCGGCAGTGGCGATGCGCTGACACTTCAAAAGAGCCACGGCAAACTTTCATGGCGTTAAAAGCCTTGGAGGAACTCCCAGGAGATGAGAGGAGCGCTGTGAACTCTTTCGTGGAAGAAGAAAACCCCAGCAACCGAGACGTGAAGGTGAAGGACCAGGAGCGGACGTCGCCAAAGAGTAGGAGACGGCGGTCTCCTACAAGCACTGAAGCTGCAGACGGAAGACGAGCGTCCGGAGAACCTGATCCAGGCAACCGGGGAGACGAGTGGCTGCATCCCGCCACGCTTCAGAAGAAGCGTGGCCGTTCAGCTGCGTGGGACTATGTCCCTGAACGAGTGTGCGAGTGAGAGATAGAGGGTTTAAGGAGGGAGGTCGGAAAGTGTGGAACGGCGGGAGGGGAAGGAAAACAAAATGAGGAATCGTAACAGATACGAAAACGGAGGAAAGAAGGGAGGGCTGGAACAGAGTAAACAGACAAATAACAGAGGAAGGGTGAGGAAGAAACCAATCATAATACGTACCGGAGTCCGGGTAGCAATTTCCGAAACGAAGGCCAGCAAATCCATGTGTGGGTCCGCAAACTAGGAAAATAGAAAGGATAGAAGTAAAGACACTGAAGAAAGACAACATCTATTATCTGATACCAAACGAATGTAATAAGAAGAACAGAGAGTCGGGGGGGGGAAAGAAAAGGATATAAAGACTAAACCGAGTTGGGTGGCATGTCTACTTACCGCTATCTCCTCTTCTCTCCACATGCACTTCCCGGGAATGACCTGTGAACCAAGGAGACAGAAACGAAGAGTGAAGATAGAATCTCAAGACGATCCCCATCCTCAAGTCACACAACCAAAATCTCACCTGTTTTCTCCTACATCTTCAACTTTCAATAAACATAAACCTTTCTTCAGATTACTGCGGTCTAGAGTGCTTTACACCCTACTACCCGCTCACAGAAAAAAAATGAAATAAAAACTTACCTGACCAACGCACGCCTCCTGTTTCTCTTGTTGCTGCAGACAGCACAGACTCCCAGCCTGCCCTGTGGCCAATCCTGACGCTGCTCATAGCAGCGTTAGGATTGGCTAGGCGTGCCCAACCAGGGCACTCCTAGGCAGACTGGGAGCCTGTGCATGCTCTCTGCACAGTTGCCGGGGCTGGAGAGAGCACACTGCGCATGTGTGTTTGGCTGGCCCGAGATGGCTGGTCAAACATACATGCTTGTCACCCCTGTGGCCCACCCCTTTAACAAACGAAACAATATTAAACTCAGTTTCTTATCGTTTCGTTTGTTAAAGGTTTTGCAGCTTCTGCCGCTGGCTGGGGGGTGACACTCCTTAACCCTAACGGAGGAGCCGCAGCTGCTTTTTGTATGTTAGCGCTTTGTTTAATGAAAGTATATGTGGTCGTGCTAATTTGTCAAAGTTACATCCAAATAATACCCCATGGCACAAAGCAGTATAAAGCACTATGTGCGCTGAGAAAACGGCACCTTTCCAGCACAAAATAATTTTGCACTGTAAAGTAAATACCATTGCAAAGATTGTGCTGTTTTGCATCACTTTGTGTGGCTCTGTCCTGGCTCAAACCATTAGTAAATCTGTCCCTAAGTTTCTGTTAAGCATGCTTGACTGTCAAATTACAAAAATAAGCTGTTGTTTATGAGTAACGTTACTACGGCAGGAATTTCAGCCTTCCCATTTACTTTAGCAGGGGGGTTCTTCGACGGCAGGGGCTCTGGGCAATTGGCCACTTTGCCCATACCTTAAAACATCGTTTTTTTCCCTGACAGGCTATCCCAAAGTGCCCTTACAGACTTATATTGGAGCCCCACGTTACATCGTACAGTAGCTTATCACTGCTTGCCCAAGGTGATCTGGGAACCTAACACCATCATGAATCCTTGGTGGCACAAGCAGGGCTCCTCTTTAAGGACTCTGCTGCATCAGAGGGGCTCACTAAACTCTCCCTCTGTCTGCCAACAAAGGGAAAAGTATCAAGAGACCAGAGCTTCCTTTAAATTGTGACAATTATATTATGCTAGGGAAGACGACTTCTCTGGCCATGATGTAAACATAACAAGTGGTTTCTAGAAAGGACAGAAGAGGAAGAACAAACTCTGTACTGTTACCTTTTATGATTGTGATTTACCTCTTCTAAAGTAATCATCCTACAAATCTGGAGCATAGTCATTATGGCCCTCATTACAACCCTGGCGGTCTGTGATAAAGCGGCGGTAACACCGCCAACAAGCCGCCGGTAAAAAAATCAGAATCATGACCACGGCAGAAACCGCCAACACAAACAGCCACTTTAACACACTGACTGCCACAGCGGTAGCAAACAAAAACACTGCTGCGGTTACCGCCAACAGCCAGGCGGAAGACAATGTACCGCCCACTGCATCACAACACACCTATCTGCCACCTTTTCCGGGGCAGTACCACCGCCATCAAACATCACTCTGAAGGGAAACGATTCACCTCTCGACACTGAAGGAAGAAACACGACGCCATGTAGCCCGAGCTGCACTTCTTCCCAATGCTGGTGTACCTTCTCATACACCAGGAACACGAATGCCGGCGAAGATGACCTCGGTGAGTACTGAACCTAGCACACAAGGGAGGGGCGGAGGACAAAGAGAGTGACACACACACACAACACGCTATACCCGCACCCCTACCCTCACCCACACCCCCAACACCATACACACAAACAGATGCAACAACATTACATATACACCCCTTAACCCTCAGGAATAACACAAGAACAAATGGAATGGAGTAAAATGAGTGTAATATTATAAATTAAAAAAGATATGTTCTTAAAGCAAGCAACAGTATGTACAATATATACAGTATATACAAAAGGAGGGACAATGCCCACTCCAAAATGTCCATGGCCCACTGGGCCAAAACACATAGGCCAAGGCCACACTTGACTCCTGACTCAAAACGGAGAGAACAGTGCAGGGGCCTCATGTCGAAAACACACCGGCACCTCAGGGGGACGGGGAATGAGGGGGGGGGCACTTCAGCCGGAAGATGGTACAACACCAATGGCCTGGAGGGGGTCGATGCTCACTGCTTGGTCCTGGGGAGTGCAAGGCCACAGTCTCTCAAGTGGGTGGTTTGCCCACTGCTTGGTCCTGGGGAGTCCAAGGCCACAGTCTCTCAAGTGGGTGGTTTGCCCACTGCTTGGTCTTGGAGAGTGCAAAGCCACAGTCACCCTACTGGATGGCTTCTTCTACTGGTTCTGGAGGAGGCCTTGTGCTCAGTGTGCTTCATCCTGGCAGGGATGGGGTGAGTAGATGGCTTCTTCCACTGGTTCTGGAGGGGGCCTTGTGCCCAGTGTGCTTCATCCTGGCAAGGATGGGGTGAGTGGATGGCTTCTTCCACTGGTTCTTGAGGGGGCCTTGCCCCCAGTGTGCTTCCTCCTGGATAGTGCAAGGTCACAGTCTCTCACCTGTGTGTCTCACTGACAGGTGTTGCAGGGGCCAGGGCGCACTGCAGTCCATGTAGTACCACTAGACACTGCTCACCGGCGGTGACAGCTGCTCAGTGGATGCCAGTTGCGCTGCAGGTGGTGGTGGTGTCAGTGGTGGTGGTATCCTCCAGGCCTTCACCAGCAGCCTCGGATGGCTGCCCACTGGGACTGCTGCTGCTGGCAGTGGTGCTGCTAGCGGCGGTGCATGTGGCGGTGCTGGATGCGGTGCTGGCTGCGGTGCAGGTGGCGGTGCTGTCAGTGGTGCTGGTAGCCTCCAGGCCTTCACCTGCAGCCTTGGACGGCTGCCGACTGGGGCTGCTGCTGCTGGCAGTGGTGCTGCTGGCAGCTGTGCATGTGGTGGTGCTGGCGGCGGTGCAGGTGGCGGTGCTGGCTGCGGTGGTGGTAGCCTCCGACGGCTGAAATGCTATGGCTGGTGTTGTGTGCCCCTTCCTGCCCCTGGCAGATGGTGGTGCCTCCTTGCCTCTGCCAGCTGGTGTCTTTTTCTTGCTGGCTGGTGGTGCCTCCTTCCCCTTGCTGGCTGGTGTCCCCTTCTTGCCCTTGCTAGGTTGCCGCCCCTTCTTGCCCTTGGCAGGTAGTGCAGGCACACAGGCTGTGCTGATAGGAGCCTCCTTGGAGCCTCGCACACCTGCAGTAGCTGCAGAAACTACAGTGGCCATGGACTGGATGGCTGAGGTGCTGGGCTGGGTTCTGGCCACCCTGGCCCAAGGTGAAGGATGGGACATGTGGGGGAGGGGCAGGGAATAGGTCAATGGTGGCGAGGAAAAGCTTCTTAGGGACTCTGGGGCGGGAAGAGGGTGAAGGTTTGGGAGTGGAGGAAGAGGGAGTGGTTGTAGGAGGTGTCTGTCTGCTGTGTGTAGGTGCAGGTGCATGGGCTGGATGCTGTTGTGAGGTGGATGGCTATTGGGTGTCTGAGTGCCTGCGTTTGTGTACTTTGGGAGGAGGGGACACAGACACAGTGGAGAGGACACAGGGGACGTGTGCATGGATGTGGGGGTGGTGACTGCCAGTGAGGGGCGTGTAGTGATAAGTGTGCTGGTGATGGAGGTAGTGGATGAGGATGTAGTGCATGCAGGTGTGAGTGGAGATGCTACTGGGAGGGAGGTGGACGAGGAGGAGGAGTGGGACACAGTGGAGGCGGTGGATGTTAGTGTGTCTGCATGTGGATGGTGCTTGTGTGAGTGCTTGTGAGATGAAGTGTGGTGCTCGTGTTTGCCTGAGCTACTTCTGTGTGTTGATTTGGGTGACTGCTGGGCTGAAGGTGTGCTTGGGATAGGCTGGTGTTGAGGGGATTGGGACTGGGTAGAGGAAGTTGGAGGGGGAGGCTAGAGACAGGGACAATGGCTGCCATCAGTGCGTTGGCCACAGCCTGGAATGCTCTCTGCTGGGCCGCCACGCCAGAGTGAATGCCCTCCAGGTATGCATTTTGTTT
Source organism: Pleurodeles waltl (assembly GCF_031143425.1). NCBI lineage: Eukaryota > Metazoa > Chordata > Amphibia > Caudata > Salamandridae > Pleurodeles > Pleurodeles waltl. Next base: position 618,131,611 of record NC_090440.1, read on the forward strand.
GTTGCAAATGCCCTGCTACACCCTGGATGGCATTCAGTATGGTTGACTGCCCAACAGAGAGCGACCTCAGGAGGTCAGTAGCCTCCTCACTGAGGGCAGCAGGGCTGAGTGGGGCAGGGCCTGAGGTGCCTGGGGTGAAGGAGATTCCCACCCTCCTGGGTGAGCGGGCAAGGGAAACTCGCTGAGGGTCTGCTGGGAGGGCGCTGCTGGTACGGGGGTGGCGGCTGTACCTGTAGTTGGGGTGGCCACAGAGGTGTCACTACCGCCAGGGAGTTGCCATCGGAGGAGGTGTCGCTGTCGTTAGTGTCCCCTCCTGTCTCCGTCGTGGTGCTCCCCTCGCCCTCCATCCCACTGGTGCCCTCACTGTCAGTGGATTTGGCCTCCAGGCCCATGTGGGATGCAGCTCCCTCTGTCGCCAGTGCCTCTGCTCCTCCGCCAGATGATGCTAATGCACACAAGAACAGGATAACAAAATAAAAAGGGGGGGAGAGGCACAGGATACACTTGGTCAATGCCAGCAACAATGCTACCGTTGGCGTACACAACTCTCAGGGAACAGCCCTATGCACTAGGCCATGCACTACCAGTTAAAATGCTAGTCACCAGCCCATGGGGTACAATGCCCAACGCCATTAGCTGCACACCTGAAACCCACAGGACCCTGCCCAGTAGTAGATGCCCACTAACATTATTGGGGTTGGAGTGCATCTGAGCTTACATATCATTGAACATACCCTGCCATGTTCGCCCTGACCTAGGGGAGCACCCACAGCCCACATCCCCCACCCAGATAATACCTTAACGCGCACAAAGTCATGATTCTGAATCTGTACTCACCCCCTTGTGGCTGCTGTGATGCCTTCAAGCACCCATCCAACTCCGAATAGGCCACCGCCAGGATGCGGAACATCAGGGGGGTCAGGGTATAACGGGCACCCCCTCCTCGTTGGGAGGCCAGCCTCAGATGGGCCTCTGATATCTTCCTTACCCAGCAGCGCAGGTCCTCCCACCGTTAGCGGCAGTGGGTGCTCCGCCTGTCAAGGACTCCCAGGGCCCGCACCTGCAGAAAAAATACAGCAGAAAAGGTATTAGTCATACTGTCCGGACTGTTATACTCATGGCCCAACATATCCCCCATCCCCTTAAGCGCATACATTGACCACCATACATGCAACACTCTGCCCAGGACCCCACAGCCCCCCCACACGAGGCTTACACACACAGCAATCCATACATTCATGGCCCACGCATCATGCTCACAGTGTACTCACCTGTTTGTCTGGAGGACCATAGAATAAAGTGTATTGGGGTAGGACCCCATCCACCTGTCTCACCAACTCCTCTGAAGTGAAGGCAGGGGCTCTTTCCCCAGACACTCAAGCCATTGTCGCTTCCAGACACAGGTCACAGCAGCACCTGCAGTGTAGGTCCTCTCCTGTTGAAGGTCAGGTAGCAAGTGAGTGCACAGATAGAAAATGGCAGTCATGTCCACAGCGGTGCGTACCGTTACCACCAACGTACATCGCCTTTGGCTCCTGGAACCCATAGGGCCCTATGATAACCAATGCAGTGTTACGCAGCAGTTGTCGACCACCGACCGCAACGGCGCACAACGCCAGCGGAATTACCTCATTTCCACTTGTCCCTCCTCACAGGTCAGGCAGACGCCATTTCAGGGGGGCACAGACCATGGCACCTAACTGTGTCACAGCAGACATTGGCACATCAACTGACTTTTGACTTCACATACTGTTTCTGCGAAGGAAAAAATGCATAATACTGTTGAAATATGTGTGAATTTGACCTTCTGCTCATCGTTTTTCACCCTAAAGTTCAGCCACTGAGGATGAATAGGAGATGGAGACATCCCCCCAAGTACAGACCCCTGGTGGACCTTGCAACAATGGAGGACTGGCACATTATCCTGACCTACAGACTTGATAGGTTCAAAATCCAAGAACTGTGTGCCCAATTGGAGCCAGACCTGATCTCAGCTATCTGCCACCCCACGGGTATCCCCCCTAGTGCACGTCCTGTCAGTGCTCCATTTCCTGGCAAGTGGTTCCTTCCAAGTGACAGTGGCCATGGCATCAGGGATGTCACAGCCTATGTTCTCAAACGTGCTGACCAGAGTGTTGTCAGCCCCGATTAAACACATGCGCAGCTACATCATATTCCTCCAGGTGGAGGATTTGGCCACAGTGAAGGCTGACTTCTATGCACTGGGACATATCCCCAACATCATTGGTGCCATTGATGGTGCACATATTGCATTTGTCCCCCCCCGGAGAAATGAACAAGTGTTCAGAAATAGAAAAAGCTTTCACTCTCTGAGTGTGCAGATGGTGTGTTTGGCAGACCAGTACATCTCCCATGCCAATGCCAAGTATCCTGGCTCTGTGCATGATGCCTTTATCTTGAGGAATAGCAGCATCCCATATGTGATGTCTCAACTCCAGAGGCACTGGGTGTGGCTAATAGGTGAGCCCATGGTCCCCACCCAATTGATGTAGGTATGTGGGTGTGGGTTTGGCCCTAAGGGTGAGTGTGTGGCTAACAGGTATCCCTTGATATTTGCAGGTGACTCTGGTTACCCCAACTTCTCATGGCTACTGACCCCAGTGAGGAATGCCAGGACAAGGGCAGAGGAACGTTACAATGAGACACATGGGCGAACAAGGAGGATCATTGAGTGCACCTTTAACCTCTTGAAGGCCAGATTCCGGTGCCTCCATCTGACTGGTGGATCCCTGTACTACTCACCCAAGATGGTGTGCCAGATCATCGTTGCATGTTGCATGTTGCACAACCTGGCCTTGAGACGCCAGGTGCCTTTTCTGCAGGAGACTGAGCCTGGGGATGGTCGTATGTCAGCATTGGAGCCTGTGGGCAGTGACGAAGAGGAGGCAGAGTAAGAAGATGCGGACAACAGAATCACACTAATTCAACAGTACTTCCAGTGACACACAGGTAAGACACTGTAACTTCATCTTCCATTGCAGTTTTGTGTTGGACATTGAACATGTCCAGTCCTCCTGCTACTCCTGCCAGGCCCTCAGGATGCATGATCGGCAAGACTTGTTCCTCCCATGTTGTTAGTTGTGGGGGAGGAGATGAGGGTCCACCGCCAGTCCTCTGTACAGCTTTCGGGTGTCATGCAATCACGGAATGCACCTTCCCCCATAGGTCATTCCACCTCTTCCTGATGTCATCCCTTGTTCTGGGGTGCTGTCCCATGGCATTGAACCTGTCCATGACTCTCCGCCATAGCTCCATCTTCCTAGCAATGGACGTCTGCTGCACCTGCGATCCAAATAGCTGTGGCTCTACCCGGATGATTTCCTCCACCATGACCCTTAGCTCCTCCTCTGAGAACCTGGGGTGTCTTTGTGGTGCTATGGGTGTAGTGTGAGTGGTATGTGTGAAGGTGTGTGGGGTGATGTGTTGTGGTGTGTGCTGTGAGGTGCGTGGATGGTCTGTGGGTGATGGTGTTTTGTGGCTCAGATTCAGTGGGTGCTCCTGGCTTGTCTCTCACTTGCCAAAATCTTTGAGTCGTAAAGGGTTGTGGGTAGTGTGGGTGTGTGTTTTATATTGGGTGTGGTATGTGTATGAGTGTCAGGTGTGTGTTGAATGACTGCCGCGGTGATTCGTGGGTCATGATGCTGTGGGTGTATTTCTGTTGGCGTAACGGTGTGGGTTTTGGTACTGCCAGTTTATCACTGACTTTTGGTCTGGCGGACTTGTGTGTGTGCCTGTATAGTGGCGGATTTCTATGTGTGGGCCATAACACGGGTAGCGGTATACCGCCATGGTCGCGGTATGTCGGTGGCAGTCAGCATGGCGGTAAGCAGCACTTATCGCAAATGTTGTAATGAGGGCCTATATCTTCTGTTTTTTCATTTCTTGCATCTAGATTCCAGACAGCTACATTATGTTTATTTAGTGTTACTATTTATATACTATATTTTGTGACAGTTCCATTATTTGAGGCAAAAGAGGTGACGTTACCCATCTTTCATGTAAATCTTTGTGTCATGGGCTCCCCAAGGGAGGGACTGGAGTCTAGAGGGCTATTGGGTGTTCAGGTCCTTAAAAGAGGCTTAATAGTGCCAAGGCTCTAACTGACATTCATTTTGTCTAGATAGGGTTATTGCCCACCATTAACAATGCATATAAAATTGAGGTGTTCCTGATTGACAGCGGTTTCCAAGTCCTTCCTCACTTCTTGCAACTAGTTCTATTTCAAGGGGTGCCATTGAAAGGCTGCTCGTGTGCTAAGGCATGCAGTTTTTTTCCAATCTCACAGCTGAAAATTGGCACCTGTACCCACTGTTTTTCCTCATGTTTTTTGAGGTGTCTTCCTGAGTGTGTGGATGTCAGAAAGTGGCGGATTCATTTGGGAGGTCGATTCCCTCGCCAACTCAATAAACACACCCTGACCATGCTCAACCCATGATAGCTGGAATAGGAATAGGCAAATTCCCAGAGAAATATGAGTTAATTTCAGCAGTTTCAATAAATGTAAGGGCCTGATTTAGATACTAGCGGATGGAATTCTCCATTAAAACAGTAACGGATATCCCGGTCACTGAAATCTAAATCCTATTACATCCTATTTAGATTTTGGCAGTAGGGATATCTGTCACTGTTGTGGCTGAGTAACCCATCGCGCAGTATCTAAATTAGGACCTAAGTCACTAAAAAAATGACATTATGAGCTGATTATGACAGTCCTTGTCAGATTCAATAACTATCATACCCAATAAAATCTAAGACTAATATGTTCGGAATTTATCAAGTATGATAATTATTGCCTATTCTGATTTTTTGGGATTGACACACCAAAATCTGCTTGTTTTGATAATTACCTGGACTTTTTTCATGTAAAATCCCATCAAGTTTGTCCTTACAAAATTGAACGCGTGTGTTATAATGATGAGTAGCACTGTCTCCTCTTCTCCCACTTAATTGTCTAGGTCTCATCCTTCCAGTCTCTGTCTCGGAAATGACAGAAACACACTTCCGTTATCTGATAAAGCATCCTCACGAACATCTTGTGCACATAAACAGACCAAGAACAAGTTTCTTCAGTCTAGTTCTTTCACATACCTTCCATTTGTGTGTTATGCAGATCACACACAAAAACACAAGCAAACATGTGCAGTGATGTTAGTGTTAGGATCCGGATTAGTCTGTAGAAGCCAAACTTTATATGGGGGAGCAGGAGGGCTCTTCTCCCTGTAACACAGGTAAAAAAGTCTGGTCATGACTACTTATTCTAAAAAATACTGTATGCTGCCATAAACACTCTATATGCCAACACTTGACAGGGGTCTACTGTCATAAAGGAGAGCTTGCTTAGTGTGCCTCCCTGCGTTCAGGACCTCACTCACGTTAAGGGATAGGACAAGGTCTCCATTCACATGCTAGATTAGCATGGCATTGTGCAAAAATTAAAAAAGACAGAATACCAGACACATGCAGTTGGGCACCATCCAGCAACATTACCGTGTTACTGCAGTGCTTTGATACTGCTGCCCAGTCAGAGCACAATGCTGCTTCTATGAGGGTAGAATATATAATACTGCAGCCCACATATCACAGTCGACGTCAATGCCACTGGTGCATTTTTTTATGCCAAAATGACCCTACTGGAAACTTAAATATTTCAATTGGGTGAAACAACTTTACAATACGATTCTGGGGCAGAACACGCACACTTTCGGACTGCACAGCCCTGTCACAGTGCATATAATCCTGGAAAAAGTAGCATCCAGCAAAATCAGAAAAAAAACTGAGTGATCCTGCAGAAATGGGGTATTTCCTGAAGTAGGAGTTTCCTGTGTCACTTCTAGTGTCTACCTGGCTTGCAGCATCCCTTGCAAGTCAGCTGAGTCTGGTCTCCCTCTTTCCACTCCTTTTTCTTGTGGATATTTGTAGGTGAATTTGCATGATGCAGCTAAGGACAATCAAAAATAGTGGAATTATAATAAAGGAAATAAGATTCCAGGGAGAAGTGATTCCACGGTACCAGTATGGCACACATCTTTTTCACTGACTCTCGCCTTTCCAGTGACCCTAGTGCCGTTGGGCAGGACACGATACATATAAAAACCAATATACATGTTGCTAATGCTAATTTACTTACTATTCTTCAGTGGCCCTTCTTGTTATCCATTGAAGGGTTGCTTGGCTCATTCCTGGCCTAAGGCTGCATTTGTTCCTTAAATGTGCTGGCTGGTTATGGAATAACTAATCTGTTGTGGGTTCTCACAGGTTTGTGGAGGCTGATTTCTCCTGTTGCGTGGATTTCATGCCCTTTAATCTTTATTTAGGTGAAGGAAATATACTCTCTTCCATAGTGATTGAATGCAGACCTAAAGGATCGCCCTGGTTTCTGGACACTAGCTTACACTGCCCTTGTCAACCATGATTATACTTCTGTGACTCCACATCAGTCTGAGAAAGGAGATTATGTTTTGCTTCTGAAAATCCTCCATTCTCCTACGTACACATCAACCTCCAGAACAACCTCATACCCAGGGACAATTTAAGCATACTGTAAGAAACTGGGGACCAGATGTAGCAAGCCTTTTGCGCCTCGCAAACTGCGAAAAACACAGATTGCGAGGCGCAAAAGGCCAAACGCGATGCACAACTGCAAATTGCGAGTCGGTACCGACTCGCAATTTGAGGCTGCGACTCGCAAATAGGAAGGGGTGTTCCCTTCCTATTTGCTACTGCATCGCCAAGCAGAGTTGCTTTGGGACCGCGAATGTGGTCGCAAACCAACTCGCAGTTACCATCCACTTGAAGTGGATGGTAACTCATTCGCAATAGGGAAGGGGTCCCTATGGGACCCCTTCCCCTTTGTGAATGCCCAAAAAAATATTTTTTCAGAGTAGGCAGTGGTCCTCTGGCTATACTGCATCCTGAGGGCCTCACAGGAGTAGCTGGAGGAATGGACTCTGGTAAGTTAAATCTTTAACTACTTCATCCCCCACCCTACCTGCATGCTATCACATAGCCCTACCCTCGCTCTCACCCCCATCACTCCAACTCCTCACATATGTCCCACTATCACAAACCACACATCCAAACACCAAGCCCTGCATGCAACAACAAAGCATGGACACCCATCACCAATGCATGTCCACTACACATACCCACACAGACCCCTACAAAATTATCACACAAGGTCCTACACAAGAATGTAAGCACTGGGGTACAGGGTCACCCACCCATTGCACACCATGGCACACACAGATACAATAATCATGCCTTTACACCCCTGCAGGACCCCTACCCAACGTCACTGGACAGAAGGTTCCAGACATGTCCACTCCAACCACAGAAGAGGCCCACAGTGATGACAGCAGCTCTGTCCAACTGGATTTAAATGACCAGTCCGGCCCATCAGGGACCTCTGGACAGTCGGTTCCCCTCACACAGTCACAGGCCACCACTGAGCTAGGAGGGCTGCTGTGTGACAGGGGGAGGACAGGCCCAGGGAATCCACTCTCCACGAGGCCCTCTCCAACATCATGGGAGCCTACCTTCATTCCCAGGAGACAATGGCAATGGTGCTGGCCAAGTTTCAGGAGACCCAGCAGCTGCAGGAGGAACAGTATTTGGGGTTCAGGGAGGAACTTAAATCCATCAATACCACCCTGGGCACCATTGTAGGGGTGCTGAAGGACCTCGTGAACACCAGGAGGGATACTGTGGCACAACAAGGGGCCCCTGACACTAGCCTGGACGATGAACTGCCCACCACCTCCGTGGGCGCTAGTGGACAGGAGGCACCACCACAGGACCACAACACCAGCACCCCACCCCCTGCAGATGGAGAACACCCCGCAAGCGGTCCCTGAGATCCAGGACAAAGACAGAGAACAATGCCAAGACCCCAGCCAAGAAATTAGACCACCCTGATTGTCATCCTCTGTCCCACTTTGTCACCCTGTTGATCCTTAAACTGCCCTAGCTCCACTTCCTATGCCCCTTTGGACAATGCACCTGTGAGACAAATAGACTGGACTCTGCCATGGATATTCCTCCACCATCACCCCTGACCATTTTACAACCCCTCCACTAATTTGTACTTAAATAAACACCGTTGAATCACAAAACAATCTGGAGTCAGCCTGTGCTTTCGCAAATGTGTATTTGCTATAACTAAGGAAAATACCAATGTCCATTGCATTGTCAACATACCTATGTCACACAGCTCTAGTCCATGAGGTAACATAGCAGAGGACACACAGTGGGACCCACATCTGTGAAATTGAAAGGGAAAGTGACAAATCAGGGTCCATACACTGGGTGAAAGTGACAGACAGATGAGAGGTAGAACAATTTTATCAGATGTAGGAGGCAGTGATGTCTTCTTACCTGTGTCTCACTGGAAGTATTGATGGATCACGGTGTTTCTGTTGTCTATGTCCTCTTCTTCTGCCTCCTCTTCTTCACTGTCCACAGGCTCCACAGCTGCCACAACACCTCCTTCAGGACCATCCTCCTGCAGAAAAGGCACCTGTCGTCGCAAAGCCAAGTTGTGCAGCATACAGCAGGCCACGATGATCTGGCACAACTTCTTTGGTGAGTAGTATAGGGAACCACCTGTCAGATAGAGGCACCTGAACCTGGCCTTCAGGAGGCCGAAGGTCCTCTCTATAACCCTCCTAGTTTGCCCATGTGCCTCATTGTAGCGTTCCTCTGCCCTTGTCCTGGGATTCCTCACTGGGGTCAGTAGCCATGACAGGTTGGGGTAGCCAGAGTCACCTGCAAATGTCGAGGGACAACTGTTAGACACACACTAACCCTTAGGGACAACCCCAGACAACTATTCACACTGTATAGGGTCCTTGTCCTCACCTAATAGCCACACATGGTGCCTCTGGAGTTGCCCCATCACATAAGGGATGCTGCTATTCCTCAGGATGTAAGCGTCATGCACTGAGCCAGGAAACTTGGCGTTCACATGGGTGATGTACTGGTCGGCCACACACACCATCTGCACATTCATTGAATGGTAACTCTTCCGGTTTCTGTACACCTATTCACTCCTGCAGGGGGTACCAAGGCCACATGTGTCCCATCAATGGCACTTATGATGTTAGGGATATCTCCCAGGGCATAGAAGTCAACTTTCACTATAGGCAACTCCTCCACCTGAGGGAAAACGATGTAGCTGCGCATGTGTTTCAGCAGGGCAGACAACACTCTGGACAACACGTTAGAGAACATTAGCTGGGACGTGCCTGATGCACTGGCCACTGTTGTTTGAAAGGACTCACTTGCCAGGAAATGGAGTACTGATAGGACCTGCACTGGAGGGGGGATTCCTGTGGGATGGCGGATAGCTGACATCAGGTTTGGCTCCAACTCTGCACACAGTTCCTGGATTGTGACACGATCAAGTCTGTAGGTGACTATTACATGTCGTTCTTCCATTGTCGACAGGTCCACCAGCGGTCTGTCCACCAGCGGTCTGTACACCGGAGGATGCCGCCATCTCCTCACCTGCCCCAGCGGACGTGCCCTATAGATGAGAACAGTGATCAGAGGGTCAGCCAACACCGAGGTACGAAATGAACAACTTTATTGCACACATTTGTCAATCCGTTATGTGCCTGTCTTAGTGTGTATGCAAGGCCTAGGTTTGTGTGACGCATTAAAAATTAATGCCATGTGGCCCCCTGAAATGTGGGACAAGGGGATATGAGGTAACTGCGCTGGCGTTGTACACCGTCGCAATCCTGCATTGGTTAACATTGGACCCTATGGGTCCCAGGAGCCAATGACAATGTACACTGGCAGTGACGGTACGCACCGCCGCGGACCTGACTGCCATTTTCTCTCTGTTCACTCACTTGATATCTGATCTTTGACAGGAGAGGACCTACACTGCAAGTGCTGCTGTGACCTCAGTCTGGAAGCGACAATGGCTCAAAGTGTCTGGGGAAAGGGCCCCTGCCTTCACATCAGAGGAGTTGGACAAACTAGTGGATGGGGTCCTCCCCCAGTACACTCTACTGTACGGTCCTCCAGACAAACAGGTGAGTACACTGTGAGCATGCTGTATGGGCAATGCCTGTTTGGAGTGGTGTGGATGGGAGATGGGGGGGGAGAATGAGGCGTGCATGAAACAACGGTGAGTGGCTGTGCGTCAGGGCAAGGGTGGGAACGTGGGCCAATGAATGTGACGGTCCGGACGGTTATAATTTTTCCTTTTCCCCTGTATTATTCCTGTAGGTCAGCGCCCATCAGGTGAAGGATATTTGGCGTGCCATCGCCAAGGACGTCCGGGCCCTGGGGGTCCACCACAGACGGAGCATCCACTGCCGTAAAAGATGGGAGGACATTCACCACTGGAGCAAGAAGACAGCGGAGGCCCAGCTGGAGATGGCCTCCCAACATGGGAGGGGTGCCCGTCGCACCATGACCCCCCTGATGTTCCAGATCCTGGTGGTGGCGTATCCGGGGTTGGATGGGCGCTTGAGGGCATCACAGCAGCCACAAGGGGGTGAGTACCGTCAAATCCATCTGATTCAGCGCGCATTGGAGGTGTCAGGGTGGGGGAGGTGGGCTGTGGGTTCACCTAGGCCAAGGCGAGTTATGTAGGCAAGGTCCCTTCGTGAGGCAGGCTATGTGGCACTCCACCAGTGTTAAGAGTCATCTACCCCTAGTCAGGCTCCTGTGACTTCCATGTGTGCAGCAATCAGTCATAGGCCTTGTACCCCATGTCCCAGTGATTAATTAGTGAACTCTAAGTGCATGGCGTAGTGCAGAGGGCTGCTGTGTCTGTAGTGTCCGCCAACAGTAGCGGTACTGCATGCACTGAACATGTCTTTCTACTTTCTTTCCCCCCTTTTTTGTGGTCTCCCTGTTCTTGTGTGCATTAGCATCATCAGGCGGAGGAGCTGTGCCACCGGAGCAGGAGGGAGCTGCATCCCATATGGCTCTGGAGGGCGAGACTACGGATTCAGAATTCACCAGTGGGACGGAGGGCGGGGGGAGCTCCACAGCAGGGACAGGAGCTGAGACCAGCGACACGACTCCTCCTCTGATGGGAGCTCCCTTGCGGTGGCGGGCCCCTCTGTGCCCACCGCATCTACAGGTACAGCCGCCACCCCCCCTACCAGCACCGCCCTCCCAGCAGCCCCTCAGCGTGTGCCCTGTGGCCGCTCACCCAGGAGGGTGGGCATCTCCTTCGCCCCGGGCATCTCAGCCCCTGCCCCTGTCAGCCCTGCTGCCCTCAGTGAGGAGGCCATTGACCTCCTCAGATCCCTCACTGTTGGGCAGTCTACCATTCTGAATGCCATCCACAGTGTAGAGAGGCAGTTCCAACAGACAAATGCATAACTGGAGTGCATTCATTCTGGTCAGATAGCCCAACAGCGAGCTTTTCAGACTCTGGCCTCAGCACTGATGGCAGCCATTGTCCCTGTGTTCAGCCTCCCCCATCCAACTTCCTCCACAAAGACCCAATCCCCAGTACCTCAGCCTATCCCAAGCACACTATCAGACCAGCATGCACACACCTCAACACACAAGGGTAGCTCTGGCAAACATAAGCACCACACATCACACAGGCACTCACACAAGCATCATACCCATGCAGACATCACAACCTCCACTTCCTCCACTGTGTCCCCCTACTCCACGTCTCCCTCCTCCCTCCCTGTCACTTCTCCACTCACACCTGCATGCACTACATCTTCAGCCACTACGTCCACCACCAGCACGCCCATCACCACACACTGCTCATGTGCACTCACCACCCCCACTACCATTCACACATCCCATGTGTCCTCTCCCAGTGTGTCTGTGAGCCCTCCTCCCAAACTACACAAATGCAGTCACACACCGACCCAACAGCCATCCACCTCACAACAGCCTCCAGCCCGTGCACCTTCACCCAAAGTCAGCAAACGAACACCTCCTACAACCACTACCAAACCCCCTCCATCTACCCGTCCCAGTGTGTCTAAAAAGCTTTTCCTGTCACACCTTGACCTCTTCCCTTCACCTCCCTCACCCTTTCCATCCCCTAGGGCCCGCCTCTCCAGGTACCAACCCAGCACCTCAGCCACCACATCACCGGGAACAGTGGTGCCAGCAGTAACCGGCTTCTGGAGTGCGTCAAGCAGCAGGGCAGCCAGTGTCCCAAGGAGCCAGGCCAAGGACATTCCCCCACCTCCAAAACAAAAGAAGTTGACCACAGCCCGGAGGGAAAAGGCCAAAACACCTGCCACCAAGGGCTCAGCCAGGGCAACAGTTGGGAGTGGCAAGATGGCTGCGCCACCATCCAAGGTGGGGAAGGGGCAGAGAAAGAAAGGGAAGTCGCCGCCAACATGCACGGCAGACAAGACCATCACCGGCACCGCCACATGCACCGCCGCCACAGGCACGGCCGCCCAGGACACCGCCGCCAGCAGCACGCTCAGTTAGCCCCCTACTAGCACGGCCGCCCAGGACACCGCCGCCAGCAGCACGCTCAGCGAGCCCCCCACCAGCATCGCCGCCCAGGACACCGACGCCAGCAGCACGCTCAGTGAGCCCCCCCACCAGCACCGCTGCCCAATGAGTGCCACAAGCACCGCCACTACTGAGGCCGCCACCAGCATCGCCAGCGGCCAAGCCACATCCTATGCCAGTGGCACCACCGCAGACATGGCTGCCATCCCCAGTGGTCAGTCGTACGAGGCTGGTGGTCAGTTCCAGGGGCCCGGACAGCTTCCATGTTGCCCCACCGTCAGTGGAGTGTCAGATCCAGTACCTCTGTCCTTGGCAGGATGAAGCACTCTGGGCACCAAGCCCCTCCAGAACCAGTGGAGAAAGGCATCCAGTACCTCTGTCCTTGGCAGGATGAAGCACTCTGGGCACCAAGTCCCCTCCAGAACCAGTGGAGAAAGGCATCCACTACCTCTGTCCTTGGCAGGATGAAGCACTCTGGGCACAAAGCCCCCTCCAGAACCAGTGAAGTATCACATCCACTACCTCAGTCCTTGGCAGGATGAAGCACTCTGGGCCCCAAGCCCCCTCCCGAACCAGTGGAGAAAGACATCCACTACCTCTGTCCTTGGCAGGATGAAGCACTCTGGGCACCATGCCCCCTCCAGAACCAGTGGAGACTGTTATCCACTTGAGAGACTGTGGCATTGCACTCCCCAGGAGAAAGCAGTGGGCAAACCACCCACTGGAGGGACTTGAGAGACTGTGGCATTGCACTCCCCAGGATAAAGCAGTGGGCAAACCACCCACTGGAGATACTTGAGAGACTGTGGCTTTGCACTCCCCAAGATAAAGCAGTGGGCAAACCACCCACTGGAGAGAGACTTGAGAAACTGTGGCTTTGCACTCCCCAGGATAAAGCAGTAGGCAAACCACCCACTGGAGAGACTTGAGAGACTGTGGCATTGCACTCCCCAGTATAAAGCAGTGGGCAAAGCACCCACTGGAGAGACTTGAGAGACTGTGGCATTGCACTCTCCAGGATAAAGCAGTGGGCAAAGCACCCACTGGAGAGACTTGAGAGACTGTGGCTTTGCACTTCCCAGGATACATCAATTGGCATGGAGCCCCCTCGTGGAGCTGGCGTCGTGCACTCATCCGGCTGAGGTGCCTCCCCTTCCTTTCCCCCTGAGGTGCCTGTTTTAGTTCGATCTGATGCCCCTGCAGTGTTCTCTCCGTTTGGATCGGGTATTGAGTGTGGGCCTCGCCCATGCATTTTGGGCCCAGTGGTCCACGGACTATGTAGGTGCAGTACATGGACTTGAATTCTTGGTGTACATATTTGTTAATAGTGTATATATATTTTTGATTAATGGATTTTTCCTGATTACAATCGTTTAAATCATTTCCTTTTGTCCTTGCGTTCTTCCAGGGGGACTTGGGGGGTGTAAATGTAATGTTTCAGCATGTATTGGTGTGTGTGTTGTGTGTGAGGGTGGTGGTGGGGGTGTTGCGTGTTGCGTGTGTGTGTCACTCTCTTTTCCCTCCCCTCTCCACTGTGTCGTAGGTGTAGTACTCACCGTGGTCGTCGCCGCCGTCAGTCGTGCTCCTGGTAGAGGAGCAGGAAGACAATCGCAGGTAGAATATGGAGTTCAGGCTCCATGGCGTCCTGGTTCCTCGTAGGGTGTGTAGAGGTGAGAGTTTTCCCTTCCAAGTCCTGTTTCCGCCATGTTTTTGTTCGCATTAAATTCACCCCGGAAAAGGTGGCGGATTGGCCTCTCATAATGGTGTGGGTGGTACATTGTCTGCCGCCTGTCTATTGACGGTGACCGCCATGCTGTTTGTTTGTACCGCCATGGCGGTCGGAGTGTTAAAGTGGTCTATGTTGGCGGTTTCCACCGCGGTCATAATTCCATTATGTTTACCGCCGCTTTATCACCGACTGCCAGGGTTGTAATGAGGGCCACTGTCATCTTGCGTGTGGAAGAATTTCAGATCTCTGGACAGGGTGATGCTCACTCCCACAGGAAGTGGTCATCTAGGGGGTGTAGTGACCCCAAAGGTAATCCGCCCATTGGCTACTACCCTTCACTCCCCTTAACGCCCTCTAAATTGAATATTTATGGGACCACCTGATACAAGGACCTCAGATCTTTGCTTGACACAGAAGAAAGAGTGGATAAGAAGTCTGCTGAACCAGAGTACCGAGTAGCATGACTGACCTGGCGCCAATCCTGCTGGCCTGCTTGCTGCACCTGACCCTAAAGGAGCAACTGACCTGTCCTGCCACTGCAGCCTCCAAGAAACTGGAAAAGCTACCAGTGCTTTGCCAATTGCCAGGAGGAACTCCCTTGGAGTAGAGGATCTGCTCCCTTGCATCCGAAGGCACCCAAGAAAGCCCAGCAAGGACCGGGATGGCCAGAAACCCAATGCCGAGTATCACCACTGCACTTGAGCCACCCAGCTTGTGTTGAAGTGGGCCAATGGTGTCAGCGTGGTCCTCAGGCCCTCCTGAAAAGAAGCCCACCCTGTGCTCACCCACTGTGGACTTCCCAATGGCATTTGCAGACTGTTTCTGCATACCCCGCTGCAAACGCGAGTGACCAGGAGATAAACCCCCGAAGCCCTAAGACATCTCTGCACCCATCCGCCCCAGATCCAGGAGAAGATATCTAACCTCATGAGAGCTGAGCCCACTGGTTGGCTTGGTTGGAATGGACCCTAGTCCACATCTGTAGAGTGTTCCTGCGGGGCCCCCTGCAACCACGAGGAACTCCAGTGTTGGACCTGATGCCAGAAAACACGCCTGCACCCATGTCCTACAGCCCAAGGAGGAGTTGACTGATGGTGTCCCCACATGCCCAAGGACCTAAGGGGTCGAGCCCTCTTGTGGGTGCCCCTAGACTGTCCTTCCAGTCCATCCCTGCAGCGACTTTGTACCCGGACTGATCCCAGAGTCTTGAAAGGAACACCCAAAGCCGTAACACACCTCTGCACCCGGACGCACCAGATCTCTCCGAGGTGACCTTTTGGGTGGCCCCACACTCACCCTAAGTCCAGGAGATTGGTACCATAAGTCGTTGTACTCTACCTGGTTTGCCATCTTTGTTTTCCTCAACAGGATTGCATTGCAGCTTTTTGAAAAATGCACTGTCTACTTTTAAAAACTGTCAAAATTAAAAACTCAAAAAGTACTAACCTGACTTCAGTGATCTTGGTATCAAAGTTTATAAAAAAAACTATGCGTTATATTTATAAATTGGTGTCGGATTTATTTATTGAGCGTGTGTGTCACTTACTGCATGAGCGTGGGCTTACATGCTTAGATTACCCTCTGATATGGCGAACTGTTCGACCACACTGTCGAAAAAGAGAGCATTTGGAATGTCATTTGTGCCTCTGTGATACCTCTGGGGATTGCTTGGACTCTTTGCATAGTGCACCTCATTTTGGTCCACTATATAAAGAGCCAGCTTCCTACACATACAAAGTGTAATATCCTTGGTTCTTCTAATATTGCTTTTTGGGGCCTTTAGGATCCTGGGTTGAACTCTCTAGGTGTGACCTTTAGTGCAGTCTGCCTATAGTTACCTTTCTCCTGCAAAAATGGACAGTAGGTTTGATGTTCAAGATTACTTGTTCAGTTACATTTTTGTCCTTTCAGTGGCCTCGCGAGGGCATTCTCTTTCAGTCCTAATGACTGACCAATTTTGGTACATCTTTTCCTGCTGTCATCACTGTCTTAGCTAATTATGTAGCTTTATTTCCAGAAAGTAGCCTTATCTAATGTGAAGTTTCACTTCAGTGGCAGCTATGTAAATGGCCGCTGGACAAACAGTGAATGTTTTCGGTTATTTGCTTGGCTTCAGGATAAATAGTAGAGATTATTAATTATTTGCACAGGGTCTTTGCAGACACCATAGAAACTTCAATCTTTAGTCCAACTTTGGGTAAGTAGTAGGGATTGTGCACCCTCTGCCTCTGGTAATGTAAACAGCAAGGAAAATGTACGTCTTACCAGTCTGCTGATGAAATAGTAGACATTATGGCCCTCATCATGACACTGGCAGTAAATCCCGCTTACCGCCACGCTGACGGCCGCCAACTTACTGCAGCGGCAGCAGATATACGTTCACCATATTGTGACACACACACACCAATCCGACAGAATAGAGCCACAGGCACAAATCCGCCAGCCCAAAGGTCAGTGATAAAGTGGCGGTATCAAAACCCACACCGTTACGCCAAGAGAACAACGCCCACCACATTATGACCCCCGAATCACCACAGCGGACATTCAAAGGCGGTAAACTATTGGCAGTACACACAGCCGCACTCACAATGGACACCCACAGACAAAACAACACCACATTAGACAATTCAAACAACACACACCTGACACCAATACACACACCACAGCCACACACCCACACCACTATAAAACACACACCCACATTACCCACAACCCTTTACGATTACAAATCATAGCCACCAGACTGACACCGAGACCACTTAGACAAGTAGACACACACCACTTACACCCATACATCCCTTACGCACCCCACATTACACACCCCACCACATTACTTAACACACCCTCACCAACACACACCACACAACACCCATGGCACCACAAAGGTACCCCGTTTCACTGAGGAGGAGTTGAGGGTCATGGTGGAGGAAGTTGTCAGGGTAGAGCCACAGCTATTTGGAGCACAGGTGTAGCAGAGATCAATAGCCAGGAAGATGGAACTATGGCGGAGAATCGTGGACAGGGTCAACGTCGTGGGGCAGCAACCCAGAAAAAGGGATGACATCAGGAAGAGGTATAACGACCTTTGGGGGAAGGTACGTTCCATAGCAGCAAGACACCAGCGCGCTATCCAGAGGACTGGCGGTGGACCCCCACTTTCTCCCCCACAACTCACAGCATGGGAGGAGCAAGTCTTGGCAATACTGGCCGGAGTCGGAGGAGGACTGGACTCTGGTAAGTCAACTTTTAACAATTATCACCCCCCTACCTGCATGCCATCACATACCCTCACCCTCACTCCCATCCCTCCACTACATCCCCCACACCCCACCATCACATCTCACTAATCCCAATGCCAAGACCTGCATGCTGTACCAATGCATGGATACCCCTCACAGCCCTGCATGGACACTCATCACTAAAGCATACATAGCATAGGGAAACTAACTATCCCACCATAAACCTACAAACAAAAGTAAAAGCTGGCAGGGCAACACCAACCATAGAGGGGAAGCCAGGAATGTACAATATGTCATAAACATGAACCATAATACATCATTTACATCCCCACAGGTACCCCTGCCAACGTCACTGGAGAGGAGGTGCCACCACTATCCAGTCCCCCAACTGAAGAGGCCCACAGTGATGACAGTAACTCTGGTCTTCAGGATCTGGTCGATCTACCTGGTCCATCAGGGACCACGGGACAGCCGGTTACCCAAGCCCAGTCACAGACAACCACAGAGCCTCCCCCATCAGGAAACAACACCACAGCACCCACCCAGCGTACCCAAACCTTTGTCCCCAGGACACATCAATCAGCAGTGTGCCCACCTGTACAGGGACCCCAGGCCACACCTCGCACGCAAGACAATCAGGGACCTGGGGTCAGTGGCAGTGGCCACACAGTTCAAGGAGCAGAGGCACATGCCAACAGGGAGTCTGGGAGGACTGCTGTGCGCCATGGGGAGGACAGGACTAGGGTACCGACTCTCCAGGAGGTGCTCTCTGAGATCCTGGGAGCCTATCAACATTCCCAGGACACGATGGGCCAGAACCTAGACAACATGCAGGAGAACAGGCGGCTGCAAGAGGGACAGTATCAGGGGATCTGGGAGGACTTGCAGGCCATCAACAACACCCTGATCTCCATAGCAGGGGTGTTGGCAGACATGGCCAACATTAGCAGGGAGGAAGTGTCACACAGCGGGCCCCTGCCACTAGCCAGTCATCTGAAAAGCCTTCCACTTCCACTGCCGCTAGTGGCCAGGAAGCCCCGCCACAGGACTCAGAGGCCACCAGCACCCCTCCCCCTGCAGAAGGTGAACCGCCCCACAAATGTTCCCTGCGATCCAGACAGAAGCCAGAGACACTTGCCAAGACCCCCCCCCCCAGGAAATGAGACTTTCCTGATTGCCCCCCTTGTGTCCCACACAGTCACCATGTCCACCTTGAACTGCCATTGCTCCCCTTCCTATGTCCCCTTGGACAATGCACCTGTGCTACGAACAGACTGGAACAATACCCTGGACTTTCCTCCATCATCAGCCCATCCCATTGCACTTCCCCCTCTATATGTTAGCACCACAATAAACACTTTTGATATAAATCAATTTCGAGTATGTCATGTATTTCAAATATGTATTGACTGAAACAGGTACAACCAGTACAAATAAAGTGTACATAGAAGGAGCATAGAATCAATGGCCTGTAGCTGGCTCCTGTGATCACATCAGGAGTATTTGTTAAATCAACAAACTTCTGCAAAATGAATAGCCAGAGGTAACAGTAAGTGGGTAAAGAAGTGGGAAATACCAGCATGCCAATGCCACACAGAATACAACCAAAGTAATTGAAATGTAAAGTTGCACTGTCTCACCTGTGTGTCATTGGAAGTACTGACAGATTACAGATGTTCTGCTGTCCACATCCTCATCTTCTGCTTCTTCATCCTCACTGTCTAAAGGGTCCACTGCTGCCACAGGGGCATCTCCAGTCTTCTCCTCCTGCAGAAAAGGGACATGGCGTGTGAGGGCCAGGTTGTGTAACATGCAGCATGCCACCACTAGCTGGCAGACCTTCTTAGGTGAGTAGCACAGGGATCCACCTGTCAGATGGAGGCACCGGAACCTGGCCTTCAGGAGGCCAAAGGTCCTTTCAATGGTTCGCCCATGTACCTCATTATAACGTTCTTCTGCCCTTGTCCTGGCATTCTTCACAGGGGTCAGCAGCCATGACAGGTTTGGGTAACCAGTCACCTGCAAATATTGAGGGACAGCATTTAGCCACACACTATCCTATATGGCCAACAGCATAGGCATACACCAACATATACTGGGTGGGAACCAGGGCTCACCTATTAGCCACACCCTGTGCCTCTGTAATTGGGCCATCACATTTGGGATGCTGCTATTCCTCAGGACAAAGGCATCATGCACCGACCCAGGATACTTAGCATTGACGTGGGAGATATACTGGTCCACCAAGCACACCATCTGCACATTCATAGAGTGGAAACGCTTACGATTCCTGAACACCCGTTCATTCTGGCAGAGGGGGGGAGGGCAAATGCAATATGTGTTCCGTCAATTGCCCCAATTATATTGGATATATGTCTCATTGCATAAAACCAGGCCTTCACAGTGGCCAAATCCTCAACCTGGGGGAATGCAATGTAGCTGCACATGTGTTTCATCAGGGTAGACAACACTCTTGTCAGCACTATTGAGAACATTGGCTGTGACATTCCTGCTTCCAAGCCCACTGTCACTTGGAAAGAACCAGTTGCCAGGAAATGGAGAACTGATAGTGCTTGCACAAGAGGGGGATCCCAGTGGGGTGACGGATAGCAGATATCAGGTCAGGCTCCAAGTGGGCACACAGCTCTGTGATTGTGGCCCTGTCCAGTCTATAGGTGAGGATGATGTGCCTGTCCTCCAGTGTAGCCAAGTCCACCAGGGGTCTGCACACGGGGGTATGTCTCCATCTCCTATTCATCCGCAGTGGTAGGTTTCGAAGGGACAAAAGAGTGAGGAGGCTGTCACAAACTGAAAAATGGAGCAATGGAGCCTATTTCTCCTGTGACGCAGTGTTAGAAATTGAGTTTTTGGTTGGCAGTCAGGTTACCCTCTGTCCAAGCAAGAACCCTCACTCTAGTCAGGGTAAGTCACACACAATCCAAAATTAGCCTGTGCCCACCCTCTGGTAGCTTGGCACAAGCAGTCAGGCTTAACTTAGAAGGCAATGTGTAAAGTATTTGTGCAATAAATCATACAATACCACCATATAGCACCACACAAATGCACCACACAGTGTTTAGAAAAATATATAATATTTATCAGGATAATTGTAGGTCAAAACGAATAAAGTTACAATGTGAATTTGTAAAGATATCACTGAAAAGTGATATAAAGTGTCTTAAGTATTTAAAAAGCAAACAAAGTCTCTTTCAAGCACAAAGTACCTGGTTTGGAGTGGAAAATCTCCGCAGAGGGCCGCAGAAGAAGAGATACGTGGAAAAATGGTGTGTGCGTTGATTTCTCCCCAGCACACACGGACTTGCGTCGTTTTTTTTCACGCGGGAAGTCGTGCATCGTTTTCCAGCACGCGGACAGTCTCTTTCTGTGGATCGCGGGGATTACCAGATGTCCCGGGTCTGTGCGTGGATTCTCCTGCTTGTTTTCCGGCTGCGCGTCGTTCTGCGGGCTGTGCATCGAAGTTTCACTCTCACGGCAGGCGTTGCGTCGATTTCTCCAATGGCGGTCGGGCGGTGTTGTCCTTGCGAGGCCGTGCGTCGAAGTTCCGTTCGTCCCAAAGGCGTTGCGTCGATCAGCGTCGGTGTGCGACGTTTTTCTCGCCGCGGAACAAGCTGTGCATCGAAAATTTCAGCGCATGAAGCGTCCAACTGAAAAAGAGAAGTCTTTTTAGTCCTGAGACTTCAGGGAACAGGAGGCAAGCTCTAGCCAAGCCCTTGGAGAGCACTTTCACAGCCAGACAAGAGTTCAGCAAGGCAGCAGGCCAACAGCAAGGCAGCAGTCCTTTGTAGAAAGCAGACAGGTGAGTCCTTTGAGCAGCCAGGCAGTTCTTCTTGGCAGGATGTAGTTTCTGGTTCAGGTTTCTTCTCCAGCAAGTGTCTGATGAGGCAGGGCAGAGGCCCTGTTTTATACCCAAATGTGCCTTTGAAGTGGGGGAGACATCAAAGAGTGGCTAAGAAGTGCACCAGGTCCCCTTTCAGTTCAATCCTGTCTGCCACGGTCCCAGTAGGGGGTGTGGCAGTCCTTTGTGTGCGAGCAGGCCCTTCACCCTCCTAGCCCAGGAAGACCCATTCAAAATGCAGATGTATGCAAGTGAGGCTGAGTACCCTGTGTTTGGGGTGTGTCTGTGAATGCACAAGGAGCTGTCAACCAAGCCCAGCCAGACGTGGATTGTAAGGCACAGAAAGATTTAAGTGCAAAGAAATGCTCACTTTCTAAAAGTGGCATTTCTAGAATAGTAATATTAAATTCGACTTCACCAGTCAGCAGGATTTTGTTTTACCATTCTGGCCATACTAAATATGACCTTCCTGCTCCTTTCAGATCAGCAGCTGCCACTTCAACAATGTATGAGGGCAGCCCCAATGTTAGCCTATGAAGGGAGCAGGCCTCACAGTAGTGTCAAAACAAATTTAGGAGTTTTACACTACCAGACCATATAACTACACAGGTACATGTCCTGCCTTTTACCCGCACAACACCCTGCTCTAGGGGTTACCTAGGGCACACATTAGGGGTGACTTATATGTAGAAAAAGGGGAGTTCTAGGCTTGGCAAGTACTTTTAAATGCCAAGCCGAAGTGGCAGTGAAACTGCACACACACAGGCCTTGCAATAGCAGGCCTGAGACAAGGTTAAGGGGGCTACTTAAGTGGGTGGCACAACCAGTGCTCCAGGCCCACAAGTAGCATTTAATCTACAGGCCCTAGGCACATATAGTGCACATTACTAGGGACTTATAAGTAAATTAAATAGTCCAATCAGGTATGATCCAAAGTTACCATGTTTAAAAAGGGAGAGAGCATATGCACTTTAGCACTGGTTAGCAGTGGTAAAGTGCGCAGAGTCTAAAAGCCAGCAAAACAGGGTCCAAAAAGTGGAGGCAGGCAGGCAAAAAGTTAGGGGTGACCACCCTAAGGCATGTCAGGTCTAACACGCAGCATTATTCCATAGGCCTGCCCCCCTCAAAATGGCGCCCGCCTGTCCTGTGTGGAGGCACAGGTGGAAGGGAGGTAATGCCACTGACGTTGTGCGCCATGGTGGAAGGGGGTCTGGAACTGACGACCGCCTCCCGCCACGGCGCTTATAATTGGTTATAATTGGGCCCTATAGGGTACAGTGGCCAATGGTGATCTACTCCGGCGGTTGCGGTATGCACCGCAGCTGACGTGACCGCCATTTTCTATCTGATTCCTCACTTGTTTCCTTACCTTCCATAGTAGAGGACCTACACTGCATGTGCTGCTGTGACCTGTGTCTGGAACCTACCATGTTCTGTTTGACTGGGGAAAGGGCCCCAGCCTTCACTTCAGAGGAATTCGAGAGACTGGTGGATGGTGTCCTACCCCAGTACGGACTGCTGTATGGGCCTCCAGACCAACAGGTGAGTAAGGGAGCAGGGATGTCCTCTTGGCAGGGTACACGTTGAGTGCTGGACTATGTGTGTGCCAGTAGTGATGGAAACAGGTATGGTGGGCCATTCGTGTACTGGCTGGACTGTTTGTCTAATGGTGTTCTCCTGTCTGTATTGCCTCTGCAGATCAGCGCCCATCAAAAGAAGGGTATATAGCGTGCCATCACCAAGGAGGTGCGGACCCTGGGGGTCTATGGCAGGCAGAGCACCTACTGTCGCAAACGGTGGGAGGACCTGAGATGCCGGGCATGGAAGACCGTGGAGGCCCAGCTGGGGATGGCCTACCAACGAGGAAGGGGTGCCCATCGGACCCTGACCCCCCTGATGGCCCGCACACTGGCAGTGGCCTATCCAGAGCTGGATGGGCGCTTGAGGGCATCACAGCAGCCACAGGGGGGTCAGTACAGTGGCCATAATTGAAGGAAAGGGCTGGAGGGGTGCTATTCGGGTGGTGGTTGTGTGTCAGTGGGTGCCCCTAGGTGAGGTCGGACACAGCAGCGTATGTCCTCTGGTGGCTTAGGGTCTGAGGGGGAAATACTGCCTACCTAGCTTGTTAGCCTCCACTACTGGTCAGGACTGTGTGGGTCCCAGATGCGCTGCAGTTGTTGGTGTGTCCTCCTCCTCATGCCTATGTGGCTAGCAATATCACTGGTAGTGCAATGCATAGTGCATAGGCCTGTTCCCTGTGTGTGAGGGTGTTGTGTACGCCAACTGTGGTGTTGGTGCAGTCATTGACCCTGTGTATCCTTTGTCTCTCTCCCCCTCTTTCTTGTTTTGTCACCTGGTCCTTATGTGCATTAGCATCATCTGGTGGAGGAGCAGAGGCACCGGCGAAGGAGGGAGCTGCATCCCACAGGACCCAGGAGGTAGAGTCCACTAACGCTGAGGGCTCCAGTGGGACGGAGGGTGAGGGGAGCACCATGGCGGAGACTGGAGGGGACAATACAGGCTCAGATACCTCCTCCAATGGGAGCTCCCTGGTGGTGGCGGATACTTCTGTGATCATCCCAGCTACAGGTACAGCCGCCGCCCCCGTACCAGCACCGCCCTCCCAGCAGCCACTCAGCGAGTTGCCCGTGCCCACTCACCCAGGAGGGTGGGCATCTCCTTCTCCCCAGGCACCTCAGGCCCTGCCCCAGTGAGCCCTTCTGCCCTGAGTGAGGAGGCTATTGACCTCCTGAGATCCATCTCTGTAGGGGAGTCAACCATTGTGAATGCCATCCAGGGGCTGAAAGCCCAGATGCAGCAATCTAATGCATTCCTGGAGGGCATTCACAGTGGATTGGTGGCCCAACAGAGATCGATTCGGGCTCTGGCCTCCTCTCTAATGGCAGCCATTGTCCCAGTTTCTACCGTCCCCCCTCCAACTTCCACTTTCCAGTCCCATTCTCCTCAACCCCAACACATCCCAAGCACACAGTCAGACGAGCATGCACACAAGACAGCACCCAAGAGTGTCACAGGCAAACACAAGCACCACACTTCATCCCACAGGCACTCACACAAACACCATTCAGTTGCAGACACAACCACATCCATTATTTCCACTCTCTCCCCCTCCTCCACCTCCCACCCAGTTACATCCACACTCACACCTGCATGCACTACATCATCATCCACTACCTGCATCATCACCACACCATGCAGAACACACACCTCACTGGCAGACACCTCCACAACATCCATGCACACTTCCCCTGTGTCCTCTCCCACTGTGTCTGTCCCCCCTCCTAAAATAAACAAACGCAAGCACTCAGACACCCAACAGCCATCCACCTCACAACAGCATACAACCCCTGCACCCAAATCCATCAGGCAAACACCTCCAACAACCACTCCCTCATCCTCCACTCCCACTACTTCTCCCTCTTCCCTCCCCAATGTCCCTGAAAAGCTTTTCCTTTCTGAGATTGACCTCTTCCCTACCCCTCCCCCTCATCCTGCACGTATGGCCAGTGTATCAAGGTCCCAGCCAAGCACCTCAGCCAAACAGTCGACGGGACCAGTTTCGGCAGAACCTAGTCGTTGTGGAAATGAATCCATACCACAAATACTGTAGGGGAAGGAGCCTGCACCAGCCAGCAAGAAGGGGAAGGAGCCTGCACCAGCCAGTAAGAAGGGGAAGGAGCC
Source organism: Pleurodeles waltl (assembly GCF_031143425.1). Classification (NCBI taxonomy): domain Eukaryota; kingdom Metazoa; phylum Chordata; class Amphibia; order Caudata; family Salamandridae; genus Pleurodeles; species Pleurodeles waltl. Next base: position 618,156,620 of record NC_090440.1, read on the forward strand.
TGCACCAGCCAGCAAGAAGGGGATGGAGCCTGCACCAGCTAGTAAGCAGGGGAAGGAGCCTGCACAAGCCAGCAAAAAGGGGAAGGAGCCTGCACCAGCCAGCAAGAAGGGGAAGGAGCCTGCATCAGCAGCTGTGACAGAGATCACACTGCCAGCCGTGGTTGTGCAGCCGTCAGAGAATGCAGGGGCTGAGCTGGAGCCTCCCACAACCACCACCACCACAGTACAGCCATCGGAGGGTGCAGGGGCTGAGCAGGAGCCTCCTGTGGCCATCACCACAGTGCAGCCATTGGAGGGTGCAGGGGCTGAGCAGGAGCCTCCCCCAACTACAACCACCATAGTGCAGCCATCGGAGGGTGCAGGGGCTGAGCAGGAGCCTCCCACAACCACCACCACCACTGTGCAGCCATCAGGGGGTGCAGGGGCTGAGCAGGAGCCTCCCACAACCACCATCACAGTGCAGCCGTCACCGCCGGCCGGACACCACATGATCCAGCCTCCATGGGCTGCTGTGCGGCCTGCCCCCACCAAAACCAGTGGGGTATTCACCCATCTGAGAGACTGTAGCTCATCACTCCCCAGGACAAAGCAATGGGCATGTTGCCCCCTCCAGAACCAGTGGGCAAGTCACCCACTTGAGAGACTGTGGCCTTGCACTCCCCAGGACAAAGCATAGGGCATGTTGCCCCCTCCAGAACCAGTGGGAAAGACACCCACTTCAGAGCCTTGCACTCCCCAGGACAAAGAGCAATGGACATGTTGCCCCCCTCCAGAACCAGTGGGCAAGTCACCCACTTGAGAGACTGTGACCTTGCACTCCGCAGGACAAAGAGCAATCAGCATGTTGTCCCCTCTAGAACCAGTGGTCTTGTTTTCGCATCCGGCTGAGGTGCCGCCCCACCCCCTGAGGTGCCTGCCTATTTTCCAACTGATGCCCCTGCAGTGTTCTCTCTATTGGTGCAGGGATCAAGTGGGGTCTTGGACTTTGTCCTGTGGCCAAATGGCCCCTGTGAACTGTGGACTGGGCAGTGGCCCTATGTTTGTACATTTGTACATATCTGTTGTATTGCCACATTGAGTTATCATTTTTTATATTGATTTTATTACAGTCACTTTAGTCAATTCCTGTTGTCGTTGCATTATTCAGCCAATTATCGGGGACAAATTGTTTTCTTGTGCTGCTGGTTGTGTGTATGGCGTGTGTGTGTGGGATGTGTGTTGTGCGTGTGTTTGTGTCAGTGTCGTTTTCCTCCCCCTTCCCTTGTGTGCTAGGCGGCTGTACTCACCGTCGTCTTCTCTGCCGGCATTGGTGTTCATGGTGGAGCGTGACAAGGAAGATTATCAGAAAGACTTGCAATTCTGGTTCCATGGCGGCGTGGTTCTTCCCTGTGTTTCCAATGGTGAGTCCTTTGACTTTTGTGCTCTGTTTCTGCCAGGCTTTGATGGCATTGGTACCACCCCGGAAAAGGTGGCAGTTTGTATGTCATAATATGGTGGGCGGAACTTTGTCTTCCGCCTGGCTGTAGGTGGCTACCGCCGTAGTGGCTGTTGTTTCCGCCCTGGCAGACGGTGTGGTACATTAGCTGTCTTTTGGAGATATCACTGCCATAGTCATAATTTGGCAGTACTTACAGCCAGCCTGTTGGCGGCATTACCGCCACTTTATCACCAACCGCCAGGGTCGTAATGAGGGCCTATGTACTGTTTACCAAGCAGACATACATAGAGCAAAGACATGTAACTGTTTAAGTTGTTGTTGGTTAAGTAATAGAGATTATGGGCCTCATTTCAACCTCAGCGGTCTTTTAGCAAGACCGCCGAGGTACTGCCATGCTGAAGACCGCCAGTTCAGGCGGTTTTCCGCACAGCGTATTATGACTGCTGGCAGCTCTCTGCCCTTTTCCGGACAGAGAGCCGCCAGCAGCCATACTGGTGGTCAGCGGTGAAGTGGAGGCTGCTCCACCTCCACCGCCACATCATCAGAACACCGGCCACCGAATTACGTCCCATGATTCGGCATGGCGGTGTTCTGGTGACAGGGAGCTGGCGGCGGAGCAGCCCCCATGGATCCTGTTCCCTCCCAGAGGATCACCAGACCAGGTAAGGTGATCGTCCGTTAGGGGAGGAGGGTGGGGGGATGTTGTGTGTTGTGTTTGTGCATGGGGGTGTGCGTGTGAGTGTGTAGAGGGGGTGTGTGAGTGCGTGTATGCATGCAGGGGTGTGTTATGTGTATGGAAAATGTGTGCATGTATGTCTGTGTGTATGTCTGTGTGTATGTGTGCGTGTATGTGTAGTTGTTGTGTGAGTGTGCGTGTGGGGTAGTGGGGGTGTCATTGTTGGGGGAGGTGTCGTGAGAGGGGTCCTGCCATCTTTCGGGATGGTAAGGGGTCGTGGGTTTGGGGGGAGGACTCTGGGGAGGGTGAGGGTGGTGGGGGAGACCATTATCAGTGCCAGGGAACGTATTCCCTGGCACTGATAGAGCCTACCGCCATGGATTGCATGGTGGTACAGAACCCCATGAAATCCATGGCGGTATGCAGGGTCTTGATACCGCTGGCGGTGTAGTGACGGCTGCCGGGCTGGAGACCGAAGTCTCCAGCCCAGTGGTCTTTACTACTCTGGCGGTCAGAGTGGAGAAGTGGCGGTTTTGCATGGCGGTCACCACCATGCTTGTAATTTCAATCTTTTTACCGCCGGCCTGTTGGCGGTATTACCGCCACTTCTCCACTAACTGCCAGGGTTGTAATGAGGGCCTATGTACTCTTTGGCTGGTGGCTGTGTAAACAGCAAATAAACTTTTCTAATTCCCTAGCTGCTGGCTAAATAACAGACATTATTTACTGTTTGGCGAATGGCATTGTAAATAGCAAAAAAGTCACTATTTACCAGGCCATTCACTAAATAGCAAACATTATGCACTATTTGTACAACAGCTGTGCAAATTGCCAAGACACTTTACTCTATATTTGGGTTTTGGTTAAATAGCTGACATTATGTACAATTTGGCTGGCACACGTGCAAACAGCAAAGAAACTACACTATTTACCTGGCTGCTGGCTAAATAGAAATCATGTATTATTTTTCAGGTGTCTGTGCAGATAGCTAAAATCTCCACTAAGTATCCCACTGCAAGTTAAATAGGTGAAATTTTGTATGATGTTGCAGGTTGTCATCAAAAAACAGCAAAGAAACTTCATTATTTTCCTGACCTATGCCCAAATAGCAGACTGTGTGCACACTTTGGCCAGTCTTTATGTAAATAGCAAAATACCTTCAGTAGTTACATGACTGCTGTCTAAACAGCAAAAATAATGCATTGTTATGCCTATAGCAGATTTCAAAAGGTACTTACTCCCTCGGAGTAACTGCAGGCAATGAGTGAACACAATTGTCACCCATCTCCTTATGCAAGTTAGTGCTAAAACTGGTTCAAATGTTTTGCACCTGAACAACAGAGCCCCCAACGAATGGGGGATACACAAATAATAACAATTCTAAATTAAATTGGCCACTGGGTTGTCAACCCAGGCTCAGCAGTGACATATCCCAGTGGCAGCAAATTAATATTTTCGGGGCACAAGAACTTTTAGGAACACTGCTATGTTGGAATATTGCCTATTGGCTGTCCAGTGTGGAAGCTAGGTTTGTATGTGGTTTGGTTTACTGATACCAGCTGAATAGTGGGGTACATTTGAGGCCAGGTGTGTGCTGAACAAGTTGGTGGCAATCCTTCATCAGGCTGCCTTGTTCCATGGTGGATGTGCTTACCTGTACATAGTGGTTCTTTAGTCCCTCTCCCTGAAACGAGCTGTAACTGGTGGATGGGGAGAAAGCTGCCAACCCATTTCCTTTTTCCGATTACATATTGAATAATTTATTGTACAGATAATAAAATCCAATACAAATAAACAAAAGGGCAAAAAAAGCAATCGAGAATAAATACAATCAAAAACTGAATTCATGCTAAAAACACGCCTTGATTTAAACATGCATGACACATTAAAAAAAGTAATTCCTGCCTAAAAATGTAAGACAATCCTGAAATATAAAAATAAAACAAACCACCTAGCCCAGAACCCCACATAATACATAAAAAGACAAAATACATAAGGCACAGCCCTTAAGTGCGTGGTGCATTAAAAAATAATATACATTAAATACAAACATATGCCGTTGGAACTCCACGGCCCGACAAATAACGGGCAATGTGGCAAGAGCACGGAAGAAATTCCGATTATACCTATTCACTGCTCGCAGTGCCACTGAATTTTGATTGTGTAATTTTAATAAATTTAGTCAATAACACATTTAGGTGGTCATTACGACCCTGGCGGATTACTTCCGCCAGGGCCGCGGGATGCGGTGGCACCGCCGACAGGCCGGCGGTGCCCCGCGGGGCATTCTGACCGCGGCAGCTTAGCCGCGGTCAGAGAAGGGAAACCGGCGGTCTCCCGCCGGTTTCCCGCTGCCCCCAAGGAATCCTCCAAGCCGGCGCAGCTTGCTGCGCCGGCTTGGGGATTCCGACTCCCCCTCCCGCCATCCAGTTCCTGGCGGTTCTCCCGCCGGGAACTGGATGGCGGGAGGGGGAGTCGTGGGGCCCCTTGGGGCCCCTGCAGTGCCCATGCCAACGGCATGGGCACTGCAGGGGCCCCCGTAAGAGGGCCCCAAAATGTATTTCACTGTCTGCCTTGCAGACAGTGAAATACGCGACGGGTGCAACAGCACCCGTCGCACCTTCCCACTCCGCCGGCTCTATTACGAGCCGGCATTCTCGTGGGAAGGGAGTTTTTCCCTGGGCTGGCGGGCGGTCTTTTGGAGACCGCCCGCCAGCCCAGGGAAAAACTCATAATACCCTCTGCGGTCTTCTGACCGCGGAGCGGTATTATGGAGGGCGGAATTCTGGCGGGCGGCCTCTGCCGCCCGCCGGAATCGTAATCAGGCCCTTAGCGTTGGACTGGCTGGGTCCAAAGACTGGATAATAGCCTGTCGACAGGAGCGAATTCCCAGTTCGTTCCATTTGCTCCGAAGCAAGAATCTACGCTCCATTAGTAAAGCTGGGCACAGGCAAACCAGATGATCAATAGTTTTGTCTGCATTATTACAACCTCTGCATGTCACACCTTCCCCGGAGGAGAGCTGCCATTGGGGTAGATGTTTTAAAAGAAAACAATCGCCCATCCTTAAGGCCATAAATGCCTTTTTCAACCAAAACCCATAGGAACAGGAGAAAAAGCTAGAAGACATACCTGGCTTAAAGTATTCAATTACTACGCAGACATGCTTCCGTTGAACGAGGAGGGAACAGTCAGAGTGGTACGAATACAGTGGAATAAGCCTTTTTACATCTAGTTTAAACAGGGAATAGGAGGGATTACTTGTCCAAAGATCGCCAGCATCTAGTAGCTGTTTGCATTCAACCATGAAATAGGAATAAGTACCCTTCGATCTCAACCCACTAATTTCTTGCCACAAGACTGCCTCCAGGTGACCATCCGTGGCCTGGCGCAATTTATAACAAAGCTTCAAAAAAGCACCAGCACCAACTGCCACCAAATCCGGAAGCCCAAATTCCAACCGTACCTGCGCGGGTGAAGCCAGGCACGGAACATGAAAGACTCTTTTGTATATTTTATTGACCAACCTATTTAATAGACAAGAGCCTTTACCCAACAAAATGTCTTGACCATAGGCCAGCAAAGGGATAATCTTTGCTCTCATAACTTCCATTAAGGGAAGAAAGGTCGGCCCCTCTAAAACTTTAGATAATTTAGAGAAAGCCACCTGCAGTGCCACAGCTTTGAGCTCAATTTCCTTCTTATGTTTAACAAAACTGACCCTGGAATCAAAGTGTACCCCTAAATATTTGTAAGACAGCTTTTATAATACCAACTAAAGCCCGAATGTTTTTTCCTCCCAAAGGAGACCACTTTTGTTTTGAGCAAATTAACTTCCAATTGATTCACGGAATTATAAGATGCAAGTTGGTTAAGTAGCCGTTGAAGGCCAATCTTAGTGCAACTAAATAATGCAAGATCGTCAGCATAAAGCAGATGACTGAGCCTAAAGCCACCAATCTTGGGGGATGGGAGTTGACAGTATCAAGAGGCGTTATCTGTAATGAACAGATTAAAAAGAAGGGGAGCAAGTACACAACCCTGTTTCACACCACAAGTGGTGGGAATTGTTCTAGTGAGGGAGCACCCATCACGAAGCTTATAACAACTCAGCATCATATCTGACAAAATCGCTCTGTCAATCAGAATAGAAAGTGCTAATAAATTAGTCGAAGTGCCTGAGCCAGCAGAAAACCCTGTTTGGACAATGGGAATTAAAGTCTTTGATTCAGCCCAAGCACCGAGATCTTTCAACAAAAGGCTAGCATAGTACTCGGCCTCATTGCCCAGTAGGGCTATTATCCTAAAATTAGTGGGGTCTGACCTTGAACCACTTTTATATAGAGGATGAAGGATGGCACCACGCCAGGATGCAGGAATTGTTGAAGTCAAAAGGCAGTGCTCAAACAGATGAGCAAGATGGTTGGCCCAAAAAAGAGGATCCTGTTTGAACAGTGCCTGAGGGAGGCCGTTGGGACCGGGGGCACCACATTGCTTAGCCCTTAAGATGATATGGGGGAGACGTAGTTGAAAGAACTTCTTCACTCCCTGCGAGGGAATTGAAGACTCTGTAAACAAGGGACACGTCTTAAACAAAGCAGAAGTAGAACTATGGGTCCCCTAATCCAACAGTTTCACATCCTTCTCGCTAGAAGTGGGTAGTCAAGTAAGGCATCCAGACTCCTTCTGAAATATTGACAGCGCCAATGGCCCTTTGGTTGCTATTTAGATTGTTGATAAGGGACCAAAATTCTGTGTAATTTGGATCTTTACTTGCACTTAAAAGTTTAACCCAAAACTGGTTAAGATACGTCTGATGGTCATTCTGATTAGACTTTCCTCTGCTCTAATGAAACCTCTGTATCAATGCTTCTTATGTTGCTACTGGTATCTGAGGAAGTTGCATCAGATAGATCCTGGTACCCCCGTTCAACATGTCCCCCCTAACCCTAATTTTGATCTCCAGGTCCTCCTGGTCCTGCTCTCCTGGTTTACCCAGTCACACTGGCTTGCCTCTTTCTAATCCTTCTGCTACAAATGTCCCCCGGTTCATTTAGTCTTGGTCTTCCTAATTCTTATACTTCTTTGTTTAGTACTCCTAGGTCGAGTCTTCTAGTGCTGGTCTCAATAGCTTTGGTTTGCCTAGCCCTCTGAGCCCTTGATCCTCCTGCCGATGTCCTCCTTCTGCCCCTGATTTGCCTGTTCCTGACCACCTTTTCCTGACCCTGGTCCTCTCTTCTCAGTCCTCCTGATAGTGATCCTCCTGGGTCTAGTTTTCCTGTTATTTATCCCCCCTGTTGCTAACCCTCCTACTACTCCTTGGTGCGGGTCACTCTGGTCCATATAGTCCCCTTCATATTGGTTTATTGTCCACCTGTGTCTGGCACTCAAGGGCCTTCTGATCCTTGTCCCACTGCAATCGAACCTTCTGGTCCTTCCTATTTCTACTAATCCTCCTAGTCCTCCTGATCCTGGTTGATACTCTCAGTGTCTCCTCGTCCTCTTGTCCTGGTGGCTCAGGGCCTCCTACCTGTGGTCCTTCTGCTAATCTGAGTCCTTAACCCCCTTCTCCACATCCTTGTGATCCTTCTCGTAACCCTGATCCTGTTTCTCCTGGTTCTGTCCCTCCTTGTCCTGATGGTTTTTGGGGCCATCTGCTCCTGGTCACGCTGTTCCTTGTGTTTTAGTGCTCCCTGGGCATTCTTGTCCTGGTCCTACTGGCCCTCCTAGTGGTGTACGCCCCAGTGCTTATCTTTCCATTGGCATCATCCTCTTCCCGCTTTCGGTCCTCCTTCCTTCTACAGGTCCCCTGCACCCTGACTTTAGTTGGATACTACTTTCAAACCTGTAACTCGGATTTTTATTGTTTTTTGTTTGGCTTCCAGAATGTTTTGCTGATACAAAACTGTCAAAGACAAAATCGAGGGTCCAGTAGAGATAAGACTTTGCACATTTTAAATACTGCTTAGTATGTTAAAAACAAAACTACAGTTACAAAGATAAATTGGAAGGGTGACTAAAGTGCCACTGTGGCTGAAGGGGCCACTAATGGCATGAGACCAATAAGTATATATGCCTGAAACCCCCAATGCTGGGTGGGTGAGTAATCTGAGAAGCTGTGTTTATTCCGCTGGAAGATGAGTCAATAGGCACTCCCCTCATGAGTTACCCAAGATGTTTTCCGCATCTGTTCAGTAATCTCACTTCTCGTGTTTCACAGAAGCCCACTTACAGTGTTCAAACCAATTTTACTTCCTGCAAATATCTTGAAGCACTCTGCCAATAGCACCAATTATTACCTTATGTAAGTGTACTCTTCCAGTATAGCCCAAATAGTCCATATGCACACATTTTATTGGCTACTGCTTTGTTATTAGGTCTGAAATATTAAGCAAGCATAATCCTCCTTTAAAACAAAGCATAAAACAAGCCCAATGCCTTTGATGAAAAGCCAGTCCTGAAAAATCATCAAAGAGACTATCAAGAACATTAAAAACAATGTATTCTTGTGTGAATAAAACATTAACATGCATTTAAAATATATTCATTTTTCTTTGCAGACATGGGCCCTCATTATGAACACGGCGGTGTCAACCGCCGTGTTCATGCTGGAGGTCATTTAACTGACCGCCAGCCCCCTTGGGCCCCCCACGGCCGAATAATGTACATTGTGCTGGGCCGGCAGGAGGAAACATTGTTTCTGCCTGCCGGCCCAGCAGAATGCATGGCCGGGACATTGCCGGAGGCTCCACATGGAGTCGCCATCAATGCCTAAGTGCGGCAGGTGCAGCTGCACCCGCCGTGCGCAAAGGGGCATTGCACAGGGGCCCCTGCACTGCCCATGCCAAGTGCATGGGCAGTGCAGGGGCCAACAGGGGGACCCCAGAGCACCCCTTCTGCTAGCCTTTTCCTGGCAGGGGAACCCGCTAGGGAAAGGCTGGGGGCAGTAGGGATCATTATCCGAGGGGCAGCAGCGCTGCCCTGTCAGATAATGATTCCTTCCACCACCAGGCTGCCTAAGGCGGCCCTCCATGTGTTCTTTATATGGCGGTTTAGCCCACCATGCCGGTGGCGGTCTTTTCACCCGCCATCTGCATGGTGGGTTGAACCGCTGGGGATCATAATAATCCCTACAATTTCGAAATTGAAATGCAGAGAGCCAAAAACTCCCAGATTACAGCACCAAGTATCTGTGTGCCGTAGCTCCTAATGCAGAAGGTTGATTTCTGCATTTTTATTTTTATTTTATATCAAAATAAATGTATTTATTTTAAAATGTAACAGTTTTTTAATCTATGAGCAATTAGCTTAATCCATGCATTTACTTTTATACACAGCCTGCAATTGCTTAGAGTCCTTTTTTTATTTATGCACAGACCTCTTTCATACTATTAGGTCATCAGTCAACTGGTACATCTCTGCTATTTAGCCTGCGCCAAGGTAAATAGTGATGTTTCACATAGTCACCAGGCTACTGGCTTAACGGTTGCAAGTACGTACTGTTTGGCGGGCGGGCGGCCGGATAACCAGCCACGTACTATGACTGGTTTCCCGACTTTATTTCAAAAGGATTTTCATGCAGCTATGGTTCTGCCCCATGCACAGCCATAAAACTGATAATCTCGCTCTCAGTACCATATGGGCCGTTGCAGTCTTTCTGAACTTCTGAAAAAGTGGCTTTCTTCCATCCAGAATCTTCACTGCATCGGTACATTTCTATTTGGTAGGAAATCGGGGGGAACTCAGTGGCTGCACCCCTGACATAGAAAACGGTGGCTTTGCAGACCCTTAACAACAGCATGTTTGGACTATGTCTCTTGTGAAGACTGATAATGAGTATTATGAAGGCACAAGCATGGCCTGCCAGGCGAGCCACTGGCAGGCCACATTAGTTAAATAGGCAGATGAGCTTCTACCATCCAGAATCTTATATTTTATAACCAAGTGTCTCTTCCACGTAGGGGGTACTCACTAGCAGAACCATAGCTGCTGCGAGGTTTCTCCAAACATCCATCAGTGGTTGTCATGACACACCTGGGAACCTCTTTCGTCCCTTTGGAACTATGCAGCACTGCCAGTACCCAAAATGACTTTGATGCTGGATTTTACCACTGGATCTGTCCTCGAGTGCTCCGTTCAGACAGATCTTGCACCCATGAGTACAGGCACTGACATGGACCTCGTGAAGGACGTGCAGAATTACAGTGATGAAGAGGATCCCTTCATAGCAGGCAAGGTTCATGTCCATGCGGATGCCTTGGTAACAATTGGTTAAATCAGCAGGGGTTTGTCTAATAATGACAACATTTTTTATAAGATATTTTTATTTGAACCAAAAGATTAAATTAACACACCACATAGTGTTCTTGCAATATACAAAGTCAGCATTGTACATTTCCGAATACCATGTTTCAGTTCCTACCTGTATCCTCCCACTCTCAGCCTTAAGGAATGGGGGTAGGCGCGCGGAAATGGGGCCTAGTTTCATTTTCATTTGAGGGGGAGACAAATAGGCCCCCTCGGTAGTCATTCCATTTGCTCCATATTTTCTCCCATTTATTCAGGCAGCCTTTATTTTTATAAACTATTTTCTCAGCTATCACGCAGAAGTCCATGTTGTTCTTCCAGTCTCTCAGGCGGGCGCCATCTCCACCCCCATTGATGGGCTATATTGCATTTGGCGATCGCTCGGCCCAGACTCATCTAGATTTGGTCCACGCGGGTAAGATCTGATTCTTTCCAAATATTAAGCAGGCACCATTTAGCTGTGAGAGGTATAGCCGTGCCACATAGGGTATTCAGACACTCTACCACTGCCTCCCAATACCATGAAAAAAGTTACCTGTCTAACCACATGGCCTACGGCAAGTTTCATCTTTTGCTCTACCCATCTTTACTAGTGTGGTACAGGTGTAATATGTTCGATGTAGTACCTTAAATTGTACCAGTCGAAATCCGACTTTAATCGCTATTTTCCTAGGGGAAGCCAGGGCCTCCAGCCATTCCTCCTCCTCCATTACGCCAGACTCCAGAGCCCACTTCGCCTGCAGTTGGATGAGAGTGTCTGGGCCATTGTTTATCAGTTTGCGATATGTGAGGAAAGTTGCCTTTTGCATTGTATGGTCTTCAAGTAGCCTGTCCTCTAGAGGGGAGGACTCTGGCAGCTCCTCGTCTTTAGGTAGTACTGTTTGAAAAGCATGGCGAATCTGCAAATAATGATATGTTTCAGATGGAGGTAATTGATAATCCCACTGCAAGTCCGCAAAGGGAATGACTGCTTCCAGAGACCATAGATCGCCAACCACGAAGAGCCCGATGAGATACCATTTGTCAAATCCCGGCAATGTACGTAGTGTGCCCAGCGCCTCAGAATACCATCAGGGTGTGGACTGGGTAAATGTACCCTCCATCCCAGCGTTGTTAATGTAGTGTGCCAGAGCGTAATCGTGACAGCTGTTGGGTTTTGTAGTGTATTGCATCCTGAGATGGAGTATAATGCTCGCAGGTACCCCCCGGGTTGCATAACCAATTGATCCATATGGAGCAACAGTTCGTCGTCTGGGAGGTGTGCCCATTGGTTGATGATTGTCTGCTGGGCTGCCAAGTAGTATTTTTGTACATCAGGCCACCCCCTCGTAAACTTGTTGAGTGCTATGAGCGCTGACCCCCCCCATTCTACAGTAACACGTGTAATGTGGAGATGATGTTTTTAATGTAACTCCTCGGGACGGGGTATGGGGAGTTGTGGAGCACGTACAGGAAATGGGGTAGTGCCATCATTTTGAAGAGTACTGCTCTTCTAAGCAGAGGCAGGGCTAGGGATCTCCAATGTTGTACATCCTTTTTAGCCTCTCCAGTGATGGTGGTAGGTTTTTCTCGTAGAGTCAGTGGTAACAAAGATTCCCAGGTATTTGAATCCCTCTGTAACAACTCGGGCCTCACAATTTTGGGGCAGCTCAGGTGGTGGACCATGTGGTACATATATCAATGATTTTCTCCAATTTATTCAGTATCCAGAATAGAGGCCAAAGAGGGAGAGTATGTGCATGATTCTATTGAGGGAGAATTTGGGGTCTTCCACATACAACAGTACATCATCAGCCTAGAGAGAAATTCTATCCTCCCACTGAGTAGTCCAGCGGAGCCCCAGAGCAGGGGATCCAAGCAGCTGATGGCTCCAATACCAGGGCATAAAGGAGGGGGGAAAGAGGGCAACCCTGCTGGATGTCTCGCTGTAAGGTAAAGACTCGAGATGTTTCACCATTCACTACAACCTGTGTCAGGGCTCAGTATATCAAACCCGGATCCAGCCCAGAAAATTTTCATCAAAGCCCATTTTGATCAATACCTCGAAGAGGTATGACCACTCAACTGTATCAAAGGCCATGCGTGCATCCAGTGAGAGGACTACAGCTTTCTCTCTGATGTGACACGTGCAGCCCAGTACCCCGTGCAATCTTCTCAGAGAGCAGTGCTACGTCCCAGCACAAAACCAGACAGGTCTGGATAGACCAGTCCACTGATAACCTGTATTAACCTACAGTTTAAAAAAAAAAACATTTCTTTATTGCATTTATATTTCAACATGACATATTGTAGAAGAAACTTACATATAATCTTCATGTGGATATTCAATGCCATTTCACAACAATAAACATATGGTGGAATGAACGCTGGCATATCAAATCTAAGTTCCCACATTACCGTTTTAGCAAATTGTGTGTCAGTTCCCATGAACATAGTAACTTGGCCCCACACATCCATTCCAGGCAGTTCGGAGCTGGCTCGGTGTCTCGAAATTTGAAAGGCGTGCTTGGCTGTTTTAGCCTTGTGTATAATCACATATCATGCTGCATTGGGCATGGAGTTATTTAAGTCTCTACCAATTCCGTCAGGAAGATCAAAGTAGTGCAGGTGCAGATGTTAGCAGTGTGTAGAGGTCTGTCAACAAGAGCTCCCACTGTGCTGCGAGAGGATACTTTCGCAGTCCTAATATAGCTTCCCATCGGAGTGCCATGCACTCTGCTCTCGCCCAAACAGACAATGATTGTGCCCATGCTTCATATGTCGGGGGCTCAGTAGACTGCCATTTACGGGTTATAAGGCATTTGGCAACTAAGAACCCCAAGTCCAAAAAGCAGGATGTCACCTTCCATTTCTTCCACCTAGGAAATAACCCCCGAATTCATCCCACCCAAGTCATTAATAAGGGTCGGCATACACAATGCACGAGGTGGGCATGGACTGAAGTCCAATAGTGTAGGAAGTCCGCTCCCAGGTACCGACATCGCCAACAAATGGCGTCTGCACGGTAAAATTATCTGTTAATCTTATCAAGGGTGAGGTAGGCCCTTTGAGTTATATAGTATTGAATGAGTCGAAGACGCACATTACGAGGAACATGTATGGGGGTTTCCAGTAGGATTGCCCACTCTCTATCTGTGAAGGGCTCCCCCCGATCTCCTTCCCATCTCCCTCGGAGAGCTACCAATGGGCTAGATGTATGGAGACGCAGAGAGTCTGCTGACCAGTGTATTAAGTGTCTCCCCTCCCCAAAACATATGTAAGTACTGAATTGTGGAATGCAAGCGGGGCTCCTCCACGATGTCACCCCATGCACATTGAAGAGTATGTCTGATGGAGTTGTAGAGCATAAAGGATCCTGGATGCAGCCCAGTAGCCTCCATCAGTGTGCCATGAGTGTTGAGAGTACCATCTGTATAAAGATCCCCCAGGGAATGTATTTCCACTGTATGTCAGGCTGATAGCTCTGCAGCCAACATACCACCCGTGCCACATAGTGTCCCCAATAACAGTGTGGCCGGAGCATAGGGCGTAGTGTCTCTCGCGAGGTAACAACATCTTTGAAAACAGCGATATGCTAGGTTAACAATACAGGTGCCGGTGCTGTGGAGTTAGTGCAGGGATGAAATAGGTGTAGTAACTTACTCCATGACTACGCCGGCTGCATCTCCCTAGTGCTTTGAAGAGAGCCAACGAGCTACCCACTCTAATTGTGCGGCTAAATAATAATGTTCTAAATTCGGCAGTGACAAACGCCCTTGATTTAGTAGGCAATAAAGGGTAGCGAGGGCCACTCTGCATCGGGAAGCACTCCAAATCAAACTACGCACATCTCGCTCCATGGATCAAAAAAATAAAGCCGGAAGGTATAATGGTAGATTTACAAAATAATATATTAGGCAAGGTAGTATTATCATTTTAACAAGGGGAACCCTACCCATGACAGTCAGCGGTAGTGTTTTCCAAAATGCTATCTGGTGTTGAAGGCTCGATATAGCATTTGTGAGGTTCTGTCAAAGAGATCCGACTTTGCATGATATACCTGTACACCTAGGTATCTGGTAGACTGCCACGCCATGTGTGCGGGTATAGACAGGAGGCGGGAGCCAGACACAGTAGGCAATAATGGGAAAATACAGGACTTGGCCCAGTTAACTTGCAAGCCAGAGATCCTTGCATGTGTGTTTAGTAAGGGCATTAGGGCCCTCATTACAACCTTGGTGGTAAATCCTGCTTACCGCCGTGCAGAAGACTGACCAACATACCGCTGCTGACGTGGAATTCCGCTACAGGTATTACAACCCACACCCTGGAATCCGCCACAATACAGACACCCACACAAGTCCGCCACACCAAAGGTCAGTGATAAACTGGCGATAACAAAACCGACACCGTCACGCCAACAGGAATACGCCCACACTATCACTACCCACGAATCAACGCAGCGGTCTTTCAACCGCGGTAATCCATTGGCGGTACACACCGCCGTGCTCAAAATACACACACACTTACAAAACACAACCACATTGGACAATTTGAAATACACACACCTGATACACATACACACACAACACCCACACACCCAATCCAATATAAAGCACACACCCACATCACCCACAAACCCTTACTACCAGAATTTTGAAAGCACACCAGAGAGAGCCACTACCTAAAACAACACCAGCATCCACAGACACACAACACCATCACTCACACAACATCCACGCACCTCAAACAACAAACACCAACACACCCCCTCACACATCACAACAGACACCACCTCACACATCACCCAACCACATCATGGCACCTCAACAACACTCCAGGTTTTCTGAGGAGGAGCTCAGGGTCATGGTGGAGGAAATCGTCCGGGTAGAGCCACAGCTACTTGGATCACAGGTGCAGCAGACCTCCATTGCAAGGAAGATGGAGCTATGGCTCAGAATTGTCAACAGGGTCAACACAGTGGGACAGCATCCAAGAACTAGGGATGACATCAGAAAGAGGTGGAACGACCTACGGGGGAAGGTGCGTTCCGTGGTCTCCAGACACCAGATTGCTGTACAGAGAACTGGCGGTGGACCACCACCTCCTCCCCCACAACTAACAACATGGGAGGAGCAAGTCTTGGCAATACTGCATCCCGAGGGCCTCGCAGGAGTAGCAGGAGGACTGGACTCTGGTAAGGCAAATCTTTACTACCTTATCCCCCCTACCCCACCCACCTGCATGCCTTCACATACTCCCACCCTTACCCTCACACCCATCACCCCAACAACCCACAGATACCCCACCAACACAACCCACACATCCCAAAACCAAGCCCTGCATGTAACACCAGTGCATGGACACCATCACCCAAGCATGTCCACTACAGAGACTCACTCATGTCCCAAAATCACCAATCACACAAGGACCAAGCCAATAATGCAAGCACTGGAGTAGAGGGTCAACCACCCATTGTACACAATGGCACACACAGATACAATAATTATGAATTTACACCCCAACAGGACCCCTACCCATCGTCAACGGACAGGAGGTGCCAGACATATCCAGTCCCCCCACAGAAGAGGCCCACAGTGATGACAGCAGCTCTGCACAACTGGATCAAGATGACAAGCCCGGCCCATGTGGGACCTCGGGACAGTTGGTTCCCCTGACACTGTCACAAGCCAACACAGAGCCTCCCCCCTCAGGAAACACCAGCACAGCACCCACCCAGCGGGCCCATCCCTCTGTCTGCAGGACACGTCAATCAGCAGTGTGTCCACCACTACAGGGAACCCAGCAAACCCACCAACCCAAGAAAATCAGGGACCTGGGGGCAGTGGGCACACGGTTCAGGGGACAAAAGCACAGTATAACAGGGAAACTGGAGGACTGCTGTGCGACAGGGGGAGGACAGGCCCAGGGAACCCACTCTCCACGAGGCACTCTCCAACATCATGGGAGCTTACCATCATTCCCAGGAGAAAATGGCAACAGTACTGGCCAAGTTTCAGGAGACCCAGCGGCTGCAGGAGGAACACTACCTTGGGATCAGGGAGGACTTGAAGTCCATTAACACCACCCTGGTCACCATTGCAGGGGTGCTGGCAGACATCGCCAACACCAGGAGGGACACAGTGGCACAAAAAGGGGCACCTGACACTAGCCTGGACAATGAACAGCCCTCCACCTCTGCTGGTGCTAGTGCACAGGAAGCACCGCCACAGGAGCAACAGGACACTAGCACCCCACCCCCTGCAGATGGAGAACCCCCCGCAAACGGTCCCTGAGATCCACGAACAAGACAGAGAACTTTGCCAAGACCCCCCTGAATGTCACCCTTCTGTCCCACTATGTCACCCTGTCCATCCTTAAACTGCCATTGCTTCACTTCCTATGGCCCTCTGGACAATGCACCTGTGAAACAAATAGACTGGACTATGCCATGGACATTCCTCCACCATCCCGCCCAGCCCATTTTACAGCCCCCTCCAACTTATTAGCACAGGAATAAACACACTTCAGTCACAAAATAATCTGGAGTCAGTCTGTGCTTTCACAAATGCGTAATTGCAATAACTATGGAATATAGCAATGTCAATGTACTTGTTCACACACCAATGTAACACAGCTGTAGGCCAGCAGTAAACATAGCAGATGGCACAAAGTGGGACCCACATCTGTGAAATGGAAAGTCAAAGGGACAAGTCAGGGTCCATACACTAAATGAAAATGACACACTTATGCTAGTTCCAACAATGGAGTGAGATGTGGGAAGCAGTGGCATCTTCTTACTTACCTGTGTCTCACTGGAAGTAGTGCATGATGATGTTGTTTCGGTTGTCGATATCCTCTTCTTCCGCCTCCTCTTCTTTACTGTCCACAGGCTCCACAGCTGCCACAAGACGACCATCTGGCCCATCCTCCTGCAGAAAAGGCACCTGGCATCGCAAAGCCAGGTTGTGCAGCATACAGCAGGCCACAATTATCTGGCACACCTTCTTTGGTGAGTAGTATAGGGAACCACCTGTCAGATGGAGGCACCGGAATCTGGCCTTCAGGATTCCGAAGATGCGTTCGATCACCCTCCTAGTTCGCCCATGTGCCTCATTGTAGCGTTCCTCTGCCCTTGTCCTGGGATTCCTCACTGGGGTCAGTAGCAATGACAGGTTGGGGTAACCAGAGTCACCTGCAAATGTCGAGGGACAACTATTAAACACACACTAACCCTTAGGGACAGCCCCATACCCAGACACCTATGTCAACTGTATTAGGACCTTGGCCTCACCTATTAGCCACACACGGTGCCTCCGGAGTTGGCCCATCACATAAGGGATGCTGCTATTCCTCAAAATGTAAGCCTCATGCACAGAGCCAGGATACTTGGCATTCACATGGGAGATGTACTGGTCTGCCAAACACACCATCTGCACATTCATAGAATGGTAGCTCTTCCGGTTTCTGTAAACCAGTTCATTTCTGCGGTGTGGGTACAAATGCCACATGTGTCCCATCAATGGCACCAATGATGTTGGGGATATGTCCCAGGGCATAGAAGTCACCTTTCACTGTGGGCAAATCCTCCACTTGAGGGAAAACGATGTAGCTGCGCATGTGTTTCAGCAGGGCAGACAACACTCTGGACAACACGTTAGAGAACATTGGCTGGGACATCCCGGATGCCATGGCCACTGTTGTTTGAAAAGACCCACTGGCCAGGAAATGGAGTACAGACAGGACCTGCACTAGAGGGGGGATTCCTGTGGGATGGCGGATAGCTGACATCAGGTCCGGCTCCAACTGGGCACACAGTTCCTGGATTGTTGCACGATCAAGTCTGTATGGGACTAGGATGTGTTTCTCTTACATTGTCGACAGGTCCACCAGGGGTCTGTACACTGGAGGATGCCGCCATCTCATCACCTGCCGCAGCGGACGTGCCCTATGGAGGAGAACAGTGAGCAGAGAGTCATCCAACACTGAGGTATCACAATGTCTTATTTTCAGAAATGTTATTAATCCACAATGTGCCGGTATCTGTCTATATTCCTGGCCTAGATAGGTGTGACGCAGTTAACATCCATCCCATGTGGCCTCCTGAAATGGCGGCTGCCTAACCTGTAAGGTGGGACAACGGTATATGAGGTAACTGCGCTGGCGTTGTACACCGTTGCGGTGGGCGTTCGAAGACTGTGGCGCAATTCTGCATTGGTTAACATTGGACCCTATGGGTCCCAGGAGCCAATGACGATGTATGCCGGCAGTGATGGTACGCACCGCCGCGTACGTGACCGCCATTTTCTGTCTCTTCACTCACTTGATACCTGACCTTCAACAGAAGAGGACCTACACTGCAAGTGCTGCTGTGACCTCAGTCTGGAAGCAACGATGGCTCATGTGTCTGGGGAAAGGGCCGCTGCCTTCACTTCGGAGGAGTTGGAGAAACTAGTGGATGGGGTCCTCCCCCAGTACACGCAACTGTACGGTCCTCCAGACAAACAGGTAATTACACTGTGAGCATGCTGCATGGGCAATGCCTGTTTTGAGTGGTGTGGATGGAAGATACATGGGGGGCTGAGGCCTGCATGTGCGGATGGTGAGTGTATGTGCGTCAGGGCAAGGGTGGGAACTGCAGGGCAGTGAGTATGATGGTCCGGACGGGTATGTAATTTCCTTTCCCCCTGTACCATTCCTCTAGGTCAGCGCCCACCAGAAGAAGGGTATTTGGCGTGTCATCGCCAAGGACGTCCGGACCCTGGGGGTCTACCACAGACGGAGCACCCACTGCCGTAAAAGATGGGAGGACCTGTGCCGCTGGAGCAAGAAGACGACGGAGGCCCAGCTGGGGATGGCCTCCCAACGTGGGAGGGGTGTCCGTCGCACCATGACCCCCCTGATGTTCTGGATCCTGGCGGTGGCCTATCCGGAGTTGGATGGGCGCTTGAGGGCATTGCAGCAGCCACAATGGGGTGAGTACACTCTCATTCAGCTGACTCTGCGTGCATAACAAGGTGTCCGGTTGGGGGAGGTGGGCAGTGGGTTCCCCTAGGCCAGGGCGAAGTTGGTAGGCAAGGTCCCTTGTGAGGCAGGCTATGTGGCACCCCAACCCCATCAGTGGTAAGAGCCATCTACACCCAGTCAGGCTCCAGTGACTTCCAGGTGTCCAGCAATTGGTCTTAGGCCTCGTACCCCATGGTCAGCTGAAATTTCTAGGAACTGTTAGTGCATGGCGTAGTGGCAAGGGCTGTTCCCTGTGCGTTGTGTCCGCCAACGGTAGTGGTGTTGCATGCACTGAACATGTCTTTCTTTCTTCTGTCTCCCCCCCCTTTTTGTGGTCTCCCTGTTCTTGTGTGCAATAGCATCATCAAGTGGAGGAGCATTGGCACCGGAGCAGGAGGGAGCTGCAACCCACTTGGCCCTGGAGGGCGAAACAACAGAGTCTGAAGCCACCAGTGGGACGGAGGGCGAGGGGAGCTCCACGGCGGGGACAGGAGCAGACAGCAGTGATAGCGACTCCTCCTCTGATGGGAACTCCCTTGCGGTGGTGGGCACCTCTGTGCCCACCGCATCAAGAGGTACAGCCGCCAACCCCCCCATCAGCACCGCCCTCCCAGCAGCCCCTCAGGGTGTGTCCCATGCCCGCTCACCCAGGAGGGTGGGCATCTCCTTCGCCCCAGGCACCTCAGACCCTGTCCCAGTCAGCCCTGCTGCCCTCAGTGAGGAGGCTATTGACCTCCTGAGATCCCTCACTGTTGGGCAATCTACCATGGTGAATGCCATCCAGGGTGTAGAGAGGCATTTGCAACAAACAAATGCATACCTGGAGGGCATTCATTCCTGACAGGCAGCCCAACAGACAGCATTTCAGGCTCCGGCGTCAGCACTGATGGCAGCCATTGACCCTGTGTCCAGCCTCCCCCCTCCAACTTCCTCCACCCAGACCCAATCCCCTGTACCTCAGCGTATTCCAAGCACACCATCAGACCAGTATGCACATTCATCAACACACAAGAGTGGCTCAGGCAAACATAAGCACCACACATCCCACAGGCACTCACACAAGCACCATCCCCATGCAGACACAGAAACATCCACTGCCTCCACCGTGTCCCCCTCCTCCACGTCCTCCTCCTCCCTTCCTGTCTCTTCTCCACTCACACCTGCATGCAATACATCCTCAGCCACTACCTCCAACACCAGCACGCTCATCACCACAAACCGCTCACGTGCAATCACCACCCCCACTACCATTCACACATCCCCAGTGTCCTCTCCCAGTGTGTCAGTGAGCCTTCCTCCCAAAGTACACAAATGCAGGCACACACCCACCCAACAGCCATCCACCTCACAACAGCCTCCGGCCCCTGCACCTTCAACCAAATTCAGCAGACGTACACCTCCTACAACGCCTACCTCTACTTCCACTTCCAAACCCCCTCCATCTTCCCATCCTAGTGTGTCTAAAAAACTCTTCCTGGCTAACATTGACCTCTTCCCTACACCTCCCCCCGTCCTTCCCCTAGGGCCTTCCAGGTCCCAGCCCAGCACCTCAGCCACCAAATCCCCAGCCACAGTGGTGCCAGCAACTGCGGGGTCATCGAGTGCGCCACACATCAGGGCTGCCAGTGTGCCACGTAGTGAGGGCAAGGACATTCCGCCACCTGCCAAGGTGAAAAAGGTGCCCACATCCCAGAGGGAGAAGCCGAAAGAACCTGCCTCCAAGGGTTCAGCAAAAACCAAAGGGAATAGTGGCAAGACAACTGCAGCACCATCAAAGCTGGGGAAGGGTCAAAAGCTGAAGAGCAGGTAAGGAGAGGGCATGGTGGCACCGACCGAGGGACCAGTGTCACACTTTCTGTCCACGATCACGCCAACCTGTACGGCGGCAAACACTGCTAGCTGCCCCGCCACCACAACCGCCACCTGCACCGCCCCCGGCACATCTACAGCCTCAGCGACAGTCCCCAGGCTCTTCCCCAGTGGGCAGCCATCCGAGGCTGCAGGAAACGTCCTGCTTTGTCCCTCTGCAGGTGCTGACCCATGCACCACCGCCAGCACAGCCGCAAGCACCGCTGCAACAGACACCGCCGCAAGCATCGCCACCGGCCACGCGGCGTCCATGGACACTGGCACCACCGCTGACATGGCTATCATCCCCAGTGGTCAGTTGTCTGAGGGTGGAGGAGAGGTCCTGGACCCTGGGAAGCTTCCATGAGGCATTTCTTCCATCACTGTTTACACCTGCAGGTGGAAGGCGCAGCTGCAGCAGTGTGGGGTATGTTGCTGCTTCCATGGCATCTCATGCTACCTGAACCTCGCGAATCTTGTGGCACGCACACCCAGGTGAGGGAATTGTACCGGCCACACTGCACGTGGAGCACTCTGGGCACCAGGCCCCCTCCAGAACCAGTGGAGAGATACATCCACTACCTCAGTCCTTGGCAGGATGAAGCACTCTGGGCACCAGGCCCCCTCCAGAACCAGTGGAGAGATACATCCACTATCTCAGTCCTTGGCAGGATGAAGCACTCTGGGCACCAGGCCCCCTCCAGAACCAGTGGAGAATGACATCCACTACCTCAGTCCTTGGCAGGATGAAGCTCTCTGGGCACCAGACCCCCTCCAAAACCACTGGAGAGATACATCCACTACCTCAGTCCTTGGCAGGATGAAGCACTCTGGGTACCAGGCCCCCTCCAGAACCAGTGGAGACTGTTATCCACTTGAGAGACTGTGGCTTTGCACTCCCCAGGATAAAGCAGTGGGCAAACCACCCACTGGAGAGACTTGAGAGACTGTGGCTTTGCACTCCCCAGGATAAAGCGGTGGGCAAATCACCCACTGGAGAGACTTGAGAGACTGTAGCTTTGCACTCCCCAGGATAGAGCAGTGGGCAAACCACCCACTGGAGAGACTTGAGAGACTGTGGCTTTGCACTCCGCAGGATACATCAATGGGCATGTAGCCCCCTCGTGCAGCAGTGGCGTTGTGCGTTCATCAGGCTGAGGTGCCCCCTCCTCCTGAGGTGCCTGTATATTTTTGTTCTGATGCCCCAGCAGTGTTCTCTCCGTTACCAGTCAGGTATCATGTGTGGGCCTCGCCCATGCATTTTGGGCCCAGTGGTCCACAGACAATGATTGGAACACTATCCGGACTTCTGTAGTTGGTGTACATATTTGTATATACTGAATTTGGAGTTTTGACTTATGATTTTTTCATGATTACAATCGTTACAATCATTTCCTTTTGTCCTTGCGTTCTTCCAGGGGGTGAGGGGTGTATATGTAATGTTGCTGCATGTATTTGTGTGTATGTTGTTGTGTGTGAAAGTGAGGGTGGAGGTGTTGCATGTGTGTGTCACTCTCTTTCCTTCCCCCCTCCCCTGTGTTGTAGGTGCAGTACTCACCGTGGTTGCCGCCGCCGCTGTTTGTACTCCTGGTAGAAGAGGAGGTAAACCAACATGGGCAGTACGTGTAGTTCAGGCTCCATGGCGTCCTGGTTCCTCGTTGGGTTCGAGAAGTGAGTGTTTTCCCTTCTGTGCACTGTTTCCGCTGTGCTTTTGATGTCGTTGGTTCCGCCCCGGAAAAGGTGGCAGATAGGCCTCTTGTAATACAGTGGGTGGTACTTTGTCCCGCCTGTCTGTTGGCGGTGTCCGCCGCGCTGTTTGTTTCTACCACTGTGGCGGTCGGAGTGTTAATGTGGCTGTCTATGTTGGCGGTTTCCGCCACGGTCGTAATCCCATTTTTTTCCCGACGGCCTGTTTGCGGTATTACCGCCGCTTTAACACTGACCGCCAGGGTTGTAATGAGGGCCAATGTCTCCAGGACAATTTGCCAGATCTCTAATATATATCAGAAGGTAATCTGCGTATAAAGAGACTGCATGGCACCCATCTCCCAGCGGTATCCCCCAATCTCATCCAGCCTCACGGCGTGCCACTGCCAATGGCTCCACTGCAAGGGCAAAAAGGAGGGGAGACAAAGGACATCCCTGCTGTGTGCCCTTCATAATATGAATGTGGGATGATACGAGGTGCCCTGTTCTGTTACGGGCCAACAGGGATGTATACAACAATTTCACCAATTGTATGAAACGAGATCCATCCATATTTTGGTAAAACTGTGAAAAGGTAAGGCCATTCTAGTGAGTCAAACGCCTTCTCTAGGTCAATCACTAGGCAGCCCGCTAGTGGCCAGTGCTGGGGGGCATAGTGTATTATGCAAAAAAATATAACGCAGATTAGGGGATGTTGTGCTACCCAGTACAAAGCCATTTTGATACTCATGGACCAGTGATGGTACCAGGGGAGCCAGTTGCATTGCAACCATATTGGCCAATATTTTATAATCCGTGTCCAAAAGTGCCAGTGGTCTGTAAGAGTGTAGATCAGTAGGGGCCTTATGTGGTTTAAGAAGGGAGACCAACATGGTTTCCCGCAACGTAGGTGGCAGGTACGCTAGTGCTAAGGACTCCTCATATATAGAAAGCAGTTTAGGCGCTAGTTGGAATGCGTATGTCTTATAAAATTCTGCCGCATTCTATCTGGGCCAGGTGTTTTGCCATTTGCAAGAGACTGGATGGCTTCCCGTACCTCAGACAGCAGAAAGGGATCGTCCAGTTCCGAGCACTGCTCAGCTGTAACCCGAGGTAGTGATATTGCTGCGAGAAACAGGTTAATCTCCGGTAAATGAGGAGGGGAGATAGAGCTATAGAATGATTTATAATGAGTGTGAAATGCTGCATGTATCGAATCCTGTGTGCATAATAATTCGCCAGATAGCGTCCGAATAGAAAGTACTAAACTAGGGGAAGCCTCCTGACGTATTAATCGGGCAAGCAGAGTGCCAGCTCTACCTGCCTGTGCATGGGCATTGCCTGAGTGTGCCGCATAATTCAGGCATCATAGGCACTCAAGGAGCTCTGAATGCGTTTTATGTATGGTTTGTAATTGAGATAAGGTAGTGGGGTTCTTTATCGCTTCTGACTCATGTTGCAATAACTGCCCTTCTACTGTGGTCACCTCCCGATCCAATTGCCTTGCACTCTGATACCAAACCCTATACAGTGGCCTCGTATTGTAGCCTTGAATGCATCCCACTCCACCGAACGGGATGAAGATGTGTTTGCGTTAAGTTCAAAGTAACTAGTAATTTGTTGGCCAGTTGACTCGCGGAACGCTGAGTATTCTAACGTTGCAGGTTGCATCCTCCATGTTGGGACAGAGGGCTGAGCAGTTCCACCCCAGTCTAGTTGAAGGTACTGGGGGTTGTGGTCAGAATGTGTACGGCCCAAGTAATCAGTCCCTATGACTGCTGGAATCAGGGTAGCTGTGCAGAGCAGTCGGTCAAGTGGAACATGTAAACCATGTGGGGCTGAGTAGTAGGAATATACCCTGGCTTCAGCATTCTGATGACGGCAGATGTCCGTCAGCTGCCAATGATGCAACCATGTTACAAGAGAGCGAGCATTGGATATAGCAGTAGTTTGTATTAAGGGTGAGAAGGACCTATCTAAATATGTATCCATCACACAGTAAAAATCTCCCCCAATGAGCCAGGGTATATCACTCCAGTGTGCCAGCAATCGACTGAGAGTCTTGAAGAAGAGAGTCTGATCTACATTGGGAGCATATATGTTACCAAGGAGCACTTGCCGACCACTCAGTCGTCCTCGGATCAATACAAATCGACCATCAGTATCAGTAACCTGTTCCAGCAGTTGGAACGGGACCCCCGATTGGACCCATATCAGCACTCCCCGTGCATAAGACGAATAATTAGTGCAGTACACCTGGCGGTGCCACTTTCTTCTAAGCGTGTCTACCTCTGAGCTCGTTAGGTGAGACTCCTGTAACATAGATATATGGGCATTGTGACGCTTCAAGTAGGAGTACATGGCATATCTGGGCACAGGAGCATGCATGCCATGTATATTCCATGTAATTACATTAATGTGCGCCATCTTGCATTGGGTCGACAAATGGAGATACTGCGCATGGTTGCCATATAGATAACAGTGATACTTGAATATGTGGGGGAGCTGAGTGACATATGGTAAGGAACTTCATGAATTGCATAGCGCTAAATTGGGGTAAGGACAGGTAGAAACAAGTAACATATTGTAACAAGAACACAGCGAATACGAAAAGGACAGCACACTAGAACCTGTGGCCGCCCAAAGCAAGTGATAGCAACTAAATCAAGAGAAAAGGTATCCTTACAGTAGGGGCGACCAGTTGAGAGCCTACTAGATACAGTACTATGGGAGCTCTCATTTTTGCCACCATGCAGGTAGTTCAGTGTGCACAACCACAGTGAGAGCATTATACAGTAACAACAGGTGCAATTGCATAGGGATAGAGGTCCCAGATAGTGTAACGGTTGAATTCAAATGATAGTGTCTGACGTCTGCGGGGTGATGTCTGGTGGGTTATTCGAGCTGCGCATGGATGGCCAGGTGACAGCAGAACTTTCTCTATATGAGGAGTGGGAGCCAGGGGCGTCCGGGCTAGAGCAGCAACCCAAGTTGGATAGGGCAGCTGCCTGCTGCAACGCGCTGCGCCGTTCCTGTATTCTCTGTTTTAAGTCAGGAACCGTGGGAAGGCTCTCCTTCACTCGTGTTCTCTTCCCTCACTGCCCCCTGCGTCGCCCGTCGTTACTGTCGTCCGATAATTTTGATTGTGGCGAATGGGTGGCACCATTATTGGGACTCTCAATCCAGCACCATGCCTCTTCAGGTGTAAGAAAAAAGTGTGTGTTGTCTGCAGCCGGTACACGAAGATTATCCTGGGAAAATGAGAGAGTAAGCGATTTCCATTTCACAAAGGTGCTGCTTTACTGCCAGGAAACTATTGTGTTGTTTCTGTACAGCAACCGTGTAGTCGGGAAAGAACATCACTTTAGCGTTGTCCATCCACACCTCAGTCATTGAGCGTGTCTCTTTTAGGACTGTGTCTCTGTCACAGTAGTGAAGAAATTTCACCACCATCGGCCTCGGGTTAGCACCCACTGGTGGGCGCTTGGCGGGCACTCTGTGCGCCTGTTCAATGGAAAAAAGCAGGATAGTGTACACGATGGGAGCGCAGCTCTCAGCCAGTCCTTGATATATTGCATAAGATCGCGCCCCTTGGCTCCCTCCGTTAATTCGACCAGTTGCACATTATTTCTGCAGGATCTACCTTCCGCATCTTTTGCCTGCTGCTCCAGTACTAGTACTCTGACTGCTAAGTCCTTCAGGGAAGTTTCCAAGCTCTGTGCTCTAAGTGGTAATGCTTGAGTATCTCGTTCCACCAGTGTTACCCTGTCTGCCAGCTTCCTATGATCTGCATGCAGTAGGCTCAGATCTGAGGAAACCGTGTCTATTTGGGACTCTAAGGAGGTCCGTGTATTGTCAATAGACAGTAGCACAACATCTAATTTTTTCTCTAATGCACTACGGTGCTCCATGCCTCCCATAGTGACTGACGATCTCGATGGGGATCTCAGGTGTTGCTGCACAGGCTGCGGCCCCCCAGTGCACTGGTGACCCATAACTCGCAGTGTGGAGCTGCCTTGGTGTCAATAAAATTACTCCATGTGCTGTATGCCAGCTCCCCACAGGACCAACTCTGATAGGGGTTCTGTAACTGCAGGGCCGGTGAAGAGCTTGGGCGGCAATGGGCGCAAGGCCTTCAATAAAGAACCATCTAGAGTATCTCCCAGTATCTAGTGTTACAGGCACCGCACATCTGCTGTTGTAGGAAGTTCTGCAGCGCGTGTTTAGGGGGGCCAGGGTCTTTCACTCATGTGGTGTATCCAAATGGTTTCCACTCTGCAGGGCACCTAAGTGTCTTGCTATAGTGTCTGGTGTCACTGCTCTACTCTCAGGCAACAGCCCGCCGGTGCCATAGTGTGTCTAGGGCTCACCTGCAGCCCCCGGCCGTGTCAATACCGGGTCCGTGCATCCACACGTCTCCCCACATCTTCATTCCTCTGGGCAGGCTCGCCAGAGGCTGTCACTGCTCTTCATCCAGCAATGCTGATCCCTGGGCCCTCGTCCGCTGCAGTAGTGGGCCTCACCTCGGCCCTCGCACACTCCGAGGCTTCACGGCCCTCACCTCTGATGGGTGCCGGCAATCCCGTTCAGGATGAGCTGCGTCGTCCCCACCTCACCAGGCCTCTGTGTCTGGGGCGTCGCCACTCCTCTCCGTTATCCGCGCTTCCCAACTTGGTCAGGCAGCTAGTTTCAGGGCAGGCGTCAGTACGCCATTCTCCTACCTGCTCCTCGGAATGCTGTGACTGCTTTTCGGGCACCCCCGTATAATTTGGAGCCAGCGTTCGATACCTCAAGTTCTCAGCGCCTCAGCCGCATCTTCGCCAGTCTAAAACTTTTTGTGGTGCAGGCTTTTTTGTCAGGGTAAGTGGGTGGCTTAGTGGAGCTCCACTAATAGATGACCGCCATCTTGGCTCCACAAGCCATGCCCCCTGTATTAACCGGGAAGTCAGGAGTTTGGCTAAAATTTTGACTTCAGCATTGAGTGAGGTCATCCTGTGTGAGACATATTCATCTGGCTGTTTGCCCTCTTTATGTATGACTACACTTGTGGCTATTCATTGGTCTCTGGGGAAAATTCCTTCTTCCCTACTTTCCTCAAATATTCAGAGCTTATGGGGATTTGTTTCCGGGTTATTAGCTTGAAGAGCTTGATGGGCAGCCCGTTTGGACCAAGGGCCTTACCTGCATTCAAATTGCGGATTATTTCTTCTTCTGTGATATCGCCCTCGAGTAGGGCATTGTTGTCTTTTATAATAGTGGGGAGTGTCAGGTCCGTTGCGTGGGCTGGGGAGTAAAGTTGAGAATAATAGGAGGCAAAGGCTTCAGCTACTTCCATTTTTCCTGTTATCCATTCCCCATCTCTAGATCGTAGCCCTAGAACCCATCTTCTTGCTCCTTCCTTCCTATCCAATCATGCTGGCAGTCTACCCGCCTTGTCTCCAACCTTGTGTATGGTCCTCCTGTGTTTGGGCCTGGCTGCCTCTGTCACCCAATAGTGATACTCTTGCTGTTTTAGTGCCAGCCTGTGTGTCGCATAGGTTTTCATTATCCTAATGAGACTACTGGATTTGGGTGGCAGAATCACCTGAATTGTGGGTACTGAGTACAATTCCACAACATGTGACGCCTGTCGGCCTAATCCGGGTTTTCTGGCTAACTAGTAGTGCCTCATCTCCACCTGAGAGTGGGGATGATTGTGGCAACTGGGCGCATGATGGAAAGGACTCCTCACGGGAATCGTGGTCAATCAGATTTCATCCTTTTCTCTCAGTTACATTAGTCTTACACAGACAAAGACAAACAGAAGCAGAGTATAGTTCAATAAGGTTTATTGAAGTAACTGCATCTTAGAAAAAATGGCATTTATTGCAATAACTAGTATGATAAAACACACTAATAGCAAAATTGTGACAAGGAGAGTGAATTGTGAAAACAGTCCCACCATACTGTCACTAGGTATAATATATTTATATAATATAAATATATATATATATTGCCTACCTAAGCTATGTTAGAGCACAGCCGGATAAGCCCTAATTCGCCCTTCAGGTTCCCCCCGGGAAGACATCATACCCCATACCTGAGCAAGGAAGCCTGTTGTCTAGAAAGACACCGTCCCCCTGTAGGCCAGGGATTCAGCAGTCTAAACAAGCGGTGGAGCGGAAACCTTCTTCAATCAGCATGCAGTCTTGGTCATCTGGCTGGAATCTCCCTCTACGTGTACGGGATGGAGAAGGGGTTTTCTAATAAAACAACTGATGTGTTAAGAAAGGGTCCCACTTAAGGATATGTATGTTTCTGTGAATGTCGGAGACACAGCATACCACTTTTGCCGGCAACCCTATCTGACTGCAGCCTTAAGGAAAGCACAAAGTGAAATGAATGTCCTGCTAAGAACTTAATGCTTTCCTAGGCAAAAGAACAACTAGATAGAGAAAATAAAACAACACTGCAAATGTGTCTAATGCTAGAAAAACAAAGCAATGCTGAATAAAATGTAACTGGGCGAAAGTGCACAATGGCAGGCCTAGTATGCTAAAATAACATGCCTAAAACATGGCTAAAATAGCTATACATGTGTTTGGTGTCAGTTTGGTCTTGGAGCATTAGTTTTTTCTCTAGTTGTAAGATAATGTGTTCAATCACCTCTAACCTTTCCCGTCTGTCTCTCTTGTGGCCCATGATTAGGGATAGTCCCTTCCCCTTTACAACGGCTTTGTAGGCTTCCCATTGTATTGAGGCTAAGGCTTCAGTTGCAGTGATTTTGTGAAGTGGGGTTCAGAGGCTTGTATAAGTCCCTCTTTCACCCTTGGGACTGTAAGGCACCAGGGGTTGAGCATAATCGTACGTTGGTTATCGAAGCCACCAAGACTGTGCATCACCCAGAGTGGGGAGTGATCAGAGATGCCCCGTGCTAAGTGCTGGACCTCTCAAAAGTATGGAATGCAATGAGCCAAGGCTAGCACATAGTCTATCCTGGAAAGGCTACCATTACCTCGGAATGGAAGGTGAAGTGTCTCATTGTGGGTTTAAGGGTGCACTACATGTCCACAACACAAATGGCATTGAGGAAATCTGTTAGTGTATTGCGGTTGGATGGTGTTCATCTGGGGGGCCAGCGATTGCTCTCCTCACTGAGCATCAAGTTGAAGTCTCCACCTAGAAAGAGCTCTACATGAGGGAGACTTAGGACCACTAAGCTCAAATCGGGTAGTGCTGCATTGTGAAGTTTAGGTGGGAGGTAAACACTAACAAAATTGACTATTGTTTCCTCCCACATGCCAGAGAGGGCCCCATACCACTCACTTCTATCTCTTCAGGTATTCTGAATTGTCAGGGCCAGTGATCTCCTGACCAGTATGCCCACACCCCTGGTGCCTGTTGTGTAACCCGCATGGGCTGCCATCTTATAGCCCCATCGATACTTGGTCTTACACATTGTGCCTGCCAAGTGCCTCTCCTGGGTTAGGACCATGACGTGGGAGCGTCTCTTGATATATTGTAATACCACCCCCTTTCCATCTTGTCACCAAGGCCCTTTACATTCCAGGACATCAGGCAGAGATGCACCTTATCTGCGTCAGCAGTCATGTGTGGTGTCTGGGCCTGTAGATAAGCTGGTGTCTCTCCTATATGGCGGGATAGTAGGGGCAGGGTAACCTTGGGATGACCTATGTGATCATGTATGTATAGCAGTGTGGCGTGAACAAAGTAACAGGAGAAACCCAACAAAAAAAAACTTTCTGCCTCCCTGCAAAGCGGACTCAAAACTACCCACCCCCCAACATTGCAGAGTGCCTGTCACCCCAAAGAACTTAAACTTTAACTATAAGGGACAAGACCATCACCCCTCCCGTTCTTCCCCATTGGCATATCTTGTTTCAGTTACCAGCCTTTCAGTTTTAATGAAGCAGCAGTTGGCAGTTGTGGTCTAGTCAGAGTGCTGAGTCAAAAGGCTCTGTGAGCCTGGTTGTCATTGCTGAACGTGTGCTGCTATGCAGGGCTGTGGCCATAGTGTCAGACTTCTGTCTGATTCGTGATGCAAGATCCTCCTCTAATGGGTGTTATACCACTGGGCTGTGAGGGAAAGCACCCTCTTCTCCTTGACTGTCTGTCATCCCTTAGGGTTCTGGAGTGTCGGTTTCTCTTGTCCGCCTCCTTGGGCGACCAAGTGATTTGGACCCAGGAGCGGGTCACCAGCTCTCCCACCAGTCCCATGCCTCTTCTGTGGAAGAGAAATACCAGGTCTTGCCTTCTGTTGTACTCTCAAGCGGGCCAGAAAGATCATGGAGTGTTTAAACTCCCTGTGGTGCAGCACCTTTTTGATCTTGAGAAAGCTTCAGCACATTTTTTGCACCTTTAAGGTGAAGTCAGGAAAGAATGAGAAAGCTGCATTTTCATAGGTGAGTTAAGGGGAGCTGCTGGCAGTTTGAAGGATGACATCATGGTCCTGAAAGTTGAATAACCGTGCTATGATGGGCCGCAGTGGCGCTCCAGGTCTCGGCCGGGTGCCCGGGACCCTGTGGGCCCTCTCCACTGAAAAATATGTGGAGAGACCACGTGACTGAAGGTCTTGTAGTATGAGTTCTTCCACAAATAGATGTGTTGCTGAACCTTCTGCCCTTTCAGGGACTCCAACGATGCGGATAT
Source organism: Pleurodeles waltl (assembly GCF_031143425.1). Classification (NCBI taxonomy): domain Eukaryota; kingdom Metazoa; phylum Chordata; class Amphibia; order Caudata; family Salamandridae; genus Pleurodeles; species Pleurodeles waltl. Next base: position 618,188,209 of record NC_090440.1, read on the forward strand.
TATTCCGCCTTGAGTGGCCTTCCAATTCCTCAAGGTTGTCCTCTAGGTTTGCTGTCACGGCGTGCAGCTTGGGAACTTGTGTTTTTAGGGTAGTTGTGTCTGTTTGGAGGACATTTGTCTTGTCTTCCACTTCCTTCACCAGTGTGCCTACATTCCAAAGGTCTGCTCTCAGTAGCTTAAGTTCTGAGTTAACTGAGTGTATTTTGGTCTTGAGGGCCGATCATATTTCCTGTAGTGCAACCATGATGTCTTTCAGTGTGAGTGCTTTGTCCCCGGTGATCCCCGGTGTTGCCTGTGGCAACACTGCCGAAGTATCACCCACTGATGTTGTCTCTCGGGGGCTGCATATTTTGCCAGCTTGGTTTGATGTCCCCCTCGGGGTCCTTTGTCTCCTGTTTTTTTGTATATATAAGCTTGCTGAGTTACGTCTGCACAGTGCACTTTGAATTGAGGTGGTAAGGGGGTAAAAAGGCCACCGTACTCATGCCCACTGCCAAGGGGCTGAAAGTACACCTCACAGCCTGCCGGGTTTCTGGTTGTCTGCCCCCACCTCTCGCAGTGGTTGTGATCAGTGGAAGTCTCCTGGCTAACATTCACCAGAAGCAAATGGGACGTTTGTGCAGGCGAGGTTAATGTGAGTGGAGTCTGGTGAATCATCTCCTGAGAGTTCAGGCCTCCTTCCCTGTAATGAGCCCCAGACCGTCCTACGCCCATAGTGTCAGGATTGCAGATATCGTTGGGGCTCTACCAAGGCCCTTCTAGGTGCTTAGAATTATAGTGGTGAACCCTGTTTAGCAATGTGCGATGCAATGGACGTGTTTTTGCCTCCTTATCTCTGAGTTTTGGGTGTTGTCGATTATGTGGATGCTCCAGATGCAGCAAGAGGGTTCGACTGCATCAAGCTGGGTCTAATTGGCTCCCCAGGAGGTGACGTACCTTTTGTGCCTTCTACTTTTACTGCGGGCATAACTTTCATGGCTGGGGCACTCCATTCATGTGTGCCGGTACGTAAGTTGTTCGGACCCGCTGTTCAGGAAGGCTACCTCTTGCCGCGGTATCACTCTGTCATCGCAGAGTCTGCTGTGTCTCCTCCAGTCTCCAGTCAGCTCCTCACAGTATCTCTTGTGCCAATCGTAGTCTATGCCTCCACAGTCGGGCCGCTGCATTAGGCCACTCTAGTCTGGCCCACCACTCCTTCAAGTTGCCAGCCCAGTGCCCAAGGCTCTTCCAAGAGGCAGGAGCCCCCCCCCCCAACTGTCAATAACGTTTTATGGTCGGTTCCGTCTCAAGACATCAAGGCTTCCACTTCCGATGAGGTGGCCGCTGGCGTTCTGCTGGCCTGTCACAGATTTTTGCAGGTTGCTCATGGGAGAATCTGAAAGTGTGGTGGGCTCCGCACCGCTTAGGCTGCACACGTGTTCAGTGTGTTGCCATCTCTGCTGCAAGTTAATTGTTGGTTTGCTGGACTCCCCTGTTGCCAGCCATCAGGAATGTAGCTTTAGCGCACGGCAGGGATCGGATTATTGAGTGGATGTTAGAGGATTATAGTTCACAGGGCTTGGTAGGAGGCCACCTTCATCGGAGGTCGACCACGCTCCCCCAATAATGAAAACATTTGATAAATGTTCTCCATGTGAGACCTAACCAAAGATCAGCTGCCCCGTGCAGGCTGATGTTTCAAGTGCAGAGGACAATTAATAGATAAAGCTAAGCCCCTCCTCATTTGTCACTAAACGGGCCCTTCTCTTACCTCCCAGCGTTAAGATGTCCCATCCTATTTGCATTTAAACATGATGTTTCGGAGTTTAATTATAACCCCTTTGAACCCTTGGCATCTGGTGACCTTAAACTAACGTGTTCCAAGTATGAATTTATGTTCGCAGTTATGTAAACAAAGAGGACAGGCAAGCTACACTTGTTTTCTTTTGTAGAAACCTGCATTTTATGTCACAGTGAGAAAAACAATTGTTGAACTTTATCCCTCTTTCTTGCTGAAAGTGTTGATCGATTTTCATAAGAAACAGGAAATGTTCCACCAAGTATTTTTTCTAATCCATCTTCTCACAACCACAGATTCACCCATTCTTTGCCTGGATGTCAGTTATGCTCTTGGGGTTTGCATTTACCTTCGACTAAAAATCTGTCAATACCTCCAAAAGGCGTTTGTTGGTATGTTGACCCTCATCTGTGAAAACAGGCTTTCAAGTCTTTCTGAACTGGCTTCTGTACTCTTGAGTGTTACGTAGATTAGAGAATTCCTCTCCATATCAGTATTCATGCAAATTCCAGTGAGAATATTGAGCTACAGAGCATAATATGTGAATTAATATTGAATTAATGTAAAGTGGTGCATTCGAATCATATAATGGAGTGCATTTACTGTTGTGTTAGAAAACCATACACTGTGTGTTTAACTTCACTAGAATAAAATGTAATCATTGAGTATATTATTCTAACCATCCTCACTTTATTTGAATGCCATTTCATTTAAAGCAATAACAGTTCATGTAATGTGCACTAATGTTGTTGATTAATGTTGAGAAATGCAGTTCCCAATTGTACTCAATGTCATGTGTTAACAATCTTATTTCATTTTATAGTAACTGTAAACTGAAGTTTAAACTGAGAAAGTATAGCCAAGATTATATGATGTAGAAGTAAATTGTGCACAGTATAACATGAAATTAAATGTGCAATAGCTTAACGTTAGCTTGACTAGGCCTGAATTCCTTTAATGTCCGAAACTGTTTTCCATTTTCTGCTAACCTGTCATTTCATTGCAGGTATTTTCACGTGGAATGTTAGTTTTGAAATAGATTTGCTCTTGTCTTATTGACAGTCTGAGAAAGCAACCTTGAAAAGTACACAGAGACACCGGAGAGAAGCCTTATTCATACATGTTGCAAATGTTGTACAGAAGACCAAGGACAGCAGCATTCCCAAAACTACTGTGCTACCTAATGCTGAAGTTGCACACTTTTGCATGAGATGGGAGAAAATTGAGCCACATGATGGACTAATCAATGGGTGGCATCCAATGGATCTTTTTGCAGTATTAACTAGGACTTAAACTTAATGATTGTAGGACAGATCCCTTTGGACATTGAGAGGCACAAACCTCTGATTTTCCTCTTATTCCCCACTCTTGCTGAGTGTGGCTTAGGCTTACACTTAGCTCTCGAAAAAAGACTCTTGGCCGAGCTTCTGAAATGCTGACACCTTTCCCTTCTTTTTCACTTTCCCATCCTTTTTTAAAGTAATTTCCATCCTATTGTTTTGCTTCTCACCTTTTGCTCTTATGTCCTTTAGTTATATTCCCATTTTTGTAGTTTAAGACTCTATTTTGGTTAGTTGACTTAGTTTGCACTAATGTGTAAAAGATTTGACTAGCCTTTGTTTTCTGATCACCAAATCTTCTTTCTAATGTTTTGCATTGCAGTGGCTGAATTTCTGGTTAGGCATATGGCAATTTATTTTGTATCTTTACAGTATAGTTTTGAGATTTGTTCATATTAACCTGAGTGTTAATTGGAAATAAAACCCTTTAACTTTGTTTCCTATTTAGGTTTCCTTGTGTAGCCAAATTGGTTACACTGTTGTAATGATGTTGATTGATTGTTGCCTGATTGCCTAGCATAACCTCTTTGCATGGATCCAAAGGTACATTGACCTCAAATTAGAGCATATAAAATGCTCCATCAAAGCTGGTAGCAGAGGACGTTTGGCCCTCATAGCGGGAGAGATAGTGAAATTAGGGTGTCCGATTATGAAATTGTCCAGACCCAACCCAAACTTCTAAATCCATGGTCCGTTCAGATGGGTAATGGAGTTCTAGAGTCGTTCCAATGCAGCTGATGTGTATGTGTTAATAGGGTTGCAATTTGCATTGCTTATGCTTAGATTGTGGTGATTTGAGGTGATTGGCGAATGTTCTGCATTGATTTATTTTGAAGTATTTGTGTGAATGTGGCGCTTATTACAAAGAAGTTGAGTTGGCTATTGGATCCATTGTGGCCTAAGATCCTGGGGTATATTGAGAAAAGTGTAGAAGACAGTTCTTGTTGTTCTTGTCTGCTGTGTAAGCGGTGCTGATCGTGAAACGTCGTCAACAGTATCATTAGTAAGGGACTTTCTTTTGTGTGATTGGGAGAGGTCGGTATACTTAATCTCAAGTGCGCAGGGAGGAACTGTATCACTCTGACTTAGATCCTCTGGTTGAGTCTCATTTGAGAAGTGAATGTGAGAGTCGGAAAGTGTAGCTCTGAACTGTATTTAAAAGTACCTTTAGAGGAGCAGACAAAGTTGTTGAAAATCACTTGCATTATTTTTGCATTTAGGTTTGAATGAGAGAGTGACTGCGAGAGAAATTGTAAAAGAGGGTAAGTCACTGCAAGGAGGGAGGCTGACGTCACATTGTGCCGCACTAGTATAGGTACATAATTGAAGGAACTAGATTATATCCTGCTTCAACAAGAAGAGATGAGGGAAAGACTAAATCAAAAGAAAAGAAAAGGAAAGACTAGGCAAAGGATATTGAGAATAAGGATGATCATTGTGAGAGTGATTCAGTCGATGATTTCATAAGTGAATTACTGTTGAATTGTCCACCATTATATAATACTGTCCTGACAGGAGAGACAACGGGAAACACACCGCACTGGTGGAAAAAAAACGAACAGAGCTTAGGGATGACAATTCCTCAGTACTCAAATGCTTTAGCTACTTCAGATGTGCTGACTGTTCCTGTGACAGTAGGTCCTGTAGTTCCACTGTATGATACAGGAGCGACAGGGAATAAAAAACACATACATTGGCTGTTCCTAGTGTTCATATGGACAGATATGCCCCAATAAATAACAATAAATAACAATAATTCTAGTGACTCAACAATAAGAAGACCTTGTTCAGTCCCAAGATAGATAATGCCTTCAGGCATTTCAAACACAAACCCGGCTACATATCGGATAGGATTGTCACCCAATGCTATGTTTTCTGAGAGATCACCAACATTTTTCATACCCCAAAATAACAATACTCCAAAAACTGACTGTAGTACCCCTACCAGGAGAATACCCTTGAAGTTGTCAAATGCAGAACTGTCCGTTGCTCACACTCCAGATCATGTAAGTCCAAACTCTTCTCGAGGTGAGATGTTATTTAATAATCCAGCAGAAATGCGAGGCCTTAGTGCTGAATGTTTGGTTTAAGAGCTTAGATGCCCCAAATTAAGCAGGAAGCCCATTATACAGTGGAAGAAAATGTCAAATCTCAGAGACAGAAAGAACGTTATATGTGTTCAAAATGAAATTGGAATTAAATTAGATGATATTAAGAACACTTGTCTTAGACCAATTAGACACCTACAGTGATGACAAACTACTGTTCATGTGCAAGGATATTACAAGACGTGCAGAGCAAGCTTATGAGAGAGTAGCTGCTCAGAAATATGAAGTTGAATTGGATAAGTCCAAAGCATTGCAGAAAAGTTAACACTTGAGTTTTACAAATCCAGAGGTAACAAACATGAGACCTCCAAGAATGAAATTACAGATCAGGGAATTAATAGGTTATATTCACAAATGAAGTGAATCAGACAGATGGGAAGGATGATGGTTAAGGAAGAAAGAGTTAACAAAGTAAGTAAGCGTAGATCTGCCTCCGATTGGAGCAACTGAGAGTGGGGAAGATGGACACATGCTTCCAATGACAAGTTCCAGGTGGAGGATTTGTTCACATACCCCCGAGTAGAGGTGACATTCCATCATTCACTAAAGATTTCCCACAATTGCGACAGAAATCTGTGGAATGGTGTAGACAGGTTGAACAATTTGTGAAGCTTTCCAAAGTCTTGCGGGGAGTTTTAAATATGTTGTTCAACATTGTTGTGCTTGATGTGTGATTTGTGGGCTGAATGTAAGTTGGCTGTTGAATGACCTTGAAAAGAACCTTCTGCAATTGTGCTGAAAACATACTGTGATTTTGTTTTTTAAAACAAAGGCATCCCAAAAGATATTAATTGGTTGAGAATTTACATAACAACTCAGGAGTCTAAGGAGTTTATAAATTTCTATTATGAGAAATTGTTGCAGTCTTTTAAACACTCAAGTGGTGCAGAGACTATTGAGGCGAAAGACATGTGACATTTTGTGTTCAGTTTTGTAAAGGGATCAAAGCCGGAAGTAAATAACATGATTCAGCAGCATTTCATTTGTTGGCAAAATAAGGTGATTGCTGAGATTCTGTGATATGCCAAGTATTGCAGTGATGAATTGGATTTGAAAGAGAAAAAGCTGAAGGAGAAGCTGATAATAGTGGGAATGAAAGCTGCACAAAGGAGCCAGAGTCCTCAGTTTGTGGGGAACATTGGTGGAATACAGGGACTGCATCAGCAGGAGATCTGAAAATGCAAAGAGGTAATGGTTTTCTACAGCAGGGTTGAGGACGAGGTGTTTCAATAGACCAGAGTACAGATGTGGATGTGTTGACGTTGAAAAGGACTAATCTATGTCATGTGTGTGGCAAATTAGGTAATTGGAAGAGAAAATGTTGTTTTAAGCCGAACAATACAGATGGTGAGAATCAGATGCAAAATGGTAGATTCGTGAAGTCATAGGGAAACAATCAGATTCAATAACAGCAAATGCAACAAGCATTGGCAAAGCCAATACGTTTTGCCTTTGTTTTTTCTTTTGCATTTTATCTTACTAACTGGATGATAAATATTAAAAAAGGTTATAATAATACCTGTTTGAAATTTATAAACCGTTAATAATTGTTTATGTTGCGATATATGTTGAATTAATATCCCAGGGTTCCAAACTCGCAATTTGTACCTTATTTAATATGTCAATGTATTAGAGTATAGTGATGTATAGCTAGTAAAGTGCCACTGCACCTGCTGCACCATTGAAATTATGTCCCTTTTAACTGCAAGTTAACCACAATTGTGACTGCCTGTTTAATGGTAAAATATAGTAATATTTAGTGTTTAGAGACACTAAGGGGCATATTTATACTCTGTTTGCACCGAATTAGTGTCATTTTTTTTAACTCTAATTCGGTGCAAAACTAACTCCATATTTATACTTTGGTGCTAGACCCCTCTAGCACCAAATTTATGGAGTTAAAGTCATTTTTTGAAAGTGGAGACCTACTTTGCCTTAATGAGATGCAAGGTAGGTGTTCCCGTGCAAAAAATGACTCTATGGCCTTAACACCATATTTAGGGGCATATTTATACTCTGCGGCATATTTATACTCTGTTTGCACCAAATTAGTGTCATTTTTTTTTTACTCTAATTCGGTGCAAAACTAACTCCATATTTACACTTTGGTGCTAGACCCATCTAGCACCAAGGCCCCGATTTAACCTTTTTTTGCACCGCATTAACGTCATTTTATGACACAAAAGTGGTGCAAACTTACAAAATATTGGCCCTTATTTATACTTTTTGCTGCAAAACTGCACTAACTCAGTTTTGCACCAAAAAGTTTAGCACCGGCTTGCACCATTTCTGTGCACCAGCTGGGCACCATATTTATGGAATGGTGCAAGGCGGTGCAAAGGGTAGGCTAGAGTTTTAAAAAATGACTTTAGTCGGGTGGGGCTGGCAGTATAGAAGAAGAGGGTTTAGCACCAAAAAATGGCTTTAGGCAGGTTAGAGTTAAAAAAAATGACTCTAACCAGATTAGCGTCATTTTATGGTGCTAAACCTACCATGCCACATGACTCCTGCCTTAGAAAAGGCAGGAGTCATGCCCACCACCCCAGTGGCCAGCACAGAGGACAGGGGTCCCCTGGGCATGGCCATTGCACCCGGTGCCATGTATGGAGGCCCATTTCAGGGCCCCCAATGGCACTTTCAAAAATAAAATGCACTTACCTGTACTTACCTGGGATGGGGTCCCCCATCCTCGCAGTCCCTCTAGTGTGGGTGGGGGTGCCCCTAGGGCCTAGGGAGGGCACCTTTGGGCTTATTCCATGGTGTTCCACTATGGAAATAGGGCCACAGGTCCCCTAACACCTGCCCTGACCCAGGTCTTAAAAAATGGGGCAAAGCAAGCTTTGCCCCATTTTTTGACCCCTCCTCCCTCCCTTGCACCATTTTTACATGGGAGTATAAATATGGTGTTAAGGCCATAGAGTCATTATTTTGCACAGGAACGCCTACCTTGCATCTCATTAAGGCAAGGTAGGTTTCCACTTCCAAAAAATGACTTTAACTCCATAAATTTGGTGCTAGACGGGTCTAGCACCAAAGTATAAATATGGAGTTAGTTTTGCACTGAATTAGAGTTAAAAAAAAATGACGCTAATTCAGTGCAAACAGAGTATAAATATGCCCCTTAGCGTCAAAAAATGATGCTAATCTGGTCAGAATCATTTATTTTGACTCAAAACTGCCTAACGTCATTTTTTTTTAAGCTAGCCTACCCTTTGCACCGGCTTGGACCATTCCATAAATATGGTGCCCAGCTGGTGCTAAAAAATGGTGCAAGCCGGTGCAAAACTTTTTGGGGCAAAACTGCCTTAATGCAGTTTTGCACCAAAAAGTATAAATAAGGCCCTAAATATTACTATACATACAACCTTTGGCCCCGCTCCCACTGCACCTGCTGCACCATTAAAACCATGACCCTAGTGCCAGCAAGATAACTGCACTTATGACTGCCCACTGAGAAGTCAAATTTAGTAATATTTTAGGGTTCCTAGAGCTTTTGGGCATGGTGCCACTGCACCTGCTGTACCATTCAAATCATGACTCTAATGCCTGCAAGGTAACTGCACTTGTGGCTACCTGTTTAGTAGTAAAATATAGCAATATTTGGTGTTTAGAGGCGTTCTGACAACTTTTGAACCTGGTGACACTGCATCTGCTGCACCATTCAAATTATAACCCTAGTGCCTGCAAGGCAACTGCACTTGTGACTGCCTGTTTAGTAGTAACATATTGCAATATTTGGTGCTTAGCGGAGTCATGACAACTTTTGGCTCTGGTGCCACTGAACCTGCTGCACCATTCAAATCATGACCTTAGTGCCTGCATGATAACTGCACTTGTAACTGCTGGTTTAGTTGTAAAATATAGTGATAATCTGTGCTTAGAGGGGTTCTGACACCCTGTAGCCCCAGGTCCACTGCACCTGCTGTACCATTGAAATCATTACCCTAATGCCTGCAAGGTAACTGCACTTGTGACTACCTGTTTAGTCGCAAACTATAGCAATATCTGCTGTTTAGCGTAATTCTGACAACTTTTGGCCCTGGTGCCACTGGACCTGCTGCACTATTCAAATCATAACCCTAGTGCCTGCAAGATAACTGCACTTGTGACTGCCTCTTAATAAGTGATTGAGAGCATAACAATTCCAAATAAACCGTCGCCCAATTATACAAATGACTTTTTTTTTTTAAATGTGTGAGTGGTAATTTAAGAAATGAACACACAAGTTATTTTAATATTTACAACTGTTATTCATCAGAAACATAAATAATACTTATTGAAAAACACAACATAATGAGCACACTTCCTGCTTGCTTTACGGCTGCACTCGATACTCCATTGAAAGATGGCTGACAGGTTTACATACATTTCAACGCAAATTGACATGCGTTCAGTTTATGTTTTCACATATAAACACTAACAAGTAACCAGTCACCAAAAAACGGTACATGTACTTCGGTCATACTCCACGTGATGGCAAAAGTAGAACAGAAGAGTAGAAGAGAAGACAGTGACCTGATAGCCAGTAAAAAGCAACTAAATTCAAGCGATGCTGGAGCGACGTTTCAATGAACAATTGGGACGTTCAGGTAAGTAAGGGGCGAAGTAGGGACGGGTTCTCAGTCTCTTTAAAGATTTTTTTTTAGTAACATAAGACTATGAAACCCCTGTGCAGGCAAAATCTAAAATCAGCGAGTGCAAAATTCTCATGTGCCTCAAAGACAAACAATGAATATTACACAAGCCCTGATGCCCCGACAAAGGACAAATGTTCCCACATCTAATCTGAATCAGGTCCCAAATGCAATTCCAACCCCTTTGTGAATTCGTTCCCAATGATTCCGATGGATAAAGATTACAACTCAGATCAATCTTAAAGACGGTGCCTGAGAGGGGAATAGGAATGCGTACTTAGCGCCCCGTGTCATTTTTGGTCAAAACAGGTGCTACCCGCTCTACTGTGAGAACAGCAGAGTTGCCCAACCTATCTCTCTCGGGAAAAATAATCCAAGTTGTAGGAGCTGCAAATAAACAATTGACAAGCCTCATCACAGAAGCTGCATCTGTAACAATAGGGTCCTTTCAAGAGAATCACCAATTTGTGGTGTGTGATTCGAGTCCTGTGAGTCTGTTTGGACGTGACCTCTTGTGCAAGCTTAATTGTTCAATTTACTGCACTCTGAGAGGTATTGAGATACAGGCTCACAATGGAGATGTGGCATTCAAAATAGTGAATCAAAACCCAGGTGTCACATTCTACCCTTTGTTGATAAGTGATGATTTACTTGCAGATCTAAGAGAGAGTTGTGATTCCTGGTTGTTCCATGGTACCGAATCCAGAAGTTATTTTATTTCAGATACCCTGTGAAGCTGAGTGCTTCACTGTGGTTGATCTTTGCCAAGAATTTGACTCCATACTGCTGCACGAAGAAAGCTAGTTCCTCTTAGCTTTTTGGTTTGGCAGTTGTGTCTTGGCAAGGTGCTGAGTCCCACAAGGGTAGATGGAGAGTCAGGTTTTGAAAAAGAATCTCAAGTCTCTAGAAATGCCCTAGCATTCAGTTCTGAAACAATATATTGAATATATTGATGACCTATCGGTGGTGTCAAACACACAGGAAGTTTGCAGACTAGACACAGTTGCCCTGTTGAACAACTTAGCTGAGAATGGTCATAAAATATCCAGACTAATTTGCAATTCTATAGGATAGAAGTCTTATACCTTGGACATCACATTGAGAAGGGTGCAAGGAATGTGTTACAAGAGAGAATCTCAACAATCCTGACAATTTATCCCCCAGCAACTTAGAAAGAAGTTAGGATGTTCTTGGGAATGGTGAGCTACTGTTGTCAGTGGAGTCCCAACTTTTCCCTCTTGCCAAAGACTTTACAGAGGCTGGCACACAAGGATGTGTCTGATCCGGTACCATTGGATGACAACCTCATTCGTACCTTCTCAGAGCTCAGAAAAGATCTCTGTCATGCCCCTGCTCTGGGGATGCCTGATTACAACAATGTTTTTTACATTGTACTGCAGGGAGATGGAGTAATACACGCTCTCATTGCTAACTCAGTTACACAGAAACACTCATAGTCCTTTTGCCTATTTTACAGCTACTCTGAACCCAGTAGCTTCAGCGTTGCACGGCTGTCTTAGAGCTGTTGCCGCAGTTGGTGTCAGCATCAAACAGTGCAAGACCACTTTTAGGGGTCAGCCATTGAATGTTTTTGTTCCCCATTCTGTAGAGATTTTGTTAACACGCACCAAAACCGAACACCTTACATGTAGTAGATTACTCGATATGAGCAAGTGATCTTGGCTGCTCCAAATGTAAATTTGAAAGTCTGTACAACATTGAATCCTGCAAATCTACTACCACTACCTGTAAACGAGACAGAAGATGTTGATGATAAAGTTGAGCATAACTGTCTAGATGTCACTGAATTGTGCACCAAGCCGAGACCTGACATTCAGAGTACACCACTTTCTGAATCCAATCATGCAATGTCTGTTGAGGGCTCCTGCTCGAGATACCATGAAGGAAACCTGAGAGCTGCCTATGCAGTTTGTACTGTCTCAGGTGTGGTCGAAACTTCTTGGCTTCAAGGAGTCTTTCCTGCACGAGTGGCTGAATTGATTGCCTTTCCAAGAGCATGCTGTGTTTCAGACCAGCTAAAGTGGACCATTTTCACCAATAGTCAGTATGGCTTTGGTGTTGTTCATGACTTTGGACAGTTGTGGTCCCAGAGAGGGTTTATGACTGCCTCTGTTTCTCCTATAAGAAACAGAGAGAGAGTCCATAAATTACTGTAAGTATATCAACTGCCTGCCCAAATTGCGGTCATGAAGTGTTCTGCACACCGCAGGGGAACAGATTATGAGGCAGTTGGAAAAAATTATGCTGATGAAGTCATCAGATACTTTGCTTTGCATTCTTATGCATTCAATGATGATTATTTAAGTGAGGGAACAGATGAGACGGATTACAATCTCTTGTTTACTGCAGCAGATACATGGGAAGAAGTAAAGAAAATGCAGGAAAAAATGTCAGAAGCTGAACAACAGGGTTGGATCAGAGCAGAATATGTCAAAAGAGAGGACAACGATGTTTGGGTTTCAAGTGATGGAAGAGTTGTGATGCTCAACAGTTTGGTACTACATATGGCAAGACATTATCATGGGTCAGCTCATTTGGGATGTGACACAATGGTGAGGATGTTTTGACAGACATGGTTCAATCATAGGTTTAGGCTGATTACAGAAGCTTTGTGCCACAGATGTGTCACATGACAAAAGATGAATGTATGCAAACGAACTGCAGTAACACTGAGTCACATAGTTAGATCAGGAGGTCTTTCATTGGGTTGAAACCTACACGACCTGGAGAAATGATAGTCTCCCAGTAGCAACGCTGTTACTAAGAGAACTAATTCCACATTTTGGATTCCTGACTTGAACCAAACTGAGTTACTCACTTTAACAGTGAGGTCCTGAAGTTATTGTTTAAAGCATTGCAAGTGGAGTAAGTGCAACATTGCAGTTACAAACCAGAGACCTCTGGTCTTGTTGAGAAGGCAATGGAACACTGAAATCTATACTGGTTAAAGTATGTGCTTCCACTTCACTGAAATGTCCTAATGCATTGCCTCTTGTGTTGATGAGTCTTTGCAGTACTCCAGACCGAAAGACAGGGTAGTCACCCCATGAGATCATTAAGGGGCGAGCCAAGGTCAGTGATAGTGAGATGAAGGGAGCAGGTTAGTCAAGCTGTTGGGAATGAGTAAGCGGCTGAAACAGCACATGTTCGGTCATAGGGGATCTGAGTGAGCCAACAGGTAAAGTTGGTACAGAAGAGTAAAACTCATATGCTGACAAAGGCCCTCATGCTGTAGCAAAACGAGGGGTGCCTGGAGACCAGTAGCCAAGAGAACAGACTGTACCTGAAGTGCGAGTTCCACAAACTATTCCGGAGGAAGCTGAAGAATCTGGCCAAAGTGAAAGTAACAAAGGGCCAGTAGTCTGGAGAACCAAAGGAGCAAGATTACTCTGACAGACATACGCCACGCATGACTGGACTTACTTTGCGGCCAATGACTGGGAGAGAGAAATTGGAATCTTTTTTTTTTATCTATCCATGCCCAGCTTTACCTCCTCAAACTGATTATTGTGGCAGAACTGAGTATTGAAATTGCATTGCCACTTGATAGACTGAGACATTATATCCTGGATGTGATTACTAGTGACTTTGAAGTGTGCATTTATTAGAAACCTTTGGTAGACTTTTTGGAGAACAAAAGACAATATCTAGATAAGAGTCTGCAGAATTCATCGTAGGGTTGTCATTTAGAAAGACACATATTAGGGTTAAGAAACACTAACGAAGATTGTGATTAACATTGAACTTTATTGCAGAGACAATTGCTCGCTTTTACTTTGCTCAAACAAAAGACTGAAGGGGACTATTGCTATAGACACTGCTTCGATTTAGTTGAACGATCTGAATTGAGAGAAGCCATGAAGTCTAGAAATAAATATCATTGATGCAGATACATGTGTGTCCGAATATTAGTCATATAAATTTTAGTACTGCTTGTTTTGCTTAAAGGGTTACGTTTACCTACACCTTCTAGAGCAGACTATATTAGTTCCACATGTGCTCCTCAAACACAAGCTTTTATTGATTATAGATTATGTGAAATAGATGAGGAAGATTTACATGTACATGCTTCTAGAGGAGATTATACATTGAATGCTTATTCAAGACTGCTTTATGAATATGCTAAAACTACTGATGCTAGGAATTGCTACCTTTCTCTGCATCTGCCTGCACCAGTTGTTGAAGGAATAACTATCACCACCTCTCTTTGACATATGTAGTTACCTGTAGCTTGTTGCTGAGCCTGTTCTATGAGAAAGGTAATTTCCAATATTATTATTCAAATTATGATTTGGTTCTTTCGAAAGTTCCTGTGCTGTAATATTTGAATCAACAACCTGATGCTAAGAACTTTACGATAGTGGGACATTTCTTCAGACCCACCATGACAGTGGATACTGCTTATGCACACAGATACAATTCGACCTGTTTCTTAACAGATGTAGAAAATAAATTCATACACTCAGTAGAAGATAAAGGAAGAGAAATACTGGCTATGGCAGCAAATCATTCAAAAGTGCCACAATGGGCTAAAAATAGTAGTGAGACATGGAGGCATTATCTTTAGAATGCCAACATAAAGGGAAATTATGTGTTTATATTAGAAAATCTACAGCTGACACAAATTTCGTAGGGACTACTGAATGTGACCATACATTTGAGGTTAAAAGAAATTGGGGATGGTACCTAGATGGAACAGTTTCTGTGTTCCCTGAAGTCTATTATGTTTGTGGGAAGCATGCATTTTGCAGGTTACCTAAGATATGGTATGGAACATGTTATATAGGAATAGTTTATCCAAAGTTTTATCATGTGAAAGAATTAGAGAGCTCAAGTGGAGATTGATTGAGAACCACATGGAAGAACTAAGGCCCATATTCTTACTTTTTTTACGCCGCTTTTACGTCATTTTTTGACGTAAAAGTGGCGCAAACTTACAAAATACAATTGTATTTTGTAAGTTTGCGCTGCTTTTGCGTCAAAAAGCGGCACAAATGCGGCACTAAAAAAGTATAAATATGGGCCTAAGAGAGGTGCTAGTGAAATTGTAGGAGACATATTTGTTATCTACCAGTACATCTGGAGGAGTTTTAGTTATAGGTATAGAAATGGTTGCTATCAGATCTACAGTTTTGCTGAATCCTCTTGCTTTAGACATCCTTCTTGAAAAAGAGGGCAGAGTCTGTCAAATGCTGAAGGTTCAACAATGTTGTGCTGTCATCACTGATAATAGCAAGGTACTGAAAATGTATATTAAGAACATTACTAATTTGAAGGGAGACTTAAAAGAGCTAGAAGCAACAGGTGCATGGGGAGCTATAGCAAATTGATTTTCAGTTGTTGCCAAATGGTTTGGAGGTGTAGGAAGTGGAATTATTGGAGGCATCTTGAGACGTGTGCTGATAACTGCTCTTTGTGAATTGACCCTGTTTGGACTTTACAAAGGATACAAGAGGTTTCAAATGAGGAAAGGATTGAAGGGAAGGAAAGATGAGATAGAGTTTGAGAATAGACAAATCATCTATTACATTGACATTAAGCAGTTAGAGTAGTCCAGAAGACCTTTTCTGGATCAACTTTTGAGAATTTGATCTGTCTTTCTGATAAGAAAAATGACAGATTGATGTGATGGTTTGATTCACCATTAGAGGGGACTGGAACAGCGTAGATTTGCTATCACCCCTGACATCACAATATTGATCTATATGTGACAAGACCATGTCCACTCACCTGAAGTCCAGGTTCTGCAGGAGCGAAGAGAATAAAACCCTCACCCCTAAACACTATTCTCTTGTATCTGAACTGAACAGGGAACGAGCGAATAGTCTCTGGGGGAAAGGGATAGGGAATAGGGATTTGTGAAGGGAAGAGAAACAAAAACACTGGTTCACAGAGGAATGTCACTGTTGTTCTAAGAAAGTGACCTCAGGGTTTGGTGCAGGAATTTCTAGGACCAAAAACAAATTTAAAAAAAACAGAACTACAAATATCACAGAGTCAGTAACAAAACAATAATTATTATAATTCGATTGAGCAATCACCAAGCCTTTTAGCAAAATCACAATAATTATTAGCACTTGAATGCTCAACCATTGAACATGCTTTTGTAACTCACAACAAAATCATTATAAAATCAAACCTATGAATTTGACTTTTGTTATTCATTTTCACACAATAGACTCGCTCCAAAAATAATCAGAATAAACGTCTAATTTTGCATAGATATCAAACAGATGCTTTCAGGAATTCACAACACTTAACTTCAATGCTGCCTTTAAAAATACTTCTCAAGCTGTCTTTGGAAAATAGTCTTGTATCACGGTTTTCTCAGCATCGACAAATGTCTTTTGTAATGCACCAAAATATCACTAACCTCGAGAAGGTTGAAAACAGGGGAACAAGAGGGGGATTACACACAAACCAACTTCTCCTGGAATGTTTTTGAATATTTGAAGGAGATGGAATATTGATCGTAAATTCTCCAGCCGCTGTGAAAGTAATCTGCTCTGATGAAGCCTCGCACTGAAAAGACGACTCCTGAAGGATCACGGAAATTCCATCTGAACCTGGAACACCTGCAAGCGAAGGAAGACTCGAAGCTAAGCACAGGAAACACCTTGGCAGTTCTATTTATAGACTAGTGATGAGTCATCAGACACATGCTGGTGATGAGTCATCAATCACTTCTGATGATTCATATGAAGGCATTCTGGTGATGAGTCATCAGCCACATGCTGGTGATGAGCCATCAAACATTTCTGATGATTCATATGAAGGAATTCGATGTCTCCATAAACCACTTGGCACACAGTTCACAAATGGAACAACACTTGCTTTTATCAATATAAACAAACATGCAATGTAGTGTTCCTCACAAGTTACAGGGACGTGCTGTGCTGTAAACACATTCATGACATGTTTCATTGTTCTTCATACATGCTGATTTATTTTGTGAGGGTGCATCAAGAAACATGCATGTGTGAGTGCGAGTCCTAACAATATGTGACCATATTACAAAGCATAATGTGTGAATTAATATTGAATTAATGTAAAGTGATGCATTTGAATCATATGATGGAGTGCATTCACTGTAATGCTAGAAAAACATATGTTACATGTTTAACTTTACAAGAGTGAAATGTAATCTTTGAGAATATTATTCTAACCATCCTCACTTTATTTGAATGTAATTTCATTTTAAATGATAACAGTTCATGCATTGTGCACTAATATTGTTGGTTAATGTTGAGAAATGCTCAATTTCATGTGTTAGCAATCTTATTTAATTTCATATGAACTGTAAACTGAAGTTTAAAGTATAACCAACATTATATGATGTGTAAGTGATGGGGAAGCATCAAGGCCAGACTGGGTCCCATGCAGAGTTTTCAAACACAATCTTGAGTTATGCCCCCCCCCATGTTAGCTCATGTATTCAGGTCCCTGATAATTGGGGAAGGGAGTATGGATTCTTGGAAACAATCAATCATAATCACAATTTACAAAAAAGGGGACAAAAATGTGCCTTCAAAGTATCGCCCCATTTACCTTTTAGATTCTTCCATGAAGATATTCGGGAGGGTTATTCTAGGGAAATTGGAAAGCTGGCCAGGAACCAGTGCCTTTTTTTTACAGATATTCAGTATGGGTTCCACCCAGGAAAGGGCACTGCAGAACAAGCCCTGATAATAGGCAAATACCCCCCATGCGAGGAAAGGTGCCATTCACATGGCTTTCATGGCCCTCTCCTCTGCCTTTGATTTAGTGAAAAAGAAGAAGAAGAACTCTGGGAGCTTCTGACCTTAGCAGGCATTGACTCTCCTCTTCTGGCTGTCTTAAAATTTCCACACCGCGATATTCACATGAGGGTGCAGTACTCCTAAGAAGGTAATTTGACGGTTCCTATCGCAGTAACCCAAGGGGTAAGACAGAGATGTATTATGGCCCGTTCTTATTTTTGTTTTATATTAAAGCGTTGGATCCTTTTTTAAGCACATGCACTTTGGATCTCCCTGAAATTGTTTCAAGAATGGTTCCCATTCTGCGCTATGCAGATGATGCAGTGCCTTTAGCCCGCACAGCAAATGGCCTGCATGCATTGCTAGATGGGCATTCAAGGTTTTATGCAGGGGCTGGAATCTTAATGATAAATCTTATATCTTAACTTGTGGGCCAAAGAATACTCATTCTAAAATGTTTCATCTGGGTGGCATACCAATTAGAAAAATAAAGCACTTTAGCTACCTTGGAATTTTAATTGATGAAAAGCTATTGTGGGAACACTTGCTGTCTCAGAGGTCACAAGCTATGGCTGTGGGGTGCGAGCAGTTGTTAAGGTTTGCCAAGAAATTAGGTCATAAACCCACTAAGGAATTGATCCAATTATACAAAAGCAAATGCTTTTCTACAGTAACATATGGTGCAGGAGTATGGGCGTATAAGTCACCTAATTCTCTACAGCAGTGGTTCCCAACCTGTGGTCCAGGGACCCCTGGGGGTCCGCGATTGCTTAGAAAATAAAAAAATATTAACAAATATTGACAAATTAGGTCTCATGCTTCCAGTAATGACACAGTGGGGGTCCTGGATTCCAATGATGATTCAGTAGGGGTCCCTGAGTTCCATTAATGAGAAAGTGGGGGTTCACAGAAGTCAAAAGGTTGGGAACCACTGCTCTACAGGCTATAGAAAACAGATTCCTGAGCAGATTCCTGGCCCTCCCCAGATCAACCTCAAGTTTTTTTTCTCCATTTGGAAGTTGGTCTGGGCAACTTGGAAGACTGGGTCGGATAGCACCACTCATACTATGGTTTAAGGTTTGGTCACGCCTTGAACTGATCTTCTCACGGAAGACCCTGGAGGATTGCCTCAAACAAAGCAAATAGCAGTCCATCCCTTGGATTTCCTATGTTAAGTGTACACTACGGGAATAGGCGTGAGTCACCTTTTTAATTCATCCGAGAATATAAGCCTGCATTTTAAGGTATCAATGAAGGAGCTTTACTCGGCCTATGTGGATAGTATGGGTAAAGGTGGCTGAAATTTTGACAGCGAAATTGTATACACCCATAGCAACATGTAATGGGATGGAGTCATACGTGATATGGGTTAAAGATCCAGAGCATAGGTTCTATCTCACGCAATTTAGAACTAATACAATACATTTTTGGGGGTGTTCCCAGAGGCAGGATCATGGTTCACGTCATTGCCATGTTGCCCGTGTGACAGGGTCTCCAAGCAGTCAGCACTTTATGTTGTTTTGTGTGCTTTATTCTGTTTTTAGAAAATGTTTTGTCCCATTTTTAGAGAAAAACGTCCAATCACATATCCCAAGGGTTTTATGATGATACAGCGGTTAGAATCGCCAACAATATGTTTTGCTGTTCTGAATTTTATTACTCAGGCATTGAATTTATGGAGAAAGTATGCACAGTGATCTATGGAGGAGAATTCAGAAGTTTATTAGTTTGTGGATTTTTAACTGTTTGATGTGTTTATAAATGTAAATGTATTTATTTATTATTGTTATGTGCTTTTCTGGCCCTCATGAGGCCGAATAAAGTTGATTTGACTTGATATATAAGTAAATTGTGCACAGTATACTATGAAATTAAGGGCCTGATTATGACCTTGGCGGATGGGATATTCCATCACAAACGTGACGGATATCCCGTCCGCCATTTTACAAGTTCCATTATACCCTATAGAACTTGGAAAACGGTGGGCGGAATATCCATCACGTTTGTGGTAGAGTATCCAATCCACAAAGGTCGTAATCAGGCCCTAAATGTGCATTAGCTTAATGTTAGCTTCACTAGGCCCGAATTTCTTTAACATGAGAAACGGTTTTCCATTTTTTGCTAAAGTGTCATTTCATTGCAGGTATTTCCACATAGAATGTTAATTTGGAAATAGATGGGCTATCATCTTATTCATAGAGAGTCTGAGAAAGCAACCTCGGAAGGTACACAGAGACACAGGAGGGAAGCCTTATTCATACATGTGCAAATGTTGTACAGGAGAGCAACGACAGCAGCCTTACCAGAACTACCATGTGAACCCCCTCCGGTGTAGGTCTACCGAGAGGTTGAGTCCGCCCTGGTGGCACTGTCCTACATGGGGGGGGGAGGTGGTCAATGATGAAGCATGACATGACCAAGTGTGTAAGACTGCCTCTCCCATAAGTAGAAATATCCTGTGAGCTAAGAAAACATAGTGTTTCTCCAATTAGCATCTATAACAAGTTGGTTATAATCTAGGAGGTAATGGCCTTACATTAAATCTTACATTAAATCTTTCTTGTCCTCACCACACGTTTTGTGTTTTTCGTTTTTTCCCCATCATACTGAGACCCCATCATGGCTATGCTGCTGCATATTTAGATGAAATTGTGATATGCAGCCCCACCTGGGAACAACACCTCCTACAGTTCGGTGCAGTATTGCAATCCTTTAGAGAAGCAGGACTCACCGTAAATCCAGAAAAATGTACACTGGGTACCACCTCCCTTTGATATTTGGGTTACCACATTTAGTCCTCAGATCAACAAACTTCAAGGTATAGGTAACTTGCCCTGACCCCAGGATAAAAAGGAGGTTGGCTCCTTTTTGGTCTTGGCAGAATACTACCACAGGTTCAGCCCACATTTTGCAAAAAAGGCAGCTCCTCTGACTGATCTTTTACTTAAATCTTGGCCCAACAAGAATACTGAGCCGACCCCTGAACATCAGCAAAGTTTTGACAAACTTAAGACCTCTCTGTGTACAGATCCTCTCCTCATCTGTTCTGACTTTAAACGGATATTTGTTCTTCAGACCGACACCTCTAAAGGGGTATCGGGATGGTTCTGTCCCAAACTGATGAGTATGATTGTTTGAGACCAGTGGCTTTCACCAGCAGGAAATTGCTTCCTCAAAAATTGTGCTACCCTATAATTGAAAAAGAGCCTTTGGCCATCAAATGGGCCATGGAGGCTCTGCAATATTATCTGTTGGGTCACTCATTCATATTGTTGACTGATCATGCTGCGCTGGTTTGGCTGTCCAGGCATAAATACACTAATGCCTGTGTCCTGAGGTGGTTTTTAGCCCTAGAACCGTTCCCATTTCAGACTCACCCCATTCCTGGATGGCTCCAAGGCACAGCTGACTTCTTATCTTGGACTGCTGATTCTTCATGGTCCGATCTGCCATGCCTGGTTGGGAGGTACTGTACTAAGGGGCAGAGACGAGGGTTATGACAGCATGGACCCGGAGTAAGGAGGTGAACAGGGAATGGCAGGAGTGCAGCATTTAGATGAGAGAGTGAGAAAGTAACAGGGGCAGGAAGCCCCAAAGAACATCTACCGACACAGTGGAAAACAGGAAACCAGGAAGGCCAACTGAGAAAACGCTAGAATGAAGAGACACCAAAGACGGCTTGCAGGAAGGCAAAGACGAAGGCGTGTTTCCAGGGGAGAGGCATTCTGGACATAGACGCTGCAGCTCAGAATCAGAGCTGTGGCCTCAGACAAGTGTCTGGAGAAACTGGGGGGAGCTTGATGTTGTGGGAGGTTATGTGTGAAACAATCTGTGGATTTTAAAAACATAATCGATGTGTTGAAACTGTCCAGTGTAATTCACATCAACACTTGTTGCCCTTTAAGTGTTTTCTTGGATGTATCACTACACAACATGGAGTTAGGGGTTAGAGGTTTGCGCTGTGGGAAACGTATCAGCTGGTTTTAAATGGCACAAGCACACACTGGTGTGGTGGTGGGAGTAAATCAGAACGTTTGGGATCTGAATGATAAGACCTATTTCCTCTTATCCCCAAGGGTATATCACACCAGAACACAGAGGTCAGATGTCCAGGAGTCGGGCTAGGAAACCAGAAAGAAGTCACAACGTATAGTGGTCTGACATTATTGGAATCATACTAAACGAATTTGGAATAAAAATCTAAATTCTCATACCACTTCTGTAGCTGTGTTAAAATCTATTCTCCTGTTACATGATCTTTTTGAAGTATTAACTAGGAGTTACACAGATTGAATGTAAGATAGATTCCTTTGGGCTTTGAGTGGTACAGACCTCTGACTTTACCCTTATTCCCCATGCTTGCTGAGTGTGGTTTATGCTTACACTTAACTCTCTGAAGAAGACTATTGACCAGGTTTCTGAAATGCTGACACATTTCCCTTCTTTTTCACTTCCCGTCCTATTTTTTAATTAATTTCCGTCTTATTTTTTTTGCTTCTCACCTTTTGCTCTTTTGTCCTCTAGTTAGATATCCATTTTTGTAGATTCAAACTCTAAGGAGTTTTCCAAATTGCCATGGTTTATTTAGTTAGTTGACTTAGTTTGCACTAATGTGTAAAAGCTTTAACCAGCCTTTGCATTCTGATCACCAAATCATCTTTCTAAGGTTTTGCATTGCAGTGTCTGAATTTCTGGTTTGCCTTATGCTAATTTGTTTAAATTTCTTCGGATATTTGGTTACCCTATTGTTATTCTGTATCTTTACAGTTTGTTTTTGAGATTTGTTTACTTTAACCAGAGTGTTAATTGGAAATAGAACCCTTTAACGTTATTTCTGATTTAGGTTTTCATTGAGTAACCAAGTTGGTTACACTGTTGAGTTGATGTTGATTGATTGTTACCTGATTCCCTAGTACGTCCCCTTTGCATGGATCCAAAGGTTCATCGACCTCAAATTAGAGCATACAAAATGGTCCATCAGGGTTCAAGGTAATATGAGTGGCATTTCAGGGGGAAGTGTCACTGGGTGTAATCAGCTAAGCAGTGACATGGGTCTCACTTTACATTTTTTGTAAACACAACACAAATGCTGTTAGCTTTGAAGGTAGCGCTCAAGTCCTGAGGCAGTGCTCTGCAACATCTATGGTTAAACACTTAGGCTCAATCCAGATAACTGACTTTCGCTTTGGGTTTTCCGGTTCTTGGTTGTCTTCCTGTGAAGCAGGTGAAAGAAGATATCGGATGCAAGAGTAAGTAAGGGAATCACCTAATCTCCCTGTGCGTGAAAAAAGTAACATCAAATAAAATAAAATTAATGCGACCTTGTGCTTTGTGTAATGTAAATGGTGCTCATGTAAAGCACTCCAGTTCCTCCTGGTCAAGTGTGCACTATATAAAACTGCAAAGAAAAGTATGTTATGGCAATGACAGGTGTTCTTAGAATCGTCTAACCCCTTCCCTCTAAATAATCCAGCTGTCATCTGATTTGTTTGAGAGAATGTAAATTTGAAATAGTTGGCATGCTTAATATTAAAGTAGTTATTTATCTTGTGTGGTTGTGGGTGAGCATTTTTGCTGATAGCATCATTGTAACATTGAAAATCAGTGACTTTCTCTTGATAACCACTGTTGGCAGTGGCAACGGCAATTGAATCTCTGTAACTGAAAAATGCTGACAGTTCACACAAAATCACAACTGCGCATTCTGATGCATTGACATGTAAGATCAACTCTCTCTGCACAAAGATGAGAGTGCTTATCTGTGTGAGCAGCCAAGTCTAAGAGTGCTTATCTGTGTAAACAGCTACTTCTGACAGTGCTTATCTAAGTACTTATCTGCATCTGTGTGAGCAGCCGCTGCTGAGAGTTCTTATCCACATCTGTGTGAGCAGCCACTGCTGTGTGAGCAGCTGCTGCTGAGAGTGCTTATCCACATCTGTGTGAGCAGCCACTGCTGAGAGTGCTTGTCTGCATCTGTGTGAGCAGCTGCTCCTGAGAGTGCTTATCCGCATCTTAGTGAGCAGCCACTGCTGAGAGTGCTTATTTGATTCTGTGTGAGCAGCCACTGCTGAGAGTGCTGATCTTTGTGAGCAGCCACTGCTGAGAGTGCTTATCTGCATCCATGTGAGCAGCCGCTGCTAAGAGTGCTTATCCACATCTGTATGAGCAGCCGCTGCTGAGAGTGCTTATCCGCATCTGAGTGGGCGGCCAATGCTGAGAGTGTTTATCTGCATCTATGTGGTCAACCACTGCTGAGAGTGCTTATCTGTATTTGTGTGAGCAGCTAGTGCTGAGACTTCTTATCTGAGTGCTAATCTACATCTGTGTGAGCAGCTACTGCTGAGAGTTCTTATCTGCATCTGTGTGAGCAGCCACTGCTGAGAGTGTTTTTCCGAGTGCTTACCTGCATCTGTGTAAGCAGCCACTGCACTGCATGAGCAGGGCTGGTAACAACATCTTCTAGATAGAAGCGAATATCCAACCAACCAGCATGTTACTGCGGACGTGGACAAAAACTGCTTGAGCAAAGATTCTTACAGGTTGGTAGGCAGTTAATGTGTATTTGCAAATAACTAAGCTAGCTGCAACAAGTCGAGACAGTCACTGTGAAATAGCAAGGGTTCCATGGGTCATAGGGCAACCACTACAGGGTGTTAAATGAACCCCCCACACCCATGGTCCCTGGTGCTACTGCAACTGCTGCACTGTTGATAGATACGTGCATGGACAGATAAGCAGTTGTTCACTGTAAGCAGAGTTCGTAGCAGTTTTTGAAGAAGGTTCCTAGAAGACAGAATATGTTCCTTGCCCAACATGAGAAAAGTGCTCCCCACAAAATATAGCACGAAAGATGAGAGAGAGTAAAGCACAAAAGACGCCTGGAAGCATCATAAGTTGAATAGCCTGTAGAGCCGTCGGAAGATTTCACAACAGGATGTACCTGTGGGAAGCTAATAGTGTTGGCATAGGTTGTCACGAAACATGTGGCTGACACTGGCCTAGCATCAGTGGCGGCCGGCAGCTTTGGGAGGGGGGCGGGCGGGGCACACACACACAGACACACACAAACACACACACACACACACACACACAGACTAATTCTTTCACACACAGACACGCACGCACGCACGCTCTTCCATTAACAACATTCATTCCATTCAAACATGCATGCACGCACCAAACATTCATTTTACAAGATCACACACATTCATTCTTTCACACACACACACACGGACATCCATTAACAACACTCATAACACTCAAACATGCACGCGCGCACCAAACATTCAATGTAAAACATAACACACATACATACACACACACTCACACACTTACCTTTAGCCTCCAGGTCCCAGGAGGGTTGGGACTCCTGCCTTCCCTCATTGGCTGACCTTAGGTCAGCCAATGAGGGAAGGCAGCAGTCCCAGCCTCGTCACAGAGTGGGATGGGGTCAGTGAGACTGCTGACCCCACCCCACTCTGTGACGAAGTATCGCTGATTGACACTCGCCCTGGGCGCTTCAGGGCTTAAACTGAAGCGCCCAGGGAGAGTGTCAATGGGTGACGCTTTCCTCGTCACCCAGGGGAGGGCCTCGAGGCACCTTTGCTGGGCCGAGGAGGTCACGCCCATAGGGGTCGTGATCTCTTCAGCCCAGCAAAGTTCAGCTCAGGCAGCCAGGAGTCTGCGCAAATCGCGCATGGCTCACTCCTGGCTGCCTGACCTGAACATGAAGAGTGTCTGTCAGGCTGACCTTTGTTCAGCCTGACAGACACTCTTCATGGGGTGGGGGGGGCGTGGCCCCTCCGCCCTAAAGGACGGGCCGCCACTGCCTAGCATGATGACTCTTCAGAGGGACGGGACGAGCTTGTTGGCAAATTTTGAGATGTCCCTCTCTGTCACTCTACTCTTGTCGGCACACATAAAAAGCACCACTCATGTTCACGTTGTGATATGCTGTGGTACTTAATGGGTAAAAAGAAAAAAAATAGTGCAAATGCCCCCTTTTTTCTTCCGAGGCTGCCGCCCACTGTCCCCATTGGCTCCACTTCCACCACTGGTGCCACCCGCTATCGCACTGACACCGCCAGCTGCCTGTGTACAACACTGCAAGGAGTGAAGGGACCAAGCCAGCTCCTCTTCCTAAGGGAGAATTGGGGCTGGGGTGGGAGGCAGCGTTCTCCCCTTAAGATTTGTTTTACACAATTCGATTACTGTACTTTAATCTGCTTTAGGAAGGAGACCAATTAAGCACTATGGCCCATATTTATACTTTTTTAGCTAAAAAAGTATAAATATGGGCCTATATGTGCACTCACCAGATGTCTATGATCATCTATCTTCTGCATTTGCTACTTTCCATAGCCCCACACTGGAGCACAAACGTTTTCATCACCTTCAGTTGGGATGCTGGGGACTAAAGAGGAGTCTAGATACTACCTGTAGGAGGCTGGCCTGGCTTGTAGTGGGTACCAAAGGTACTTACACCCTGTGCCAGGTCCAGTTATCCCTTATTAGTAGAATAGAGGTGTTTCTAGCAGCTTAGGCAGATAGAAGGTAGCTATGGCAAAGCAGCTTAGGCTGAACTAGGAGACATGCAAAGCTCCTACTATACCACTTATATCATATGCACAATATCATAAGAAAACACAATACACAGAGTTACTAAAAATAAAGGTACTTTATTTTTATGACAATATGCCACAAGTATCTCAGTGAGTACCCTCAGTAAGGAGGTAAGTAATATACACAAGTTATATGTACACAAAGACAAAACAGGTAAGTAAGAGTCAGAAAAGTAATGCAAACAGTTTAGAATTACAGTAGAATTACAATAGGTGAACATAGGTCTGGGGCAACACAAACCATATACTCCAGAAGTGGAATGCGAATCACGAATGGACCCCAGACCTATGGGAGCTTGTAGATGGTCGCTGGGGCTGTAAGAAAACAGTCAGGGTGTCCAAGATACCCCACCCCAAGACCCTGAAAAGTATGAGTAAAGTACACCTACTTCCCCAAAAGGACACAATAGTCGTGATAGGGGGATTCTGCAAGAACAATAAACACCAGCAAGGCACTGAAGGTAGATTCCTGGACCTGAGGACCTGCAAGGCAAGGGGACCAAGTGAAAGAGTCGCGATAGTGTCCAGGGGGGGCAGGAGCCCAGGAAACCCCAGATGAAGGTGCAAGGAAGCTGCCTCCGGATGGAACAAAATTGGAGTTCTGCAACAACGAAGATGACTAGGAACTTCTCATTTGGATGGAAGATGTCCCATGTCGCGATCTAGGTTAGAGAAGTGTTCCCACGCAGAAATACCACAAACAAGCCTTGCTAGCTGCAAGGGTTGCAGTAGAGGTTTTTGGGTGCTGCTGGGGACCAGGAAGGACCAGGATGTCCCCCCTTGGAGGAAGAGACAGAGGGGGCGCTCAGCAACTCAGAAAGCCCCCACAGAAGCAGGCAGCACCCGCAGAAGTACCCAAACAGGCACTTGGAAGATTTGTGAACTGGAGCTGGCTCAGAGTCACAAAGGAGGATCCCACGACGCCGGAGGCCAACTCAGAGGATTGAGCACTGCAGGACAGAGTGTTGGGGACCCAGGCTAGGCTGTGCACGAAGGAAATCCTGGAAGAGTGCACAGGAGCCGGAGCAGCTGCAAATCACGCAGTACACAGGTTTGCAGTCTAGCATGGGGAGGCAAGGACTTACCTCCACCAAACTTGGACTGAAAGACCACTGTGACTGTGGGAGTCACTTGAATAGAGTTCCTGTGTTCCAGGGATCACAATCGTCAGGATGGGAGGGGACCCAGAGGAACGGTGATACAGTCTTTTGGTGCCTGCGTTAGCAGGGGGAAGATTCCGTCAACCCACTGGAGATTTCTTCTTGGCTTCCAGTGCAGGGTGAAGGCAGGTGACCCCCAGAGCATGCACCACCAGGAAACAGTCGAGAAAGCCGGCAGGATGAAGCACTACAATGTTGCGGTTTTGCAGGTGTCCTGGAGCAGTCAACGGTCGATCCTTGGCAGAAGTCGAAGAGGGAGATGCAGAGGAACTCTGGTGAGCTCTTGCATTTGTTATCTGAAGAATTCCCCAGAGGAGAGACCCTAAATAGCCAGAAAAGGAGGTTTGGCTACCAAGAAAGGAGGATTGGCTACCAAGAAAGGTAAGAGCCTATCAGAGGGGGTCTCTGACGTCACCTGCTGGCACTGGCCACTCAGAGCAGTCCAGTGTGCCCACAACACCTCTGTTTCCAAGATGGCAGAGGTCTGGGACACACTGGAGGAGTTCTGGGCACCTCCCCTGGGAGGTACTGGTCAGGGGAGTGGTCACTCCCCTTTCCTTTGTCCAGTTTTGCACCAGAGCAGGGCTGGGGGATCCCTGAACCTGTGTAGACTGGGTTATGCAGAGATGGGCACCATCTGTGCCCATCAAAGCATTTCCAGAGGCTGGGGAGGCTACTCCTCCCCAGCCCTTCACACCTGTTTCCAAAGGGAGAGGGTGTAACACCCTCTCTCAGAGGAAATCCTTTGTTCTGCCTTCCTGGGCCAGGGCTGCCTGGATCCCAGGGGGGCAGAAACCTGTCTGAGGGGTTGGCAGCAGCTGCAGTGGAAACCCCTGAAAGGCAGTTTGGCAGTACCCGGGTTCTGTGCTAGAGACCCGGGGGATCATGGAATTGTCACCCCAATACCAATATGGTATTGGGGTGACAATTCCATGATCTTAGACATGTTACATGGCCATGTTCGGAGTTACCATTGTGACGCTATACATAGGTAGTGACCTCTGTATAGTGCACACGTGTAATGGTGTCCCCGCACTCACAAAGTTCGGGGAATTTGCCCTGAATGATGTGGGGGCACCTTGGCTAGTGCCAAGGTGCCCACACACTAAGTAACTTGGCACCCAACCTTCACTAAGTGAAGGTTAGACATATAGGTGACTTATAAGATACTTATTTGCAGTGAAAATGGCATTTGAAATAACGTGGACGTTATTTTACTCAGGCTGCAGTGGCAGGCCTGTGTAAGAATTGCCTGAGCTCCCTATGGGTGGCAAAAGAAATGCTGCAGCCCATGGGGAGCTCCTGGAACCATACCAGTACCATATACAAGGGAATTATATGGGTGTACCAGTGTGCCAATGAGAATTGGTAAATTTAGTCACTAGCCTGCAGTGACAAATTTAGAAAGTAGAGAGAGCATAAACACTGAGGTTCTGGTTAGCAGAGCCTCAGTGATGCAGTTAGGCACCACACAGGGAACACATATAGGCCACAACCATATGAGCACTGGGGTCCTGGCTAGCAGGATCCCAGTGACACATATCAAACACACTGACAACATGGGGTTTTCACTATGAGCACTGGGCCCTGGCCAGTAGGATCCCAGTGAGACAGTGAAAACACCCTGACATATACTCACAAACAGGCCAAAAGTGGGGGTAACAAGGCTAGAAAGAGGCTACCTTTCTGCACTACCTGCCTGATGAAACCGCCCACTCCAGCAGTGTGGCCTGCCCATGCACACATTTAATTCTAAAAGGAGTGGACGACGTGGCGGTGGAGTGCAGGTGACCATGATATGACATCATTACTGGCTGTCACGTGTACACCATGCAAACAATTGATTGGGTGGGCCTAGTTGTAAAGGCAGACAGCTGGCCCAGGGTATTTTTAAGTGGCCTTACTAGGCTTAGGTGCGGGATCAGTGGGACTACAGTCCTAGAACTGGACTGGGGCCCAAAGCGAGTGAGGCCAGTGCTCTGCATGGGTGTGCTTAGGAAGTCTTCTCCCAAGCAGCACATTTAAAAAAAAAAATAACCTTCTTAGGTTCTGCATGTTACTTCGCTATTATTTGTCCACTTTGCTCCTTCCAAGAAGAGTCTCAGTCATATGTTATGACTGAAAATCTCCATGGCAATGTCAGGGAGGAAAATTAAAAAGAAATACACGAATATCAAAATATTAAGCCATAGGCAGAAGGAGAGCTTCAGATTTTAAAGAATCATTTACCAATGTAATCATTCAGCTTGTGAAATATACAGGTTTGTCTGAAACACTTATACAAAAAGGAGGAAAAAGTATGGCTCTGTCCTTCATACAGCCTCTCCTAAAGTATACAAATAAAGTATGACATTTCAAAGTAAAGTGCGTTTATTAGTTAATTTGAGGCCCAAATATCCTTTAGGCTACACAGGGGATGGTCCTAGATGTGGGGGCATCCTTTATTAGAACACAGGGACCTTTCCAGATCGAGCTGTCATGCTTCATCGTTGGATCCAGCTCTTCATTGGGTGGGTAGAGGTGCAATGTCTAACGGCCTTTCTTTCATTGTTCACAAAGCTCAGAGGCCTGTTAAACTACACTCTCCTAAGGTATTCCCTATACAGAGGGTCAGGGGCGACTCCTCCGTTAGGGCAGAGGAGCGTTGCCCCCCCGAGCGTCTCCCCCGACAATAATGTCGTTTTGTTTCTAAAGGTTGGAGCTCCTGATGGTGTGGGAGCGATGCTACTCCGCCCTAACAGAGGAGCCGCCCCTGGGGTTAATATTGTTTGATTGGGTCAAGGGAAAAAAAAGAAAAGTTAAAATTATCAATGAAAATCTGCAACCAATGGATTCATTGGCAGTCGGATTTCAATATAACTATAAGTACACATAGGGACTCACTAGGCATAATTAGCCTTAGCGTCCAGATAGGCCAGCATGTTTCTTGCCTTTTCTGGCCCTGGGGGCCCATGGTCTTCGTGAAGACCGGTTCAAAAGGCCCAAATCTGTGTTGAGGAATGGACCGGTATCATATTGTGAAAAATAGTTACTAAATTAGCTCATATGGTTTCAGTGGTTAGTGTGGCCTGATTAATGATAAACATGGGTCGCTGGAGGGAGTGGGATCTATGCACAGTCTGCACAAAGCACATACTTTGCATAGTAGGAGCTTACCCATTTAATGGGTCTTGAGTCTCTGGGTGGACTGGCTCAATTTGCAATCTGCCTACTAAGCGCTGACAGTGCATAGAACATGCTTGTCCACCTAATGGCACTTGCATGCCTGGAGCGGATGTTGCATATTTTCTCCATCTGCAATGTAGGTGATGCATCGATTTCCCAGCCGCGATGCAGGTGGTGCATCGATTTCAGGTGCGAGGCAGGTGGCACATCGTTTTTACAGCCGCGTTGCAGGTAGTACATAGAAACTTTTCCCGCACGGCTTCCTGTGTGTGGATTTCAGTCCTTGTTCTACCAGCTTCACCTTTCAAGGCCCAGGGACTAAATAGAGCACCACTTGGCTGGGCAGGAGTATCAGCAGAGAGTCCAGGTGCTGGCTGAGGAAGTCTTTGATGGCCCTGAGACTTCAAATCTGGAGGCAAGCTCAGTCCAAGCCCTTGGAGAAACTTCTCAAGCAGGAATATACCACAAAGTCCAGTCTTTGTCCCCTTTCTCAGGCAGAAGCAGCAATTGCAGGATCACCCAACAAAGCACAGTCCCAGGCAGGGGCAGCACTTTTCCTTGGCAGAGGTACCTCTTGGTCCAAGAAGTAATCTGAAAATCGGGGGTTTTGGGTCCACTACTTATACCCCTTTCTGCCTTTGAAGTAGGAAAACTTAAAAGGAAAGTCTCTGTTGCTCACAAGATCATGCCTTGCCCAGGCTTGGCCCAAGACACACACTAGATGGTTGGAGACTGCATTGTGTGAGGGCAGGCACAGCCCTTTCAGGTGTAAGTGATCAAACCTCCCTCCACTCTAGCCCAGATGGCCATTCAGGATATGCAGGCTACACCCCAGCTCCCTTTGTGTCACTGTCTAGTGGAGATTCACAAACAGCCCAACTGTCACAAGTCACAGAATGGTTTAAGCAAGAAAATGTCCAATTTCTAAAAGTGGCATTTTCAAATAGACAATTTAAAAAACAACTTTGCCAAAAGATGTATTTTTAAATTGTGAGTTCACAGACCCCAAACTCCACATCTCTATCTGCTCCCAATGGGAAACTACACATTAAAGATATTTAAAGACAGCCCGCATGTTAACCTATGAGACAGACAGGCCTTGCAACAGCGAAAACCGAATTTGTCAATATTTCACTGTTGGGACTTGTAAAACACAACAGTACATGTCCTACCTTTAACATGCACTGCGCCCTGCCCCTGTGGCTACCTAGGGCCTTCCTTAGGGGTGCCTTACATGTATAAAAAGGGAAGGTGTGGGCTTGGCAAGTGGGTACACTTCATTACACATGGAGAGAGGAAGAGGGAGGAGGGGGAATAAATATGAAGGAACACTTCGTACTTAGCTCCCTATAATTCAAAATACACACGAAAGTACGGGGTTCTCTAAAAGCGGACGTCGCGGATATTAGCGTAGTCCTGGGTTGTATGTATTCCTATTTGGAAGGGTAAAGTCAGTGGGATGTCAGTTGGAAATTACCGAGTGGAACAGCGAGGGGTGGGAAGAAAGGGATTTCCTTTTACGGACTAGGTGGTCTCACACACTATATAGTGTCATGCTTCATCATTTGACCACCTAGACCCACCCAGGTAGGACAGTGCCACCTGGGCGGACTCAACCTCACTGTTAAAGGAACAGGAGGGAGTGCGTAAATAAACTTGTTTCTGGAAAGATCGGGATCCAGCTAATCTACTGAAAAACTAAAAACACCTAAGCAGACACCTGTGAAGAGCAACAAATTTAATGGTGGTGTCTGACTGGTGTAGTTAAAAAAGGGGGGTTGGGACACCTCTGTGAGGACAAGGACTCACAGGGTCACCTAACTAATTACTAGCCAACATGTTTCTGCCCTCAAAAGTGAGCCAATGAAGGTCTCGGGGCATTCGTCAGGGCCTAGGATCCCTACGTCTCACGTTGGAGGAAAATACTCTATGGGGAAATCAAAGAGTGAGACAATGAAAAATGAATGATCTACATTACCCAAGGAATTACCTTGAGGCGGCCTATGGGGAGAAAAACAATTAATTAGCACTCTGGTGGCACACAGCACTGCAAAACCAACCAACTACACACGTGTCAAGGGGATGCATTCATGCACGAAACACATATGTTCAAAAAAGGTAAAATACATGCGTGGAGTGACTGAGTGGGTATATCTACACAAGTGGACAGTCCTATCACTGCAGGGAATTATAATTCTTACCCTTTTCTTAGAGGCAGCTAGCCTCTGGTATCCAGGAGGGGGAGTGTCCCCTTATAGTCACACACTAAGGGATAGAGATGAACATAAAGACGAAGTGAGGAGAGGAACAGAAGTAGGCAGAATAGATACAGAGGGAGCAATAGGGGGGGGAAAGCAAGTTCCCATTAGGAACCCACTATTGCTGGTAGAAAAATACTGGTAAAGAGAAACCGAAGTGACTATAGACAAAAAAAGTAAGATTAAAAGCAATAAGGGCTTATCTGTGCTGCCTGTGATCCGGTATGCCACTCACTACATCAAAGGGGACGCTCGCCGTGCGCCTACTTCGTCCTCTCCTTGGACCGCTTGTGACAAGTGGCTGAGGGAGAACGGTCTATTTATGGCTGTAAGAAATTCCAGCGCGTAAATTGGAGTTCAATTGATGTTAATCACCGCCGCGGGCCTCTTTGCGTTACTAGCCTCGATATGATTGCCGTAATGGCGGGCGCACCGGCCAAGCCGGGGCGCCGGCATGAATGTGATCCAGTGCAAAGGCGGGCCTCTTTAGGTTGATGGCCTCGATGTGCTTTACCGCACCCGCGGGCGCCCTAGCTGTGCCGGGGCGCCGGCATGAATGCGGGCGAGTGCAAGGGTGGGGCCCGAGCCGGAAGATTCCGGCCCGAGCGCCACCAGTGGAAGGCTCGCGTTTCCAGTGGCCGCTGGGAAATGTAGTTCCCAGCGGTCCCGTAGCCCAAAGGGCCAAGAAAGAAGGAAAAAAGAAGAGGAAAACGTGGGAAAGGATAAAGACAAGGAAGGAGGGGGGGGGGGGGAAAAAAGGGGGGGACGAAAGAAAGGGAGGAGGGACAAGGGGGAACAAAACGGACGGGGGGGGTTGGGTGTTGTAGAAGAAATGCAACCGGGGGGGGGGGGAAAAGAGAGACAGAACGGGAAGAAAAAGGAAAAGAGAGGGAGGGAGGGGGTGACAACCAGGGGGGGGGGCAGTAGAAGAAAAGGGGGGGGGGAAACAAAAAGGGGGGGGGGAAAAAGGGGAGAGAAATAAAATAAAAAATAATAATGATAAATAAAAATGAAAAGGCGAGAAAAAGAGAGGAGAGCGGGAGATGAAGGATTTTATTTTTAGGGGGAAACGAAGAAGAGGGAACGACATAGATATGTAGAAGAAATGCAACCGGGGGGGGGGGGGGGGAAAGGGGAAGAAAAAGATAGATCAGAAGCGGACGGAAGAGAGGACTCATAAATTAGTCAGAGAAATCATTTATTGAGTGTGAACCAAGGGATCTCATCATTAAGACCATTGGTGTCCGTGTGTAATCTCCAGACCCAACGTTGTTCGGTCTGGAGCAATCTCTGTGTCATATTGGAGGACGATGGAGATAGTTGCTCAATGACCGTCCAGTGTAAGTCATCTGCCGAATGTTTTTCCAGAAGGAAGTGGTTAGTCAATTTAGTAGCCTCTCGTTTACAACGGATCGTACTCCTATGTTCACAGATTCTTGTGGCGACCTTTCTAGATGTCATTCCCACGTATTTAAGGTTACAGGGGCATCTAATCAAATATATCACGTTTTTGCTGTTACAGTTGGTTAGGGATCTTTGAGCCCATGGAGTCTTAAGGTCTAGGTCTATTGTGGTTGACTTTTTGGTGAAACAGCAGACACTGCAGTTGCCACATGGGTAGTGTCCTCTTGGTGGTGGGAGGCCCCATAGTGTGGTTTGTGTCGGCAGGGAATTGTTTTTTTCTTCTTTGGGTCTTGTGTGGACAACCATGTCCCGTATGTTTGTTGCTCTTTTAAACGCATGTAGTGGCTGCTGAAAAGGTAAACCACCAGATATAAGGATTTTCCACTCATCATTGATGATTTTCTGAATCTTATTGGATAGTGGGTTAAAGGTAGTCACACACACAATTTGTTCAGTGTCAGACGTCCTAGTGCGTGGTTGTAGTAGTTGGTCCCTATTATTATTCCCCGCTCTTTTGTATGCTCTCTTCACCAGATGTGTGGGATAATCCTTGGTTTGCAGCTTACTAACCAATTTCTCAGCGTGTTTGCGGTAGTCTGTGAGGGTGGAACAATTCCGTCGTAGACGTAAAAATTGACCAACAGGGAGATTCTCCCTCAGGGACCTTGGGTGGAAGCTTTTGAATTGGAGCAGGTTATTCCGATCTGTGGGTTTATAATAGACCTCTGTGGCTAGAGCCCCATTGCTTTCATAGATTGATAGGTCAAGAAATGCTAGTTGGTTGTCACCTATGGTCATGGTGAAGTTCAGGAAAGGGTTAGCTGTATTTAACCAATTTACAAAATTCATCGCCTCATCTCTAGTTCCTGTCCAGACCAATAGAATGTCATCTATATATCGTTTCCAGAGTTTGATCTGCTGGGAAAACGGGTTGTCATCGTGGTTGACTACCTGTCTCTCAAAGTGATCAACATAGAGACATGCCAAGCTAGGTGCGAAAGTGCTACCCATAGATGTACCCTGTATTTGCAGGAAAAAGTTATCCTCAAACTTGAAATAGTTCCTTGTGAGAGCCAAATGTGCCAAGTCAAGTATGAAGTCAGGCGGTGTACGTGACTCTCCTCTATTGGCTTCCAAAAGGTCGCTAATGACCTGCAGAGTGGCCTCCTGGGGAATGTTGGTGTATAGGGATTCTACATCCAGGGTGATCAACAGTTCTCTAGTTGTGTCAAAAGCCACAGAGTCTAATAAGACTAACACATCCGTCGTGTCTTTTAGGTAAGTAGGAATTCTTCTGACCAATGGCTGAAGGAAGAAATCCACAAATTGAGACAGGGGTTCTAGAACCGATCCGATCCCGGATACAATAGGTCTCCCTGGTGGGGGAATTTTCCCTTTATGCATTTTTGGGAGAATATAAAAATAGGGAATCCTAGGGTTAGCCTGTATCAGGAAGTCTGCCTCATGTCGAGTAATCCAGTCGTTCTCTATGCCCTTCATCACGAAAAAGGAAATTTCGTCTTGAATATCAGGTGTGGGGTCTCGAGATAAGCGTTTATAATGGTGGGTATTACCCAACAGACGTTCGCACTCATCTCTATACATTTTAAGTGGAGAAATTACCGTTGCTCCCCCTTTGTCTGCTGGTTTAATGATTATCATGGGGTCAGATGTCAGGCCTTTCAGAGCTGAAAGCTCGGCCGTACTCATATTCTGGTATGTTTTTTTGGTGGTCCCAGTAAGTGCGTTGACTTTTAGGGATACTGATTTCTCAAAAGCCAGGACCTCGGGGGGCATCTGTCCCGTGGTTGGGCAGAAAGTGGACTTTGGGCGTAGGCCAGTGTTTTTGTCTGAAGCCTCGTAATGTTTCTCCAAGAAGAACGTTTTCAAGCGTATCTTTCGAAACAAACCCGCTAGTTCTGTTCGGGTTTTAAATAAGTCAATTTTGGGCGTGGGCACAAAGTTTAAGCCCTTGTTTAGTGCCTTAGTTTCAATTTCACTCAGAACCCGGTTACTCAGATTGATAATGTTATCTGTTTGATTATCCGTCAGGCTCGTTACAGTGTTTTGCTTGTCCCTGGGAAGGGTTCCCTTTGTGCAGTATTCTCTGGGGTGTCCTCTCTTGGCCTCCAATGTACCTCTTTCCTTTTTCCTTTTCCCCTCCCGTTGCCTCTGTCTAAAAAAGGCTGCGGTGGCTCAGGAAAAGACCATTGTGCAGGGTGTTGGAAAAAGGGCGCCTGGTATTGAGGTGGGAGTCCATATTGGGAAGGCCAACCCCATTGTTGATTATGGTATGGAGGGCAGGGGGGTAACATAGGTGGGTGATTCCACCTTCCCCGGCGTTGCCCACGTCGTCCACGACGTTGCCACAAATTATCTGATGATGAACTATCATTATCTGAACTGGTGTTACCACCAGATGAGGTGTCGGATATGTTGTTAGTTTTCGCTACATAATCCGATTTGGTATAAGGGTATATCTTCTCGTGGGAGAACCGATCGAGATCTTTTTGGAATTTAGAAATCTTTCGCTGAGTGAGATATTCCTTATGCTCGTTCATATTTTTGTTAACCTCCTCTAGTTTCTTTTTAAAGGAGAGAATGCTCATCCCTGATTTTAGGTTATTCTCACTCGTTTTTATCTGAATTAGGAGTGCCTCGGATAACCTTGTCGCTGTTTTTATGATCAGGATGAGCCAATCTCTAGTACACTTCCATGCTATCAAAGCCCAATCCTTTCTAAATTCTAGATCTTCAAGGAATATACGTGGGGCATTGGTGACCAACAGTCCATTTGGTGCTGTATTGCTCCGGAGGTATTCAGTCAGAACGGCCCCGTGGAGAATAGTTTTGACATGAGATCGTTTTAGTTCTACTAGTGTATCCCAGTCGCCCAACTGGGACAAACTCTTGGAGAGGGTGGTATCACCAAGAAGTGAGGGGGCCGACAGAATGGCTGTCAGATCCTCATCACTGAAGGAGAGTCCTTCCGCCATACTGGGGAAGAAAGAGCACCGATATGAGGCAGTAGGGTGAGAGGGGAAAAGAAAGGGAAGAGGACAAACAACCTTAGTGTTGGTGTGTGGTCCTGGACAAAGGAGCAATAATTACTCACTAGAGGGGGGACTCTCGCAGCTAGCAGCTGCTCAACTATCATTACACATGGAGAGAGGAAGAGGGAGGAGGGGGAATAAATATGAAGGAACACTTCGTACTTAGCTCCCTATAATTCAAAATACACACGAAAGTACGGGGTTCTCTAAAAGCGGACGTCGCGGATATTAGCGTAGTCCTGGGTTGTATGTATTCCTATTTGGAAGGGTAAAGTCAGTGGGATGTCAGTTGGAAATTACCGAGTGGAACAACGAGGGGTGGGAAGAAAGGGATTTCCTTTTACGGACTAGGTGGTCTCACACACTATATAGTGTCATGCTTCATCATTTGACCACCTAGACCCACCCAGGTAGGACAGTGCCACCTGGGCGGACTCAACCTCACTGTTAAAGGAACAGGAGGGAGTGCGTAAATAAACTTGTTTCTGGAAAGATCGGGATCCAGCTAATCTACTGAAAAACTAAAAACACCTAAGCAGACACCTGTGAAGAGCAACAAATTTAATGGTGGTGTCTGACTGGTGTAGTTAAAAAAGGGGGGTTGGGACACCTCTGTGAGGACAAGGACTCACAGGGTCACCTAACTAATTACTAGCCAACATGTTTCTGCCCTCAAAAGTGAGCCAATGAAGGTCTCGGGGCATTCGTCAGGGCCTAGGATCCCTACGTCTCACGTTGGAGGAAAATACTCTATGGGGAAATCAAAGAGTGAGACAATGAAAAATGAATGATCTACATTACCCAAGGAATTACCTTGAGGCGGCCTATGGGGAGAAAAACAATTAATTAGCACTCTGGTGGCACACAGCACTGCAAAACCAACCAACTACACACGTGTCAAGGGGATGCATTCATGCACGAAACACATATGTTCAAAAAAGGTAAAATACATGCGTGGAGTGACTGAGTGGGTATATCTACACAAGTGGACAGTCCTATCACTGCAGGGAATTATAATTCTTACCCTTTTCTTAGAGGCAGCTAGCCTCTGGTATCCAGGAGGGGGAGTGTCCCCTTATAGTCACACACTAAGGGATAGAGATGAACATAAAGACGAAGTGAGGAGAGGAACAGAAGTAGGCAGAATAGATACAGAGGGAGCAATAGGGGGGGGAAAGCAAGTTCCCATTAGGAACCCACTATTGCTGGTAGAAAAATACTGGTAAAGAGAAACCGAAGTGACTATAGACAAAAAAAGTAAGATTAAAAGCAATAAGGGCTTATCTGTGCTGCCTGTGATCCGGTATGCCACTCACTACATCAAAGGGGACGCTCGCCGTGCGCCTACTTCGTCCTCTCCTTGGACCGCTTGTGACAAGTGGCTGAGGGAGAACGGTCTATTTATGGCTGTAAGAAATTCCAGGTGCGCCCTGTTAGCGCGTAAATTGGAGTTCAATTGATGTTAATCACCGCCGCGGGCCTCTTTGCGTTACTAGCCTCGATATGATTGCCGTAATGGCGGGCGCACCGGCCAAGCCGGGGCGCCGGCATGAATGTGATCCAGTGCAAAGGCGGGCCTCTTTAGGTTGATGGCCTCGATGTGCTTTACCGCACCCGCGGGCGCCCTAGCTGTGCCGGGGCGCCGGCATGAATGCGGGCGAGTGCAAGGGTGGGGCCCGAGCCGGAAGATTCCGGCCCGAGCGCCACCAGCGGAAGGCTCGCGTTTCCAGTGGCCGCTGGGAAATGTAGTTCCCAGCGGTCCCGTAGCCCAAAGGGCCAAGAAAGAAGGAAAAAAGAAGAGGAAAACGTGGGAAAGGATAAAGACAAGGAAGGAGGGGGGGGGGGAAAAAAGGGGGGACGAAAGAAAGGGAGGAGGGAGAAGGGGGAACAAAACGGACGGGGGGGGGTTGGGTGTTGTAGAAGAAATGCAACCGGGGGGGGGGAAAGAGAGACAGAACGGGAAGAAAAAGGAAAAGAGAGGGAGGGAGGGGGTGACAACCAGGGGGGGGCAGTAGAAGAAAAGGGGGGGGGGGGAAACAAAAAGGGGGGGGGGGAAAGGGGAGAGAAATAAAATAAAAAATAATAATGATAAATAAAAATGAAAAGGCGAGAAAAAGAGAGGAGAGCGGAAGATGAAGGATTTTCTTTTTAGGGGGAAACGAAGAAGAGGGAACGACATAGATATGTAGAAGAAATGCAACCGGGGGGGGGGGGGGAAAGGGGAAGAAAAAGATAGATCAGAAGCGGACGGAAGAGAGGACTCATAAATTAGTCAGAGAAATCATTTATTGAGTGTGAACCAAGGGATCTCATCATTAAGACCATTGGTGTCCGTGTGTAATCTCCAGACCCAACGTTGTTCGGTCTGGAGCAATCTCTGTGTCATATTGGAGGACGATGGAGATAGTTGCTCAATGACCGTCCAGTGTAAGTCATCTGCCGAATGTTTTTCCAGAAGGAAGTGGTTAGTCAATTTAGTAGCCTCTCGTTTACAACGGATCGTACTCCTATGTTCACAGATTCTTGTGGCGACCTTTCTAGATGTCATTCCCACGTATTTAAGGTTACAGGGGCATCTAATCAAATATATCACGTTTTTGCTGTTACAGTTGGTTAGGGATCTTTGAGCCCATGGAGTCTTAAGGTCTAGGTCTATTGTGGTTGACTTTTTGGTGAAACAGCAGACACTGCAGTTGCCACATGGGTAGTGTCCTCTTGGTGGTGGGAGGCCCCATAGTGTGGTTTGTGTCGGCAGGGAATTGTTTTTTTCTTCTTTGGGTCTTGTGTGGACAACCATGTCCCGTATGTTTGTTGCTCTTTTAAACGCATGTAGTGGCTGCTGAAAAGGTAAACCACCAGATATAAGGATTTTCCACTCATCATTGATGATTTTCTGAATCTTATTGGATAGTGGGTTAAAGGTAGTCACACACACAATTTGTTCAGTGTCAGACGTCCTAGTGCGTGGTTGTAGTAGTTGGTCCCTATTATTATTCCCCGCTCTTTTGTATGCTCTCTTCACCAGATGTGTGGGATAATCCTTGGTTTGCAGCTTACTAACCAATTTCTCAGCGTGTTTGCGGTAGTCTGTGAGGGTGGAACAATTCCGTCGTAGACGTAAAAATTGACCAACAGGGAGATTCTCCCTCAGGGACCTTGGGTGGAAGCTTTTGAATTGGAGCAGGTTATTCCGATCTGTGGGTTTATAATAGACCTCTGTGGCTAGAGCCCCATTGCTTTCATAGATTGATAGGTCAAGAAATGCTAGTTGGTTGTCACCTATGGTCATGGTGAAGTTCGGGAAAGGGTTAGCTGTATTTAACCAATTTACAAAATTCATCGCCTCATCTCTAGTTCCTGTCCAGACCAATAGAATGTCATCTATATATCGTTTCCAGAGTTTGATCTGCTGGGAAAACGGGTTGTCATCGTGATTGACTACCTGTCTCTCAAAGTGATCAACATAGAGACATGCCAAGCTAGGTGCGAAAGTGCTACCCATAGATGTACCCTGTATTTGCAGGAAAAAGTTATCCTCAAACTTGAAATAGTTCCTTGTGAGAGCCAAATGTGCCAAGTCAAGTATGAAGTCAGGCGGTGTACGTGACTCTCCTCTATTGGCTTCCAAAAGGTCGCTAATGACCTGCAGAGTGGCCTCCTGGGGAATGTTGGTGTATAGGGATTCTACATCCAGGGTGATCAACAGTTCTCTAGTTGTGTCAAAAGCCACAGAGTCTAATAAGACTAACACATCCGTCGTGTCTTTTAGGTAAGTAGGAATTCTTCTGACCAATGGCTGAAGGAAGAAATCCACAAATTGAGACAGGGGTTCTAGAACCGATCCGATCCCGGATACAATAGGTCTCCCTGGTGGGGGAATTTTCCCTTTATGCATTTTTGGAGAATATAAAAATAGGGAATCCTAGGCTTAGCCTGTATCAGGAAGTCTGCCTCATGTCGAGTAATCCAGTCGTTCTCTATGCCCTTCATCACGAAAAAGGAAATTTCGTCTTGAATATCAGGTGTGGGGTCTCGAGATAAGCGTTTATAATGGTGGGTATTACCCAACAGACGTTCGCACTCATCTCTATACATTTTAAGTGGAGAAATTACCGTTGCTCCCCCTTTGTCTGCTGGTTTAATGATTATCATGGGGTCAGATGTCAGGCCTTTCAGAGCTGAAAGCTCGGCCGTACTCATATTCTGGTATGTTTTTTTGGTGGTCCCAGTAAGTGCGTTGACTTTTAGGGATACTGATTTCTCAAAAGCCAGGACCTCGGGGGGCATCTGTCCCGTGGTTGGGCAGAAAGTGGACTTTGGGCGTAGGCCAGTGTTTTTGTCTGAAGCCTCGTAATGTTTCTCCAAGAAGAACGTTTTCAAGCGTATCTTTCGAAACAAACCCGCTAGTTCTGTTCGGGTTTTAAATAAGTCAATTTTGGGCGTGGGCACAAAGTTTAAGCCCTTGTTTAGTGCCTTAGTTTCAATTTCACTCAGAACCCGGTTACTCAGATTGATAATGTTATCTGTTTGATTATCCGTCAGGCTCGTTACAGTGTTTTGCTTGTCCCTGGGAAGGGTTCCCTTTGTGCAGTATTCTCTGAGGTGTCCTCTCTTGGCCTCCAATGTACCTCTTTCCTTTTTCCTTTTCCCCTCCCGTTGCCTCTGTCTAAAAAAGGCTGCGGTGGCTCAGGAAAAGACCATTGTGCAGGGTGTTGGAAAAAGGGCGCCTGGTATTGAGGTGGGAGTCCATATTGGGAAGGCCAACCCCATTGTTGATTATGGTATGGAGGGCAGGGGGGTAACATAGGTGGGTGATTCCACCTTCCCCGGCGTTGCCCACGTCGTCCACGACGTTGCCGCAAATTATCTGATGATGAACTATCATTATCTGAACTGGTGTTACCACCAGATGAGGTGTCGGATATGTTGTTAGTTTTCGCTACATAATCCGATTTGGTATAAGGGTATATCTTCTCGTGGGAGAACCGATCGAGATCTTTTTGGAATTTAGAAATCTTTCGCTGAGTGAGATATTCCTTATGCTCGTTCATATTTTTGTTAACCTCCTCTAGTTTCTTTTTAAAGGAGAGAATGCTCATCCCTGATTTTAGGTTATTCTCACTCGTTTTTATCTGAATTAGGAGTGCCTCGGATAACCTTGTCGCTGTTTTTATGATCAGGATGAGCCAATCTCTAGTACACTTCCATGCTATCAAAGCCCAATCCTTTCTAAATTCTAGATCTTCAAGGAATATACGTGGGGCATTGGTGACCACCAGTCCATTTGGTGCTGTATTGCTCCGGAGGTATTCAGTCAGAACGGCCCCGTGGAGAATAGTTTTGACATGAGATCGTTTTAGTTCTACTAGTGTATCCCAGTCGCCCAACTGGGACAAACTCTTGGAGAGGGTGGTATCACCAAGAAGTGAGGGGGCCGACAGAATGGCTGTCAGATCCTCATCACTGAAGGAGAGTCCTTCCGCCATACTGGGGAAGAAAGAGCACCGATATGAGGCAGTAGGGTGAGAGGGGAAAAGAAAGGGAAGAGGACAAACAACCTTAGTGTTGGTGTGTGGTCCTGGACAAAGGAGCAATAATTACTCACTAGAGGGGGGACTCTCGCAGCTAGCAGCTGCTCAACTATCATTACACATGGAGAGAGGAAGAGGGAGGAGGGGGAATAAATATGAAGGAACACTTCGTACTTAGCTCCCTATAATTCAAAACACACACGAAAGTACGGGGTTCTCTAAAAGCGGACGTCGCGGATATTAGCGTAGTCCTGGGTTGTATGTATTCCTATTTGGAAGGGTAAAGTCAGTGGGATGTTAGAATCTGTGAACATAGGAGTACGATCCGTTGTAAACGAGAGGCTACTAAATTGACTAACCACTTCCTTCTGGAAAAACATTCGGCAGATGACTTACACTGGACGGTCATTGAGCAACTATCTCCATCGTCCTCCAATATGACACAGAGATTGCTCCAGACCGAACAACGTTGGGTCTGGAGATTACACACGGACACCAATGGTCTTAATGATGAGATCCCTTGGTTCACACTCAATAAATGATTTCTCTGACTAATTTATGAGTCCTCTCTTCCGTCCGCTTCTGATCTATCTTTTTCTTCCCCTTTCCGCCCCCCCCCCCCCCGGTTGCATTTCTTCTACATATCTATGTCGTTCCCTCTTCTTCGTTTCCCCCTAAAAAGAAAATCCTTCATCTCCCGCTCTCCTCTCTTTTTCTCGCCTTTTCATTTTTATTTATCATTATTATTTTTTATTTTATTTCTCTCCCCTTTTTTCCCCCCCCCCTTTTTGTTTCCCCCCCCCCCTTTTCTTCTACTGCCCCCCCCTGGTTGTCACCCCCCTCCCTCCCTCTCTTTTCCTTTTTCTTCCCGTTCTGTCTCTCTTTCCCCCCCCCCCCGGTTGCATTTCTTCTACAACACCCAACCCCCCCCCGTCCGTTTTGTTCCCCCTTCTCCCTCCTCCCTTTCTTTCGTCCCCCCTTTTTCCCCCCCCCCCCCTCCTTCCTTGTCTTTATCCTTTCCCACGTTTTCCTCTTCTTTTTTCCTTCTTTCTTGGCCCTTTGGGCTACGGGACCGCTGGGAACTACATTTCCCAGCGGCCACTGGAAACGCGAGCCTTCCGCTGGTGGCGCTCGGGCCGGAATCTTCCGGCTCGGGCCCCACCCTTGCACTCGCCCGCATTCATGCCGGCGCCCCGGCACAGCTAGGGCGCCCGCGGGTGCGGTAAAGCACATCGAGGCCATCAACCTAAAGAGGCCCGCCTTTGCACTGGATCACATTCATGCCGGCGCCCCGGCTTGGCCGGTGCGCCCGCCATTACGGCAATCATGTCGAGGCTAGTAACGCAAAGAGGCCCGCGGCGGTGATTAACATCAATTGAACTCCAATTTACGCGCTAACAGGGCGCACCTGGAATTTCTTACAGCCATAAATAGACCGTTCTCCCTCAGCCACTTGTCACAAGCGGTCCAAGGAGAGGACGAAGTAGGCGCACGGCGAGCGTCCCCTTTGA
Organism: Pleurodeles waltl; assembly: GCF_031143425.1. Taxonomy (NCBI): domain Eukaryota; kingdom Metazoa; phylum Chordata; class Amphibia; order Caudata; family Salamandridae; genus Pleurodeles; species Pleurodeles waltl. The sequence goes on from NC_090440.1 coordinate 618,232,531, forward strand.
TGTAGTGAGTGGCATACCGGATCACAGGCAGCACAGATAAGCCCTTATTGCTTTTAATCTTACTTTTTTTGTCTATAGTCACTTCGGTTTCTCTTTACCAGTATTTTTCTACCAGCAATAGTGGGTTCCTAATGGGAACTTGCTTTCCCCCCCCTATTGCTCCCTCTGTATCTATTCTGCCTACTTCTGTTCCTCTCCTCACTTCGTCTTTATGTTCATCTCTATCCCTTAGTGTGTGACTATAAGGGGACACTCCCCCTCCTGGATACCAGAGGCTAGCTGCCTCTAAGAAAAGGGTAAGAATTATAATTCCCTGCAGTGATAGGACTGTCCACTTGTGTAGATATACCCACTCAGTCACTCCACGCATGTATTTTACCTTTTTTGAACATATGTGTTTCGTGCATGAATGCATCCCCTTGACACGTGTGTAGTTGGTTGGTTTTGCAGTGCTGTGTGCCACCAGAGTGCTAATTAATTGTTTTTCTCCCCATAGGCCGCCTCAAGGTAATTCCTTGGGTAATGTAGATCATTCATTTTTCATTGTCTCACTCTTTGATTTCCCCATAGAGTATTTTCCTCCAACGTGAGACGTAGGGATCCTAGGCCCTGACGAATGCCCCGAGACCTTCATTGGCTCACTTTTGAGGGCAGAAACATGTTGGCTAGTAATTAGTTAGGTGACCCTGTGAGTCCTTGTCCTCACAGAGGTGTCCCAACCCCCCTTTTTTAACTACACCAGTCAGACACCACCATTAAATTTGTTGCTCTTCACAGGTGTCTGCTTAGGTGTTTTTAGTTTTTCAGTAGATTAGCTGGATCCCGATCTTTCCAGAAACAAGTTTATTTACGCACTCCCTCCTGTTCCTTTAACAGTGAGGTTGAGTCCGCCCAGGTGGCACTGTCCTACCTGGGTGGGTCTTGGTGGTCAAATGATGAAGCATGACACTATATAGTGTGTGAGACCACCTAGTCCGTAAAAGGAAATCCCTTTCTTCCCACCCCTCGCTGTTCCACTCGGTAATTTCCAACTGACATCCCACTGACTTTACCCTTCTAAGTGGGTACACTTGCCAGGTTAAATTGGCAGTGCAAGTCTGCACACACAAATACTGCAGTAGCAGGTCTGACATGTTTACAGGGCTACTCCTGTGGGTGGCACAACCAATACTGCAGGCCCACTAGTAGCATTTGATTTATAGGCTCTGGGCACCTTTAGTGCATTTTACTAGGGACTTACTACAAAATCAAATATGCCAATCAGGGATAAACCAATCACCAACAATTTACGTAGAGTGCATATGCACTTTAGCATTGGTTAGCAGTGGTAAAGTGACCAGAGTCCTAAAGCCAACAAAAACTGTTCAGACAATTAGGAGGAAGGAGGCAAAAAGTGTGGGGATGACCACGGCCTTGCAACCAAACCCCGCTGCTCATGGCAGAAGGCTGTGCGCGGCAGGGGTTGGAATAACGTATAGTAATTAAAATTACTTTGCAGTAAAAAAGCATATAAAGTTACTGAAAAAAGCAAAGGACAGGGACGTTATAGCTAGGTTCTAAATGTACTCGTACAAAACCACAGAAATTCATCAGTTATAGTTAGAGTACCTTCAAGTAACTATAGCTCGCGCTCTAAGGTAACTATAACTTGGGCCTTTGCCATGCACAGCTGATTAGTCCACATATGATGTCATTCATGAGATCTTGTATGGCATCTTTGATATCACTGCAACGTTTGCAATAACATTATTGATAAGAAAACAGTGCATGGCAAGGGTACGAGTTATAGTTATCTTAGGGCACGAGTTATAGTCACTTGAAAGAACTCTAAATATAACTGCTGAATTTCGATGGTGAATATATATTACCGAGTGGCAGTTGCCACTAGGTAGTTATAGTTAGGACATAATTTCTACATATAAAGCTTTTTCTTACTTGCCTATATCTTTGGTGCTGCTTGACAAATCTTCATGAAACTTTCCCAAAATAATTGCCAGTCCCGTCAGCTGCTGCCTGGAAAGTTTCGGGGTGATCTGTCTGGGGGTCCAAGAAAAATGGGGGTTTCCAAAACATGTTTTCCCCATTTATTTTTCCATATGGATTTTGAACAGCGATAATGCAAAAAAACTACTGGACAGAATTACACCAGATTTGGCAGAAAGGTAGGTCCTGGTCCTTTTTTTGTTTTGATGTCATTTTGCTCAGTAGTTTTAGAGAAATTAAAGAAAATCCTAATTTTTATATATAGGGACATGAAGGATTCATAGCCCCCCCCGATCTCGTACAGAGATCTGATAGGCTGATAACACTTCAACAACAGAAGCTGTTGTAGTGTTGTCAGCCATCTTGGGATTCGGCTGAAGCCGAGTCCCAACAGAAAAGTAAAAAATGAAAAAAGGGGCAGGTGTACAAACACCGTGACCCCTTAGCTATGGGGTAAAAAGCATTTTTTTTAAAATTTTACAAATGGAGTCACGGTGGATCGGCCGTAAAATAAAAATAAAAATGAAGCACGGTCTCACGCACTTTGTTACTATCAAACTCCTGGGTGAGCCAAGACTCAGGGACATTTCTTTACAAATGCGGGGAGGCCTCCTGGCCCCCTCCTGCTGCCACAGGGACTGCCACCTAACCGATGCTCATAATTTATATGCGCCTCCCAGGTGCGTTATAGTAATAATGTAGGGTTGGGGGGCTGTGTGCGCCCTCCCCCCGCGCTGCCCTGGGGACCACCACCTCCCCTGGGCAAATATTAAAAAAAATATTTTCTGCACGGCTTCCTGTGCGTGGATTTCAGTCCTTGTTCTACCAGCTTCACCTTTCAAGGCCCAGGGACTAGATAGGGCACCACTTGGCAGGGCAGGAGTATCAGTAAATGTAATTGATTTGCAGGGGGCCATGCGCCCCCCCACCCCACACTCTGCCCTGGGAATCACCACCTCCCTTGGGCAAATATTTACAAAAAAGAAAGGGGTACCTCTGGGGCTACACTGAATTATGAGCGGGCCGCGCACCCCACTCCTCCTCTGCCACTGTGACCACCACCCCCCTGGACAAATATTTTAGAAAAGAAAGGGGGTTAGAGTTACCTCAAGTAACTATAACTCATAGCCTAAGGTAACTATAACTTGCGCCCTCGCCATGCACTGCTATTTACCTCACAAATTACGGCACTCATGCCATCTTTGATAACATCATTGATAATATCAATGTAATAGTTGCAGTAACATTGTTGATGAAAAAACAGTGCATGGCGGGGGTGCGAGTTATAGTTACCTTAGGGCACGAGTTATAGTTACTTGAGGTATCTCTAACTATAATTGGTGAATTTCTATGGTTTTGTACGTTTAAAATGTGAGCCTAACTATAACATCCCTGTAACCTTTGGTTTTCTAAGTGATAATATATATATATATATGCTGTCTCTATGATAGACGTAAACTGCACAGGGTCCTTTGTCAGAGTAATTCCATATAAACGCTTAGCGCAGTGCCCAGTTAAATGATTTAAATTAAAACCGCTCCTCTTACACCCAGCCTGTGGAGACAGAAAGGTGTCATCTGCGGGCCATGTCCCTGTGTAACAGGAAGAGCAGGTTCGGCAGCCACTACATTAAACATTAACGCAAGGCGCACACTTTAAGAGGCTTATGTCCAGGCACGGGTGTTACTTTACACTAGTGGTAAGCAGCTTGTGTTCCCAAGGTGTCCTTAGGACAGCTGCTTGTCAGCAGCAGTGGCTTCAGGTCTCACATAAGCTAGGAATCGGCCTTGGCTGCATCCAGTACTGTTTGGTAACCTTCTGCGTGCCCTCCCCTTCTCCCACGGCGACAGTCAGCTCACATAATGAAAACCGATAGATGATAGAATGGAAATAAAAATAAAAAATACTACCGTGGGCCTAAATTGGTAGATTACAATTACCAGTATATTCATTCCATTTACAATTTTACATTAGGAAATATAAAACTGCCGAGTAGCCCATACAGTGCATGAAACCTCCTGACCCTTACTTTCGTTGTACATAGAAACACTTGCATGCTGGAATTTCTAGACGGAAAATATTAATAGAAAATAAAGTGATGTTGGTTAAATCACATTGAGAAGCTGATGCGACAAACACAAAACGACCACGGTTGGAGTAGGACAGAAGATACCCATAAGGACCAAAATAAAAGTGGCCCCCATTAGCCAATTCAAAAGGCTTAAAAAGTGGCCCACAATTGCAAACTGCGGTGGTTTTTAAAATGTAAAGACGTGCTGTGTAAGTGTTTTGCACGGTAAGACCGTCTGTATGTATTTTTGCTTGCTCCAGGCAACGTTAGTGATAATATCAGGGAACTCGACTGTATAAACCGACCCAACAGACCATAACGAGTCCCACAGATGGCTAAAAAGGGCCCACACACTGACCTGTCAGATCATCCCTGCTCACGCGGCCAGAGGGACTAACAGGCCAATCCAACCCTGGTTCGGGTCCCTTATCCACTAATTAATAAGTACTCTTTTGCCTCTGGATATAAGTACAAGGCGGTTTGAATGTTCGCTTACGTTTAAAACTTGTATTAAGAAGTCTTTTGCATCCACATTTGTTTGGAATATTTGTGTATTCAGGAGAAGTGTAAGGATATATTTTATTTTATTTCTATCTCTCTAATGTGGTATGGATATAAGGAATGTTATACAATTATAAATATGTTTATTATAATTATTATTGTTATTATAGCCTGATAGCCCACCATAGCAGGTGCTTTAACAAGGGAGTGGGTCTTTAATGGCCGGTATAGACCCTTACGGCAGACTACAAAAACTACAAGGGCAGAATGTCCTACTTAAAAACATAGGTCTATCGAAGCCTAGGGAGGATAAAACCCTCTCGCTGCTCCAAATCATTTGTTTCACAGCTGTTGAACAGTTGTGTGCAGGGCCATGGCTGTTACCTGTTGAACATTCACATTAATAGCTGTGAAAGGAGCCTGAGGTCAGCCCCTTGTTCTCCCTGGGCTTGGCTAATCTTATTTTCTTCTTTAAACCGAGCAAGAGAGTCCCAGGAATTGAGCAACCTTCTCCCATCCCTCCTTTCAAGGCTCCAGTGCCACTGTGAGCTACTGAAGGAGGCTAAGGATTCTGTGTGCTATGCTGCACAGGGTGTGCCTTTTGATTTCCCCTACCCAATTCATATATTTTGGAGAGGCAGGGGAAAGAAAGAGGCCGAGGCTGTGTAGTAGGACATTGTAATGTTGAGAGCAGCAGGCCTGTACCAGTTTATATTGGTCGCTGCTTCTCCATTGTCTTCAATGAAGCTCTCAACATTCCAAAGTTCTATTATTAGTTTGGTCACAGAATTCATTGACAGTACAAACCACACCATATCTACAAATCTGCGCTCATCTCGTAAGTAGCAACAATCCCTCTAGCCACCGTTGGGGTGTGTGTGTAAAAATAAAACTGACCCAGTGGTGGGTCACTGGCAGCCCAGGTGTGTGAGTGAACTAACTCGTAAAGAAAACCTCTGTATCTGTCCTCTGGCATGGCCTTCACTAAACCAAGTGTACCTAGGAGTCACTTTTAAAGGAAACGTGGTCAGTGTAAGTAATGGCGTGCACTACATGTGATCTAGAATCTTGAGCTTGACTCAGCATACTGTCAAACCAGTTTTTGGGTGCCTTTGTGTGTTTTTGATAGGGCACCCATGCATACCAGAAAAACACATTCACCTAAAACAACCCAGACTGAATGGCGTTGCCAATGCTTGAAAAATATCAGTTGCCTTGCTGTGAATAATTAGAGTTGAAAAGTTTTCATTTTGGAAATGAGAGAATTTAAATAATTCTGAAACAAATTAGATCATAAATAATACATTTTAAATATCCATGAAAGTGGGAGTGTCCTAAGTGTCTTCAACGCTCCCATTCTCCCCTTCACATCCTTGTTTCTTCTGCAATACTTCCCTCTGCTTTAGCCCCTTTCTCTCCTTACACCCTGTTTCCTTGTGTCTCCTTCCTCATCTCCTTCCTCACTGATTTTTCACTTTTGGAATGTACTTCCTTTTGTCTCCTCTACTTCACCTTACATGCACTACATACACTACACACCTGTAGGAGCAAAATGATACATTAAAATCTAGATACGCCAAAAATGTGCCTAACTCAAACCTCAGTTTACTGAATCAGAAACTGTTTTAAACCTCAATTTCATGAATCAATGTGTCCCCACATTACGGCACCTCCCCAAACACCAATTCAGCAAAGTAAAACAACTCATCAAATTGAATGGGACCCAGTCAATAAATGAACTTTAAATCAATGAAATGTTAAAGGGTTTATTAAAAAAAATCAGAATAAGTGGTACAGAGTCAATATGCCATGAAGGCCTCAGATTCAAAGTTGTACAGAGTAGGCTGAAGTCATAAAGTATTCTAAGACCCACCTAAGCAACCAAATCAACAAGCATTTGCTATGCAACGGGTCCCGCATTTGCTCGAGTTAGAGCTATTAGCGTTGTAAACTCCTAACCGGACGTTTCTTGCCACACAAACTAAAAGAAAAAAACAAAGCGCGGTCGCGCTATATAAAATGCAGCACGATCGCGCTGAAATTGGAAACGGAAAAACTGAGCGCGATTGCGCTATGTAAACCCCAGCGCGATTGTGCTGTGTGGAAAATAAAAGGATAGAGTAGTCTGGAAACCATGCCGAAAACATGGAGCCTCGTATGTTTTCAGTAGTTTACCGGTGCTGTGTAGGTGGGCTAAACATGACGTATGCATGCCTTTCACGAATGAAAGCAAGCGGATTTTAAAAGGCAAGCCCACGAACCAATGAAAGTGACTGACGTGACATGGGAGTGGTTAGAAGCCCAAAGAGAGATTACTGCAGGGGACGGAGAACTTTGCGCTCGCCCCTAAAAAAGAACTGGACAACATCCCTGGTAGGATAGGAAAGTCGTCTAAACTATGGCTAACCCCCCAAATTAAGGGATTTATTTACACAATTATTGCATATTAAATCAACAGTTCTGCAGTTTCAACGTTTCTGCTACAACATTGGCACTCTCAATTGTGCCCCCTCACAAGTAAGCAGCTTCCTAGAGGCGGCACAGTTTGCCATTTGCACTACACAAAATGCACTGAAAAATAAAGCTACAAAAACACAGCATCTGAGAAAAGGAAATACTGTTAGGGAACAGGGACACATATGTTATGCAACACGAAGTGAAACGTGTGAAATGTTAATGGAGACTGCTTTACTGACTTGGATTACCTTTATTTTAATTTATTTTGTATGGTATTTATAAAGTGTAGACCTCACTGCACAAGTAGCAGAACACTATAGGTAAAATAACAGATTGCATGAAACCAGCTGAGAGCATTAAGCTATATATGACGAAGCATTTAAATAGAAAAATACATGAAGACTAGAACAAACAACAGTAGCTACAGATGAGTCTATCAATTACCTGGTTTTATGTGGAAGTTGAATGTGTGCGCTTTTAGATCCTTACAAAAGGCCAGGAAGGTTGAGTTGCATCGACGTTCTTCGGGAAGGCTTGTTTTAAATTGTGTTGAGAGTTTTTGACTGTATTCTTCTTGGGATTTGAACAAGTACTGTTGATTTGCCACTGATGTTCCTCAGACTTCTGTGACGCGGGGCTTTTCTTACATGGGCAGGCAGTGGTGACTCACCTTACGAATGAGGCAGGCACTATTTTGATGTCAATTTAGGACTCAATTGGCAGCCACTAAAGGTCTCTTAAAACAGGTGTAATGTTTGTCTTTTTTGGTTCCCTTGACAAGGCGTGCAGGAGGGCGTAAGATATCTTTGAGAGGTGCCACATAACTTTAGGGAGAACCCATTAGCATGGTGTTGCCATCATCAAGGTAAAAGGCAAGCAGAGAGTATACCACTGGTTTAAAATCGGCATGTGGGATAGTGAACTAGACCTTCCTCAGGAGGTAATGTTGGAAAGAGAACACATGTTCATCATGTCTGCTGGTTTTACCAGCAATGACCGTAGAGTACTGGAGATTTACTCGTAAGGTTGGATGTAATCTGAATAGTTAGTTATAAATATTTATCCCCTTAACTTTACTCTTGTTGTTATGAAAGAGATTATTTGGTGAGATACGTCCTGATTATACTTGATTGCCGTTGTTTCTAGTTTTGTACCATTTCGAAAGCTTCAGGCACCCAAAGTACCTCACTGTATTGAGTTTACAAGGCTAAGAACGTAAGGTTCTGTCCATTCTTTGCTGAAATGTCTACATGAGGATGAAGGGGTGGGTAGATATTAATGAAAGGTGTTTAAATTGCCATTTATTAGAAAAAGGGATTTTGGCTTTCTAAGATATGTTCTAATACCCATCACGTTTTCACAGATGAGACTCAAGAAAATAACTCTGCTCGGGCTTTTAGTTTTCGAAAAATTGCTTTTAAACTATCAAGAAAATTCGTGTGAAACTCATTCACTATAGTGTAAACTTAAGGACATGACTCTAGAGTCATTTCATTGTAATTTTGTATTAGTGTTGACACTGAGCACTAGCAGGACACACTTTACTTAAAGCCCTGGCTACCAGAAGAAGAAGGGTTTAAAATGATCCCAAAGGATCACGCTATACAACAAAACATGTAATGTGTACTAGAGCTCAAAGGGGCGATATGTTATTCACATTTGTGCAATACCAACTACTATTGTCAAGGCACTGTACTTCTTTCCATTTCTTACAGATATGGATAGCCATCAAATAGACTGGAAAAACCTTCGGTTTACAGTATAGCCTCTCTTGTTTGGTTGGTGCATGTGTGCAGTTGCCTCTTGTATACGGTTAATAGTTGGTTCAGTGTTAAGATTCGACACAATTAGTGTCAATTGGCATGAAAATGAATGGTATTGATATAAGAGGTTTGTAGTGCATAGTGGGTGGGTGTGCTATGGAGTTTCACTCTTCTGGGACTATTGAGTGTGAGTATCACTGTCCTTTGCCTGGTCAGCAGGGGCAGCTCCTCTGTAATAGCAGAGGAGCACCGCCCCCCTGCTGAGAGTCAGGCAGTGACAACTAAAATGATAATAAAACAATGTCATTATCATTTTATTTGTTGCTGTCTCTCTGACAGCCAGTGAATCTAGGGGGAGGCAGCCACAGGGAGGAGGAGTGGTGGGCACTCTGAAGTGCACTTGTCGGTTTGGACGGCCATCTTAGGCTGGCCAAACCGGCATGCGCACTTACATTTCTCCAACCCAGCTGTATAGCACAGCCGGATGGAAAAATGGCACAGGCTCCCTGTGCCTGAGCAAGCACCAAAACAGCTGGCTCAGGCCAATCCCAGCGCTGCTGTTATGCTTTGTATAACATGAGAGCAGTGTCTTAATTGGGAGCCTGTGCTTTTGTTGTGACTGCTGGGAGGAGAGGGAGCGGCCGGCAGTGGGACCGGGAGCAGCTGTGGCAGGTGCATTTTTTTTATTTTTACACCCCTGATTTATTCCCCCAACACATTCCCTCCAACACCGCCCCCTGCCACTTTTGATTGGAGGTAGCTGCCACTGCTGAAGTATAATGGTTTCACGCAATCAGCAAACCAGAGGTTGGTTCTGATGGCATGATGGTGTGAACAAAGTGTTCACTATGTTATTCTACTTTTATTTTCATGTTTCTAGGGTGTATGTGGTGTATGACACTCATTGATTTGGCAATGCTATGCTAATTATTTGGTTTTGGTGCAGTGTTGGCATAATTGTGAGGGGGATTCCAGCTATCCTGAGCCGTTTAAGTATTATCATTTGTAGGTGAGATTAGACCAATGGTGAGTGGCGTTTTTTTACTATATAGTGTGGTTGATCCTTAATGAAATTTTAAATATGGCTTATTGAAATTGTCATGGTTGATTATGATAATGGCTGTATATAATGTATTGGATGCAAGGTGCAGAATTTGGCAGCACAATGCATTAACCAGCACTCCCTACCTCTCTAAATAATGGACACCAGGCCACGCCATGTGCCAGATCACAGAAAGACTTAGTAGAATCATTTAACACACACAAAAACATGAACTTGAGCAGAAGAATGCCTTCCATTGATGAGATAATAGCGAGAAATTACAAGAAATAATGGTCTTGGGCCCGAATTACCACAGAGGTGAGATAAATGTCAGGTCCAGTGAATTCATGACACAGCAAGTCACATGTAGATATGCAGTACACAGGCAACAGCTTCGTGGTCATACAAGCGATACTATCACTTCAACTTAGAGCACAGGCCCAGAACACAGAGGCGAATGGAAGGAGATGGCTTATCTGGTGGTCTACTTCTTCTCTGTCCATGATCCCGTAACTCTTTTAGGTACTACTGCATGGGTGCTGTGCACATGCCTTATGCAATGTTTGGTAACGGATGTGCAGAGCATCAGTTAGACCCATGAGGGAATGCCCTGGGTGGTGCATCTGTCAGAGCTTGGATGTTTACATAGGTTTAAGTGGTATGCACCAGGGGTCTAGTGGGTGGAAGGGGTTGGTGTGCCAGGCAAAAAAGACAGATCTGTTCTGAAGGAACTGAGTTAAGTGGTCAGCTAGGAGGTTGTTTCATATTGGGTGATCTGGTGGGGCCTAGTCTTGTATGCTAGGGGAGTGTCTCTAACCTGTTTGTGACTTGTACACAAGCAATGCTTCTGCTCTTGCTGCTGTTTGTGGAACTTCCTTTATTTTCTTGATACAACACATAAAATAGATAAAACAATTTTGCCATTGGTTCTAAAATATTTGTGAACAATTCCTGCAACACTGAAACTGTGAAATGCATTCTTAATTTCATTGTGGACTTCTACCTCCCTCTTCACCTTCCACATCCTCGTCCCCGATCTTCTAGAATGTCTTTGTTTTTCTGGAAATGTGACATACGCACCTATACACCTTGGAGGGGGTGAAGTGTCAGTTCAGAGGCTTTGGGTCAGTCTCTTTGGGAAATCTTCTCATTGTCGGGCAATGACTCATCTTCCATATACGTAAACTGAAAAGGCACACTCTCCGGGTGTGCGGTAGTGATTCAGGTTTAAAGCACGATGTGGGTAGGTGTGACACCAAACATAAACATAAACACCCTAAGCCGTTTAAGTATTATCATTTGTAGGTGAGATTAGACCAATGGTGAATGGCGTTTTTTACTATATAGTGTGGTTGATCCTTAATGAAATTTTAAATATGGCTTATTGAAATTGTCTAGGTTGATTGTGATAATTGACAAAAATAATGAATTGTAAGATGTGCCGAAATGAAATGATGGGCGCAGGAAAAACAAATCTCAATTGCAAACAAGGTGTATGTCTAGGCCAAGACAATATAAGTTAAACCAGAGAATCTATTGCTAGCTCCCTTGCCTGGGAGGTGAATGGAGTTAGTCAAGTCGCGACTGTCCGTTAACAGCAAGGTCGTCTACATAAACAGCCACTTCTATAGGCTTTAAATTAGCATGTATGCCAACGTGCTGATTATTATTTATGCTCATTCTGAAACCACAAATTATTCGGACCAAAATTAAGTGAGTTGTAGTTGTCCTTAAAACGTGTTGCATTGCAGTGCACTTGAGTATAAGAACAGTTATTTTTTACCAGGAATTGGCCACAATGGGTCGTAGGAGACATCATCTCTCACTTCCTCGACTTTCCTGTTACAAAGCAGCCTTTTGGGCTTACACCACTAGCTTTAAACTTAATGAATAAACTGGAAGGATTCTTTTTTTTTTTTTTAAGGGAAGCCCAGGATTGTGAGCATCCGGTGATATGGAGCCAAATGTTGAGGCAAAAAGAATGCACTTTGTGGTGGAACTGTTTCATTGCCTACTTCTTCTTACATGGGGACTTTGTGACTAGTCCTTGAGATTCCAGAACATCTGACCTTTCAGTTCCTGATAGATTTTACCTGATCTATCATAGCTCCCTTGGACAAAAACAGGGCAAATGTCTCCCCTCTTAAAGAGGTTGTACACTCCTCTCCCTGACTGGTGGTAGGTGTGCTCACATTTTACCATATGGCACCCATTCTTCTCACCTTCCACTAGTATCCTTGAAGGCCAGGATGATACTTAAGACAACGTTTAGAATTCAAAGTGATTCCACAATCAACCTAAATGCTTAAAAGCTGAGAATTTCTGAGATGCTCTCCCCCCGTCAGTCTCTTCTAAACCTACTGTGCCAAAGTTTCTAATCTTAAGCATTTTTATTTTACAGATGCAGAGACATCTATTTTATATTCTTGGACACCAGCAATTCTACAATTGAACTTTAGAACAAAACTGACTGTATTGCCTTGACACTTGATCTCATGTTACCTATATGGCATTTTCTCAAGTTTAGTTTATGATTGTAATGTATTATGCCATGTCTGATCTTTTATTGCACATGTTTTATTGTGGAAAGCCTCCAATAATACTCTAACCCCCAAGAAATTGATTTTAGCACAAAAGACAGGCAGTTCTCTCCAACTTGTGATTGTAAGCTTTCTGCTTCACCGTCACAGGCAGAACAGTTCAAAACCTATACAGAAACAATCTGATTAATAGTGAAATTCCTTCAGATAATGGTGCACCCTGTAGTATTTGAAGGCACAGTTCAGAGGGGAATTATTTGGTATGTGGAATGTCTACCGCTGGCACATACTCCATAAGAAAAGCTAGAGACATATAGCCCTTTTTGAGAAACGTCTGTTGAAATTAACTGGGTTTAAAAATAGGGGCATGATTACTACATAAATATGAGGAATGGATAATATGTTTCATTTGTGTAATAATGAGTGCCGGTTCCAAAAGCTCTGCTCAGAAGCTGAACCAACGCTATTACATTTTTGAGCGGCAGATACTTAAGCTGCTTAGTCCACCCACCTCATGTCTCTTTACACCATTACCAGACACCTCCTTCCCCTCTATATCACTCTTGTAAGTTCCTGCCATTGTGACAATTGTCCCATCTATCTCTTCCTCCATCTATTCCCTGTGTGTTTTTCTTTCACTTGCTCTGGGAAAAGGTCTGATCAGAAAAAAAGAAGCGTGGGCCCAGGAAGGCGAAGCCGGATCCTAGAGAGGACAGTGGCTAATGCACCCCTAGGGCAGCTGATCACAAGGGGCGGACAGTTGGAGCCCACGAAATTCGCTGCATGGCATTGTCCCTTTGAGATTCAAATTACCCAATCAGGTGGAGGGGCATGGCGGGCACACGGTTAAAAGGAGGAGATGGCAGAGGCTGAGCAGTGTTGCCGTGATCGTGGACTCGCCCATCCTCACCAGACAATCGCGGGCATCACAGGCATGGTGAGCAGTGATGGCAGAACATGGGAAGTAACACCGGGTCCTTGGGATGCCTCATGTGAGGGACACCGAACGATGGACGGCAACAACAGAATTAGGATCGTAAGACCAGGGGGTGAAAGTCTGACCCATCAGGGTCCTTGGGATGCCTCACCGCAGGGACACTGGTGAGCAAACAGAGTGCAAGGGCGATGTCAGTGCGGGGCGGACACAGCACTTGCCCAGGTCTGGCCAGAGGGCCATGAATGCCAGCTATTGGAGCAAGGGGGAGCCTAGAAGCCACACAACCCAACACAAAGGCGGCGCAATAATAATTGCTGTTATAAGACGATTTATGCGGGCAGTCAAGAACGACGTATGATTCCCCAAGGAATGGGGATTTCAACTCTGAGATGATGTATAACTGTTGAATGATTTACAATATGCATGTTGTTCATTTGAGAATTTCACATGCTTTCGTTCATATTAATAACCTAAACCTGGTGACAGTTTATGAACCCGCATCGAAAGGATATGCTAATAAACTGCAGCCATTTTCACACCAAATAAAGCTTGTGGTATCTTTCTTATGGAGGTGGAAGGGTGTGAACGGCTGTGAGATCCTGAGGAAAGCTCATCAGTTTAGGTCGGTTTAAGTACCCGATTCCAAACATGAGAAGCCCACACCATCACCCACTGGCTCAAATTAAGCACTGGTTATGGGTAGTGGAAATAACTACTGGTTTTGCCTACATACAAGGTAAAGATTTAAATTTAAGGTGGGGTCAGACATGCCCTAATGAGGGATGTTGTTTATTCAGTTGTGTGTTGCGGATGCGGGGTGGTATGCTGGCGGATATATTCACTGGTAGAATGGTCACATGGGTATGATATTCATTTGGGTAAAAGGATAGTTGGGAACTGAAGGTCGCGCCTTAGTTTCGTACTCTATTGACTGATGTTGGTGGCAGTCTATGTGAATGGAGTGAGAGCAAGGAGATTCATACTGGGTAAGTCGCCTACCGAGAGGACTTACCTAAAGCAGATAACTCTCTTTTTCATACAGTACTTCATCAGATCAGGTTGGAATCCTTATTTTTTTAGTTTTTTTTAGACGTTCACTGAGAGGAAGATGGATCTTGTACTGTCTGTTTTTATTAGAATGAAAGACTCTAATGCTGAATTTCTTTTGCGCAGGTGTGTTGCCGTCATCACGTGACTCATGACAGCGGAAGCACTGTGTAGCCAAAGAAGAACAAGGGAACTCCACGTGAGGGATGGTCAGAGTCACGAGGATAACCCTGCTACCACATTGTGGGCCATGGGCAGGCGATCTTAGCAAAGCCTAAAATGACTCTTACAGCAGACAGGAATCACTCACTGCTGGTATTTATTCTCATCATGTGTGACAAGCGAGCCTCTTCCAACCTCATGTCTTCTTGCTCACTGCAAAGTAAACATACCAAATGAGTCTGCTCCTGGAGGCAAGCCTGGGCGCTTCTGTTCTCTAATTATATTTTCTTTGAGGACAGAAACTGCAGGAAGCTGAAACACGAGTTGGCAAATAGGATAATAACGTAGAGGTGGACATACCACAAAAATGTACTCAATGCACAGAAAGGCGCACGGGTATGTGATGTCAACAGCGCCCTGGAATCTGGTGTTTACATGAGAAGCTTACATGTCACGCGCCTGCTTATGACTGTCACCTAGAACGTCCAATCTAAGTGATGTATTTTGTTACCTGTAATTGTTTACTTTCATGCTGCATAAGACAGGGACGCGTGTCACCACGCCCCGCAGACGTAGCTAGAGCGTAAGCAGCTTTCTGCATGACTTGGTCTAGCCAGGTCAGGTGTCTGACTCTGAACGTAGACGTCAGAGAGAGAGAGAGCCTTAATACAGATCATGGAAGAAACTTCAAACTTCCTCCTTATTTAGATTGGCTTGAGTCATCTCCGTCCACTTCTCCCCTTGTTTGCTTGACTACGAAAATGTACGTCCTTTTGGAGTATTGACAGATGCCTGAGACAGATCACAAATCAGAAGCCGTGAGTTACAACCAATAACGAGCCCGGGGGCATTGCCAGTTCCTTCTGTGTCAAGTCAGGGGCAGATTACTATATCAGGGTTCATAACTCATTCCTGGGTGGCCATACCTGTGGCTGAAACCCTGGAAAGTAGAACACATACAATAGCTCCTCTCTTAAATACAAATTGTCCTTCCTACAGCTCCGTAGACTATCTAGACGTACTGCCTTGCTTCAAATGGGCAGAAAGTATGCATGGAAAACTGTGAAGAGACAAATTTCCTTAACAAGAAAATGAACCTTGACTGCTAATTGTGAGTCTGTGTCAGTTGTGTCAATCCACTCACCTTAAACATTTACCGGATTAGTAGTGAACCCCCCCTTTCCCTTCCAGATACAGCTCGTGCCCTTGAAGTGAGCACAAAATAGCCTAAATGGGCATTCCCTTGGACGCGCCTGGATTGATTAGTTAAATTCTGTGCATCTGGTTTTATGTTCATCTTTTAGGACCTGACCAATAAAGAGATAATGTCCCTGTTTGCATCCGAGCGCGAGGTGTGACTCTCACACTCTTGGAATGCTATAGTGTTACCATAAAGTACTAGAGCCTTATGAAAATAGGAGAGCTTCAACCTAGTTTAAGTTGGTTACGATCATACTCGTATTCATGGATAATATTGATAAAAGTGTAAGCTGTACTTCGGTTTTTAAGTTTGTTAAGTTCATATTGTTATTTGGGGATAATATTGATTACAATTTAAGCTATACCTCTCTTTTTAAACTCCAGGACGCCAATCTATTATTTCATCATGAAGCAGAAAAGTTTTCAACCAAGGACAATTTACACTATTCATTTAATCTTTAAACGCACCATAGTTTACATTATACTTTTCAGTAATGTGGTATTCCCATCTTAAATGGTATTTCTTTTTCTTGACTAGAACATGGTGCATTGTGGAATGCCCCAAATCCATAGCTCCAGGTGCCTCTTCTGTTGTGTTATTATTCTATAAATGACAAGACATTTCTTTTAACTTTAAATCGTACCTTTCTCGCCTGTAAAAAAACGTAAGTATTGTAATTCTGGTATCCTTTAGACAGCTTCGTTTTGAAACAGTCTGTTTTCAGGCATCAGACACTGATTTAATATGATTTAATGTAACAAGATGCAGTCTTATTTTACAAAGGAACACTCTAGACAGCATAAAGTAATGTAATCTGGAAGTGATTAGATGTTGCTCGGAGGGAAAAGAATATTCAGCAACATTTTCATTCAGTGCCTCCTGTGGATCCCCTAAAGGGATGATTATGATTGGATGTGTAATTACTGGGTGTGATAAAAATCGCACCACTTATAATTGCGACCCCCCCCCTCAAACATTTGTAATCAGGCTCCTAGGTGACGCACAATAGTTATATACAGCCACAATTCCTCCCGATTTCTTATGAATAGACTATCTGATTGTGATCAAGAGACAAATTCAGCAGGGTATTCTAGTCACCACCCAAATAGCGCAAATATTCTGATCCACCATTTGAATTCCTATATGCTCTTTAATACATAGAGTCCAATTTAGGGTCATAACATTGGCTGCTGGGAGTTTTCAGTCACTGTGTCTACCAAATGGATATGTGTCTATATCCCTTCTGGAAGTATTCATCACTTACCTCCTTGAAATGGTCGATGTTGCTTAAACTTCACTGCTTGAATAACAAAACACTATTAGTAGTATAAAATGGTAATTGTGCATGTGCCACTGTGAATGGAGAATGTGGGGTTGGCATGTGCCACCATAGAATGTGGAATGTAGGTAAGGCAAGGTACGTGGGTGGTAATTGAAGCTAAACGGTGAAGTGGTGGAAGCACCTCTCTGCTGTCCTATCTCTCACTTAAATAAAGACTCTTGGAACCATACCTAGCTTGAAGAAGAATTTATCATAATAAATGGCGATGAGGGGGAAGTAGTTTTTAAAGTATGGGGCAGCGCCCCTAGGGTGGTATTGAAGCAACTAGTGGCTGGACATGAACCGACGCAGAGGCAAGCAGCAAGGAAAAAGAACACAGCTTGCCGATGCAGTGGAAGATCTTCTGGGACAGAGTACCTGTGGCGAGGCCTTGTTAAGATTATATGGGCTATATTTTCGGGGCTGTGCCACACACAAGCTGGCTTTGAATGAAACTCCAGGTTCTCACCAGTGCGTGTGCTGTGCTGTGACTTCCTGAGTCTGTGACGTTGCACATTATTACTGTCATGTGCTAGCAGCCATTTTGGCTTGGGGCCAAAGGAAAGCAGAATAATGTTGATCCTCACACCATAACTTAAGGAAAGTGGGAGGCGAGTACGAAGAATATTGGTGGGGCACTATTACTAAGTGGATCGATGGTGATGCACACACCTTTACATATAAAAGCCACAGTTACATAAGCGGATTGATGGTGATTCGCACACCCTTCACCTTACATAGCGGCGAGTGGATTTATTATCAAGGAAATGTAATTAGTGATTCGTACACCTTTATGAACTAGTGCAGATTATTAGGGTTAAATGATCACTAAATTTTAGTATCTACTAAAAATGTTTAGTTTACTGTTTTTATTAGATGCAATTCATGGCAACAATTAAAACCTCCTCCATGTTTCTTAACAGAACCAAGAGATCCACCAATACAATGGGAGTTATGGTTAGATCTATTGGAGGCTTATGTTCTAGATGAAGGAACATGTTCCCGGGGGAGATATTTATCTCTGTTGAAACACAGACTGGGAGCAATTGGATTAAGGAAGTTTTAGAATTTACTGCCACTAAAGAATTCTGGGGATGCGGATGTGCATCAAATTGCACAGAAAAACTGTTGCATGGGTGTGTGGTAGAAAAATAAATGTGGTGGTGGAGAGATTTAAATTTTGTTCCAAGTTCCAGCAAGATGATAAATCCATTTATCAATCTGTGGTGGCACTTTTTTCAACACCGTTTTGTCATTTTACTGGGACATACCCCATTTTTACTATTTTTTGTGCTTTCAGCCTCCTTCCAGTTAGTGACAGAAATGAGTGTGAAACCAATGCTCGATCCCGGAAAGCAAAACATTTCTGAAAAGTAGAAAACATTCTGAATTCAGAAAGGGGTAATTTGTGTACATCCTACAAGGGTTTCCTACAGAAAATAACAGCTGAAATGAAAAAATATTTAAATAGAGGTAAAAAACCAGCCATTTTTCTCCATGTTTTACTATGTAACTTTTTCCTGTGATGTCAGATTTTCGAAAGCAATATACCGTTACATCTGCTGGACTCTTCTGGTTGCGGGGATATATAAGGCTTGTAGGTTCATCAAGAACATGAGCTGCACCATGCAATGGATTTTCATTCTATACTGGGTATTCAGCAATTAAATGCTGAAATATAAAAAGTGAAAAATAGGTATCAAGAAAACCTTTGTATTTCCAAAATGGGCACAAGATAAGGTGTTGAGAAGCAGTGGGTATTTGCACATCTCTGAATTCCGAGGTGCCCATACTAGCATGTGAATTACAGGGCATTTCTCAAATAGACGTCTTTTTCACACTGTTTTACATTTGGAAGGAACAAATGTAGAGAAAGACAAGGCGCAATAACACTTGTTTTGCTATTCTGTGTTCCCCCAAGTCTCCCGATAAAAATGGTACCTCACTTGCATGGGTAGGCCTAATGCTCGTGACAGGAAATGCAACATGGACACATCACATTTTTACATTGAAATCTGACGTGTTTTTTGCAAAGTGCCTAGCTGTAGATTTTGAACTCTAGCTCAGCCGGCACCTAGGGAAACCTACCAAACCTGCACATTTTTGAAAACTAGACACCTAGGGGAATCCGAGATGGGGTGACTTGTGGGGCTCTCACCAGGTTCTGTTACCCAGAATCCTTTGCAAACCTCAAAGTATGGCCAAAAAAACATTTTTCCTCACATTTCGGTGACAGAAAGTTCTGGAATCTGAGAGGAGCCACGAATTTCCTTCTACCAAGCGTTCCCCCAAATCTCCTGATAAAAATGGTACCTCACTTGTGTGGGTAGGCCTAGTGCCTGCACAGGAAATGCCCCAAAACACAACCTGGACACATCACATTTTCCCAAAGAAAACAAAGATGTTTTTTGCAAAATACCTAGCTGTGGATTTTGGCCTCGAGCTCAGCGGCACCTAGGGAAACCTACCAAACCTGCACATTTTTGAAAAACAGACTCCTAGGGGAATCCAAGATGGGGTGACTTGTGGGGCTCTCACTAGGTTCTGTTACCCAGAATCCTTTGCAAACCTCCAAATGTGGCTAAAAAAACACTTTTTCCACTCATTTCAGTGACAGAAAGTTCTGGAATCTGAGAGAAGCCACAAATGTCCTTCCACCCAGCGTTCCCCCAAGTCTCCTGATAAAAAATGGTACTTCACTTAAGTGGGTAGGCCTAGTGCCAGCGACAGGAAATGCCCCAAAACACAACCTGGACACATCACATTTTTCCAAAGAAAACAGAGCTGTTTTTGCAAAGTGACTAGCTGTGGATCTTGGCCTCTAGCTCAGCCGGCACCTAGGGAAACCTATCAAACCTGCGCGTTTTTGAAAAGTAGACACCTAGAGGAATCCAAGATGGGGTGACTTGTGGGGCTCTCATCATGTTCTGTTCCCCAGAATCCTTTGCAAACCTCAAAATTTGGCTAAAAAACACCTTTTCCTCACATTTCAGTGACAGAAAGTTCTGGAATCTGAGAGGAGCCACAAGTTTCCTTCCACCCAGCGTTCCCAAGGTCTCCTGATAAAAATGGTACCTCACTTGTGTGGGTAGGCCTAGTGCCCGCACCAGAAAATACCCCAAAACACAACTTCGACACATCACATTTTCCCAAAGAAAGCTGTTTTTGCAAAGTGCCTAGCTGTGGATTTTGGCCTCTAGCTCAGCCGGCACCTAGGAAACCTATCAAAACTGCACATTTTTTAAAACTAGACACCTTATGGGAATCTAAGATGGGGTGACTTGTGGGGCTCGCACCATGTTCTGGTATCCAGAATCCTTTGCAAAACTCAAAATTGGTTTAAAAACCACTTTTTCCTCACATTTCGGTGACAGAAAGTTCTGGAATCTGAGAGGAGCCATAAATTTCCTTCCACCCAGCGTTCCACAAGTCTATAATGGGTTCTTGGTCCTGGGCTCAGCAGCCATATAGGGAAACCTACCAAACCCAAACATTTCTGAAAACTAGACACCCGAGGGAGTCCATGGAGGTGTGGCTTGCATGGATCCCCCAGTGTTTTCTTACCCATCTCCCTTGCAAACCTCTAAATGTGGCTAAAAAACACTTTTCCCTCACAGTTGTGGAATCTGAGAGGAGCCACAACTTTCCTTCCACCCAGTGTTCCCCCAAGTCTCCCGAAAAAAATGATACCTCACTTGTGTGGGTGGCCTAGGTGCCTCCAACAGAAAAATGGCAATAACCTGTAGAGATTGAGGGGTTAGCACAGCGAGTTGATAAACACATATTTTTCTTTTATACATCTTTTAGGCTGACTCTGCTTTGGGGACCAGTGAGGTATCATTTTACTTATGAAACCGAGGGGAACACTGGGTGGTAGGAAATTTGTGCCAGTGTGGTGATCCTACAAAGAAAAGTCAGGAAAATATGCTTTTTTAAGCACATTTTGAGGTTTGCAGAGGAGTCTGGGTAAGAAAATGTTGGGGGATCTAGGCAAGCCACACCTCCCCGGACGCCTTGGGGTGTCTAGTTTTAAAACATGTCTGGGTTTGGTAGGTTTCCCTAGATGAATGCCACACCCAGGACCAAAAACACAGGTGCCCCCCCCCAAACACAGGTAGTTTTGCAATAGATCATTTTGATGTGTCCATGTACTTATGTGATGTTCCAAGCACTAAAATTGTGAAAAGAAACGCACTTAGGTTATGTTAAAAAGACCCCTCACCCACCAACCAAGTTGGTGGCATTCTTCATCATCGGGGTCCCACCCGAGACACCTAGGGTGTCACGGGTGTGCTGCGACTCCTGATTACAGCGGAGCAGGTTTTGTTATTTTTACCACACATAATAGTTGGATATGCCACGAGGGTGAGTGATGGTTCAGTAGATCAAATTTTATTAACAAGAGATTTCACAAAAATGAAATGCCTGTTAATAACGGAAAGGCCAAAAAACTGAACCAATGATTCACAGCACATGAGCTGTAAAGCCACAACAAGGCACCAACCGCTTTACAGTCCATTCACACACCTTTCATACGTGACATGCACAAGACCATTCACGCCGCCAGCCACGGGCCCAGCACATTACAACACTCGCATCGACAGACAGCGCCACTCAAGGGCCCATCACTTACATACGCCCTCATGCCTGATACAGCACTCACACCAGCTGATGGGAGTTTGTGGACTGGCATTTGGCTGGCAGTGTGTTGCAGTAGCCAACAGCAAGTCAATATTTACACCTCCAGCCAAATGCCACTCCATGCACACTACGAGCCAAGCGCCACCCCACTCACACCGCCAGCCAAGCGACACCTCACTAACACCACCAGCCAAGCGCCAACCCACTCACACCGCCAGACAAGCGCCACCCTACACACACCACCAGCCAAGCTCCACCCCACTCACACTGCCATCCAAGCAGCCCACCCCATGCACACCGCCATCACTTTTTGTTTTGTTTTTAAACAACAAAGAAACCACAAATTGTAAATAAGTACAAGACTACAAATACAAAAGTTCTAACTGAATACATGACAGTAATGAAAACCGTGAAACTGAACATATGAAAATATAAAACAGCAGTTTACGCTCACGGTATTTTCCAATAATTCTTCTGTGTGTGGTAGCTCCTGAAACAGCCACCCACACACAGCCCAGGCTTTAAAGGACAATCAGGGCAGTACATCCTAGTCTCCTTCCTGATACCTCTTCAAGCACAGACTCAACGGCCCGTATTTATACTTTTTGACGCTAAACTGCGCTAACGCAGTTTAGCGTCAAAAAGTTTAGCGCCGGCTAACGCCATTCTGAAGCGCCATGCGGGCGCCGTATTTATTGAATGGCGTTAGCCGGCGCTAGCAGACCGGCGCTGCCTGGTGTGCGTGGAAAAAAACCACGTACACCAGGCAGCGCCGGCGTTGGGGAAAATGGCGTTAGGGCGTCTTAAAAATGGTGCAAGTCAGGTTGACGCAAAAAAATCGCCTCCACCCGATTTGCGCCATTTTTAACGACGCCCAGACGCCATTTACATGACTCCTGTCTTAGTAAAGACAGGAGTCATGCCCCCTTGCCCAATGGCCATGCCCAGGGGACTTATGTCCCATGGGCATGGTCATTGGGCATTGAGGCATGTAGGGGGGCACAAATCAGGCCCCCCTATGCCAAAAAAAAATATAAAAAAAATAAAAATGTATACTTACCTGAACTTACCTGAATGTCCCTGGGATGGGTCCCTCCATCCTTGGGTGTCCTCCTGGGGTGGGCAAGGGTGGCAGGGGTGGTCCCTGGGGGCATGGGAGGGCAGCTGTGGGCTCATTTTGAGCCCACAGGTCCCTTAACGCCTGCCCTGACCCAGGCGTTAAAAAGAGGCGCAAATGCGGGTTTTTTTGCCCCGCCTACTCCTGGGCGTGATTTTTGCCCGGGAGTATAAATACGACGCATTTGTGTCGCAGTCATTTTTTTGGACGGGAACGCCTACCTTGCATCTCATTAACGCAAGGAAGGCGTTCACGCAAAAAAATGACGCTCTTTCCTCATACTTTGGCGCTAGACGCGTCTAACGCCAAAGTATAAATATGGCGTTAGTTTTGCGCCGAATTTGCGTCGAAAAAAACGACGCTAATTCGGCGCAAACGGAGTATAAATATGCCCCTACATCTCTTGGCAGGAAAGGTTTTTTTGGCTGTGGGAGGAATGTGCTCAGCAGAGTGACAATCTTTTAATCCAGCCACATCCTCCACCACTGCTTCTCTAGGAACTCTTGCCTGTTCCAGCACAACAAGGCTGGCTATGATAGACTCCTGAAATTTCACAAATGTCATCCTTGACTCTGGAGAACTATCCTTAAACACAACAAAAGCATTAAAAGTTGCCAAGTGAAACAGGTGAACCGCTAATTTCTTATACCAAACATAAGATTTACGTGCAGCAGTGTAGGGTTCCAACCTCTGATCTACTCTAGCAACGCCACCCATTTGCTTATTGTAGTCCAAAATGCACACAGGTTTGTGCAGCCATAGGTGAAGCACTCTCATCATGGATGGTAGTTGGTATGTGCACATCCCTCCTGTCTACGAATTTCAGAGCTAGCAGCTCTTCATTCCGGAAGGCACTGCACTGTCCCTTCTCAAGTTTTTTACAGACAAGCTCTCTTGGATAGCCTTTCCGATTAGAGCGGGTTGTGCCACAAGCAACAGTGTCCACTCTGAACAACTCCTTGAACAACTGAACTCCAGTGTAGAAGTTTTCTACATATAAATGGTGATCTTTATTAAACAGTCGTCTACCAAGTTCCCACACCATTTTCTCACTAACTCCAAAAGTGGGTGGACAACCAGGGAGGTCACTATTGAAATCCCTACCAGTGTAGATCTGGAAATTATGAATATATCCTGTACTACTTTCAGACAGCATATACAATTTAATTTCATACCGTGCCCTCTTGCTAGGAATGTACTGCCTAAAAACCAAATGAACCTTGAACAGGACTGAGAGAGCGTAGCTTATATAATCTATATTAACATAAATGTTTATGAATTAGTGTGTGATAATGACGCATAGAAAACTGTAATAGTAATTTTGCTTAAACGCGCACCTGAAATGTGACCACGGGGATTGGCCGTCAATGTATACATAGACTAATAATGATGACAAAAATGTTTATGTATCAATATATTGAGTAAGTTTATACTAATTAGCAATAATTGCGTTATTGAATTTGTGCTGAAATCCTTATAGGCCTTAAGTTAGCATGAGTCGAAGCTTAGCTGTTTGGCTTTCACATTAAGGGGGTCATTCTGACCTCGGCGGTAAAAGGCGCTTACCGCCGGTCAGAAGACCGCCATAACACCGCTGCGGTCGCGGTAAACCGCCACGGTCATTCTGACCCGCAACTGGCAAACCGCCAAAAACCCGACAACAACAAAAGTCCGCCACACCAAAGGGCAGCGGGAAACTGGCGATGACCAAACCTCCACCGTCACGCCAACAGAAATACGCCCATACCATTCCGACCCACAAATCCCTGCAGCGGTCCTTCAACCGCGGTATTCCATTGGCGGTACACACCGCCGCGCTCAAAATACACACACCTTTACAAAACACTACCACATTGGACAATTCCAAATACACACACCTGAGACACATACACACACCACTCCCACACACCCAATTAAATATAAAACACACACCCACATCACCCTCAAACCCTTACGACCACAATTGCGAGTGAAGGACAGAGAGAGAGAGCACAGCATAGAGTTCACCATCACACAGAGGCAAATCACAACATCACCCACACAATTTCCACGCACAAAACACCATACACCACCACACTCTACAACACATACACCATCCCTCACCTCATCCACAACACCCCATGGCACCCCAAAGACACCCCAGGTTCACTGACGCAGAACTCAGGGTCATGGTGGAGGAAATAGTTTGTGTAGAGCCCCAGCTCTTCGGGGCACAGGTGCAGCACACCACCATTGCCAGGAAGATGGAGCTATGGCAAAGAATAGTGGACAGGGTCAACGCTGTGGGACAGCATCCACGCAATCGGGACGACATCAGGAAGCGGTGGAACGACCTACGGGGGAAGGTGCGTTCCATGGTATCAAGGCACAACATCGCGGTGCAGAAGACTGGCGGCGGACCCCCACCTACTCCCCCAGAATTCACAGCATGGGAGGAGGAAGTCTTGCACATCCTGCATCCTGAGGGCCTCGCAGGAGTAGGCGGAGGAATGGACTCTGGTAAGTCAAAGCTTCACTACTTCATTCCCCCCACCCCACCTGCATGCCAAATCATACCCCCACCCTCACCCCCACCCCCATCACACCAACTCCTTGCTAATGGCTCGCCATCACATCCCAGCCATCCCAAAACCCAGCCCTGCATGCGTCCCCAAAGCATGGACACCCATCCCCAAAGCATGCCCACTGCACACACCCATCACCCCCACAAGCCACCGTCACAAAAGCCCCCACAAGGGAATGGCAGCACTGGGGTACACGGCCACCCACCCATTACACGAAATGCCACACACAGAAGCAATAACCATACTCTTATACCCCTGCAGGACCCGAACGCCACCACACCGCCACGGAGGGTCCAGAGATGTCCATCCCACCCCCAGAAGAGTGCCCCAGTGATGACAGCAGCTCTGTCTCCCTGGACCCTGATGACCAGCCCGGCCCATCGGGGACCTCGGGACAGTCGGTTCCCCACAGACAGCCACAGGCTACACCAGACCCAACCCCCTCTGGGAACACCAGCACAGCTCCCACCCAGCGGGCCCATGCCTCTGTCTCCAGGACACATCAATCAGCGGTGTGTCCACCACTACAGGGCACCCAGGTTGACCCACCACCCCAACAACAACAGGGACCTGGGGGCAGTGCAAGTGGGCACACCGTCCAGGGGACAGAGGCCCAGGGAAACAGCGGAACTGGGAAGGCTGCTGTGCGACAGGGGGGGGACAGGCCCAGGGAACCGACTCTCCAAGAGGCCCTCTCCTCCATCATGGGAGCATACCACAGCTCCCAGGAGACGATGGCTACGGTACTGGCCAGGTTCCAGGAGATCCAGGTACTGCAGGAGGAACAGTACATGGGGTTCAGAGAGGAACTGAGGAACATCAGTTCCGCAATGGGGACCATCGTCGTGGCCCTTAACCAGATAGTCACCACATTGCGGGACCATGTGGCACCACAAAAGGCCCCTGTCACTAGCCTGGACCTAGCCTTGGAGAAACTTGTGGATGGGGTCCTCCCCCAGTATGCGCTACTCTACGGTCCTCCAGACCAACAGGTAAGTACACAGGGAGCACATAGTATGGGCTATGCCTGTGTTGAGTGGGGTGGATGTAAGATGGCGGGGAGGGGAGCGAAGGAGGAGTGCAACGCACGACAGATGAGAGCATGTACCACATGGCAAGGTTGGGGAGGGGGGGGCCACTCACATCGACCATGCAGAAAAGTGATGATATTTATTTTTCCACCCTGTACATGTCACATAGGTCAGCGCCCATCAGAAGATCGACATTTGGCGTGCCATCGCCAAGGACGTCTGGGCCCTGGGGGTCCACAACAGACGGGGCACCCACTGCCGCAAGAGGTGGGAGGACATCCGCCGCGGGAGCAGAAAGACCGCCGAGGCTCTGCTGGGGATGGCCTCCCAACGTAGGAGGAGTGCCAGTCGTCAATTGACCCCCCTGATGTCCCGGATCCTGGCGGTGGCCTACCCCGATTTGGATGGGCGCGTGAGGACATCACAGCAGACACAAGGGGGTGAGTATCAGCACATTCTGCTATATTAGCGCACAGTGGAGGTGTCTGGGTGGGGGAGGAGGGCTGTGGCTATCTCTAGGCCAGGGCGGTTTCTGTAGGCTAGGCCTCTCCGTTAGGCATGGGCCTGTGCCCCCGGGCCCCACCTCTGTAGGGTGATAAGTACAGATATCCATGGCCCGGGCTCACCTATGTGTGCATTTGTCGTCCATACACTTGTAGTCCAAGTCACAATAATAGAGTAGTGTACCCCGAGTGCGTGGCGTAGTGCAGAGGGCTTCTGTGTCTGTCCTCTCCGCCAACGGTGCCGCCAATGCATGCAAACATGTCTTTCTTTCTTCTCCCCCCCCCTTTTTGTTGGTTTTCCTGTTCATGTGTGCATTAGCATCATCAGGCGGAGGAGAAGTGGCATCGGCGCACGAAGGAGCTGCATCTCACATGGCCCCAGAGGGCCCTGCAACTGATTTGGACTTAACCAGTGAGATGGAGGGCGAGGGGAGCTCCACAACGGGGACCCGTGGAGACGTCAGAGACACGTCCTCGGAAGGGAGCTCCCTTGTGGTGGCGGCACCATCCGTGCCCACCGCAACAACAGGTACAGCCGCCACCCAGCGCACCAGTTCCGCCCTCCCAGCAGCCCCTCAGCTTTTGCCCCGTGCCCGCTCACCCAGGAAGCCGGCCATCTCCTTCGCCCCTGGCACCTCAGGTCCTGCCCCAGTTACCCCTGCTGCCCTCAGTGAGGAGATCATTGACCTCCTCCAGACGCTCATTGTTGGGCAGTCTACGCTTTTGAATGCCATCCAGGGGGTGGAAAGGGAGGTGCATCGGAGCAATGCATACCTGGAAGGCATTCATTCGGGTCAGGCTGCCCATCAGCGATCGTTCAACGCTCTGGCCTCAGCACTGATGGCAGCCATTGTCCCTGTCTCCAGCCTCCCTTCTCCAACTCCCTCCACCCAGTCCCACTCCCCTGTTCCTCTGCCTATCCCAGACACACCTACAGACCAGCCTGCACACACATCAACACCCAAGGGCAGCTCATCCAGACATAAGCACCACAGATCACACAAGCATTCACCCAAGCAACATCCACATGTAGACATGCCAACAGCCACTGCCTCCTCTGTGTCCCCCTCCTCCTCGTCTCCCTCCTCCCTCCCTGTGACGTCTCCACTCACACCTGCATGCACATCACCATCAGCCAGTACGTCCATCACCACCACACCCACCAGAACAGTCCGCACACGTGCAGTCACCACCCCCACTACCATTTACACGTCCCCTGTGTCCTCTCCCAGTGTATCTGTCACCCCCTCTTCCAAACCACACAAACGCAGGCAGCCACCCACCCAAAAGCCATCCACCTCACGACAGCCTCCGTCACAAGCACCTGCACCCAAAGACAGCACACTTGACTCTCCTACCACATCCTCTTCCTCCACTCCCATACCCACTACAACTACCCGTCCCTGTCTTTCAAAATTGATTTTCCTTTCCAACCTTGACCTCTTTCCAACAACTGACCCACCCCCTCCATCTCGTAAAACTCCAACCAGCACCTCAGCCACCACAAGCCCTGCACCTACTAGGACCATCGTTCAGGGCTATTGGAGTCCACCAGCTCCTAGGGCAGGAACATCGGCCAGCAGCAAGGGGACAGCCAGCCCACCCCCTGGGAAAAGAACCAAAAAAGGGAAGGGCCGGAGCCACAGGCCTGAGACGACTGCCCCCTAGGACACCAGCCTTGCACCGTCACCTGGCCCATCCACCAAGGCAGGCAAGGGCCCCAGAGATTCTTCCAAGGAGGGCAAGGGCCCCAGAGATTCTTCCAAGGGAGGCAAGGGCCCCAGAGATTCTTCCAAGGAGGGCAAGGGCAGCAGGGTGAAGAAGTCCGGCAGCAGGCGAGCTGCCCAGGAGGGCCACACCAGCCCCATTTGGGGTGTGACTGAGGACACCCACGGGCCCAGGACTCCAGCACAGGAGGGCCCCGCAAGCGGAAGGTCGGATGGCGACTGAGCAGCAATTATTGGCCAGATCTGGTTCCCTAGGAACACAAGACAAGCCCCGCTGAACAGGGCCCCGCCTTGAGAAGCACCGCTGAACAGGGCCCCGCCGTGAGGAGCACCGCTGAACAGGGCCCCGCCGTGAGAAGCACTGCTGAACAGGGCCCCGCCGTGAGGAGCACCGCTGAACAGGGCCCCGCCGTGAGAAGCCCTGCTGAACAGGGCCCCGCCTTGAGAAGCACCGCTGGTCAGGGCCCGCCAAGACAAGCACGGCTGAACAGGGCCCTGCCGTGAGAAGCACCGCTGAACAGGGCCCCGCCGTGAGAAGCACCGCTGAACAGGGCCCCGCCGTGAGGAGCACCGCTGAACAGGGCCCCGCCGTGAGGAGCACCGCTGAACAGGGCCCGCCGTGAGAAGCACCGCTGAACAGGGCCCCGCCGTGACAAGCACCGCTGAACAGGGCCCCGCCTTGAGAAGCACCGTTGAACAGGGCCCCGCCAAGACAAGCACCGCTGAACAGGGCCCTTCCTGTCAAGCACCGCTGAACAGGGCCCTTCCTGTCAAGCACCGCTCCGCTGGGCACCGCCGTCTTAGAACCGCTCCGCTGGGCCCTTCCTGTCAAGCACCGCTCCGCTGGGCACCGCCGTCTCAGAACCGCTCCGCTGGGCTCTTCCTGTCAAGCACCGCTCCGCTGGGACCTTCCTGTCAAGCACCGCTCCGCTGGGCCCTTCATCTCAAGCACCGCTCCGCTGGGCCCTTCATCTCAAGCACCGCTCCGCTGGGCCCTTCCTGTCAAGCACCGCTCCGCTGGGCCCTTCCTGTCAAGCACCGCTCCGCTGGACCCTTCATCTCAAGCACCGCTCCGCTGGGCCCTTCATCTCAAGCACCGCTCCGCTGGGCCCTTCATCTCAAGCACCGCTCCGCTGGGCCCTTCCTGTCAAGCACTGCTCCGCTGGGCCCTTCCTGTCAAGCACCGCTCCGCTGGACCCTTCATCTCAAGCACCGCTCCGCTGGGCCCTTCATCTCAAGCACCGCTCCGCTGGGCCCTTCCTGTCAAGCACCGCTCCGCTGGGCCCTTCAACTCAAGCACCGCTCCGCTGGGCCCTTCATCTCAAGCACCGCTCCGCTGGGCCCTTCCTGTCAAGCACCGCTCCGCTGGGCCCTTCATCTCAAGCACCGCTCCGCTGGGCACCGCCGTCTCAGAACCGCTCCGCTGGGCCCTTCCTGTCAAGTACCGCTCCGCTGGGCCCTTCATCTCAAGCACCGCTGGCCCATTGGCAGGGCCGGATCTGTGTCGGGCAGGGCTTCACGAAGCACTCTGGCCAACATGCCTCCTCCATAACCAGTGGAGTCTGTAATCCACCTGATGGACTGTGGCTTTGCATTCCCCAGGATGGTACAGTGGGCAATCCACCCACTGTAGAGACTTGAGAGACTGTGGCTTTGCACTGCCCAGGATGGTGCCGTGGGCATGGAGGCCCCTCATGGATCTGGCATCGTGGACTCATGTGGCTGAGGTGCCCCCCCTTCCCTTCCCCCTGAGGTGCCTGTCGTTTTATTATCTGATGCCCCAGCAGTGTTCTCTCCAATGGAATCAGGTCTCGTGTATGGGCTTTGCCCATGTGTTTATGCACATTGGCCCACGAACAATGGAATGTTGCCAATATGTGCCGGACTTTTGGACTATGTATATATTGTTAATGTTGTAATATATTTATTTTATAGATTTGATATTTCACTTAAGTTCAAAAATACTATAATATACTTCATTTTAATGATCTTTATATTTTGTCTTTGCATTATTCCGGGGGGTTTGGGGGCTGTCACTCTGAGTTGTTGCTCTGCATTGGTGTGTAGGAATTTGGGGGGGGGGTGGGTGTGTCGCGTATGTGTGTGCCCGTAACCTTTTCTCCTCCCCCTCCCCTGTGTCGTAGGTGCAGTACTCACCGTTGTCTCCTGCGGCGGCGTTCGTGCTCCTGGTAGAGGAGCAGGTAGACAATAGCTGGTAGGATGTTTAATTCGGGTTCCATGCTGTCCAGATTCCTCGTGGAGTGTATAGAGGTGAGCGTTTTCCCGTTCGTGCTCTTTTTCCACCGTGTTTTTATTGGCGGGGCTCCCGCCCCTGAAAAGGTGGCGGATTGGTGGGTCGTGATAGGGTGGGCGGTACATTGTCTGCCGCATGTCTGTTGGCGGTGACCGCCGCGCTGTTTGTTTGTCCCGCCGTGGCGGTCGGAGTGTTAAAGTGGCGGGCTGTGTTGGCGGTTCCCGCCAGGGTCAGAATTCCATTTTTTTTACCGCCTGCCTGTTGGCGGGTTGGCCGCTGCTTTAACACCGACCGCCAGGGTTGGAATGACCCCCTAAATGTATTTTTCCTATCTTACAGTGTGCTGACTCACAAAAGGACATGACCTTTGTCTTTTTCTTCAAAGTAGAAGACGAATGTAACCATGCTAGATCCGTTCCCATAAATTTTTCATTGCTTGTAGAATAATGTTAAAACAAAATAAAACAGTGTAGATTAATGTAATGTACAAGGTCATTCAAACCGGTGAAGACAATGGAGCTACTGACCAAAAGATGTGCAAAGAATTACAGAAAGATGAAATCATACCGGATGTGCCACCTCTGAAGACATCGAATAGGAGGACCAATCAGAGACTTGTAAATTAATATGGGGTGAAAGAGTAGGTGACCTAATGTGTTTTCTGATAGGTTAAAGAGAGTGGGGTATAACAAATGTCCAATAGAATTTTAGGGGAATGTACCACGAAAAAGGGATAAAAACCCATGACAATGGGAGCCATTTGGAATTAGGTAGGGAATGCTATTGATTTTATCCAGAAACTTTGTCACTCTGTTTGGTGACTTACTTGGTTTTACTTAAACCATCCTTTTCCTTAGATTGCCCATTTTACATCTGCCTCCTTATGAGGGAAGTGCCCTTTTTGCCCCGGAGCTGAGTTCTGATAGATGGCGATTTGACTGATGTCCTGAAGACGAAGACTGAACCTGTGTGCTGGCCTAATCTTTGGAGGGTAATTATGACCATGCATTTGTAATTTGTCTGTTTGCTTTTCCTTTCTAGGTACCAACTGCTTACTTTTGACAGAGACCATAGTTAGATGTTTGCCAAATTGGTGTTCTAAATTGTTTTGCATGAAGCCCAACATTTTGAATGTTAATCAGTGGTTAGGACAGGTGTTCACTAAACTGAAACAAACAGACAAACAACCAAATCTATGCTTTGTTAAACTGACGCGTTATTGACACTCTGCTAAATTGATCTATGTTCACGCCGTGTTATGTTCTGATGTTTGTGATCCTCGCTTTAATGAAATCTTACCAAAGTTGCCATATTGTGACTATGTTATTATGTTTCTTGGTTTTGAGATTGATGTACCTGCTTCTAGATGTGTAAACAATAGGGAATAAAACTTATAAAATTCTAC
Organism: Pleurodeles waltl; assembly: GCF_031143425.1. Classification (NCBI taxonomy): domain Eukaryota; kingdom Metazoa; phylum Chordata; class Amphibia; order Caudata; family Salamandridae; genus Pleurodeles; species Pleurodeles waltl. The sequence continues at coordinate 618,264,798 of NC_090440.1, forward strand.
TAAACTGGTGTGGTTATTCATGACTGAAAGGTCATGGTAGTGTTTTGAATTGATTAATGACTGTCACTAAAGTGAAATGTACTGTTGTGATAAATATTGATGATATCATAGATGTAGCTATCTCGTCTTAAGGTGTCTCTCAACTGGGTCAAAAGATTAATTGGCCTGAAAACGAGTACTGATGTGTAATAAATTATCATAAAGGGACACGTTAGCAGTTCTGGTAGCAGAGCGACGGTTAGGCCCTTTGTGGCCCTAGGACGGAGAATCATTGTTTAAATAGTTTTTCTGAGATAATGCAAATTGGAGGTATGATGTGTTTCTAAATTCACCAAGACTTTCCTGGGATCTCGGAGCCTGCCTAAGTGAGTTGGGAATGTTCTCGGTATCATAGCATGCGTGGTGTAGAATTTGCACTTGCTCAGCTTATGCATTTTTGCAGGTGAATTGTGAAGTTCGTGTGTATTTAGGCCAGGTAATGTTGTTTTAGTAGGAGTGGGCGTACTCCACAGTATGAGAGTAGGGAAGTCGGCGTACTTCATATGAGTGTGGCGCTTTGTGCTCAAAATTATCCACGTGGTTGGTTGTTCATGTACAGACCCGTCGTGGTCTAAGACCCCGGAATATATTGACAAGTGTAGGAGACACTTGGGTTTATGTTGTAATTTGTGCTGTTTAATTAGGTCAATCGGGCGTGGTTGACAAGTCGAGTTTGAGTCAAATTGTATGTATGAAACCTTCAATGGAGATTTGGCAAGTTCTAAAGTGCACTAGAGCAAACTATTGACAAGTCGAGAGTAGGATTTGCGGGTCGAATTCTGCTTGCGGGTGTGGGAACTGAGAAGGAGATAGTAGCGGACGAGGCTTCAAGTGAAATCTCTGTAAAGTTCTGAAGCGAATGTGTTACCTTTCCTGTTGTGTTGTTGTTGTTAAGGTGCTTGCAGGAATTTTGCATTAGTTTGGTGTAAATCTATTAAGGGGCGGACGAGCCGCAAGACTTTGTCAGCTGCAGTGTGTGAGTGTGACGTCAGTGGTACCGCGCTGAGATAGGTCAGTTGTCGAGAGGGGTCGCACACGGATTGGCTGCCGTCCATGAGAGGCAATAGTTTGAGAAAGGTGGGTGAAGAGTGTCCTGGGAATTAAAGTCACTTTCTGATTAAATACAACAAAAGAAAAGACGCAAAGATGAATTTTATTAAAGCTTTTAAAAGCGCTCTGAAAGGAGACGTATACATTATGGTGAGTGAAGGGGAGCCTACACCGCCTGAGGGTACTTCAGCTTATATAGTCATGGAGGAAAAAGGTGTCGCGCCTTGTTTATGGATGAAACAGTGGCACAAATTGACGGAAAAGGAGGGATGTTTGGCGTTTCCGTAACACGGGACGTTCAATACGAGAGTCCTAGAGAATTGGAGGTGGATGTTAAGTGTACAGAAGCCACCTCCTAGGCCAGCTCAATATGAGGCTTTAGCACTTTGGGATTTAATGGCCATTAAACAGAGACAAGAAAAATTCCAAAGAAGAATAAAAAGCAGAAAAGACTTTAGCGGAAGTTAGATGGGATAATGAGAGCAAAATGTGGAGACTGGGAATAGTTGACGGACTAAAATTGTTCCCAGCAATAACACAGGGAGATGAGACGCAAGGGAAGTAAGCCACATGTAAAACAGACAAGGACTCTAGTAAGCCTAAAGAAACTAAGAGATCTTGGGAAGAAGAAGATGATTCAGATAACGAAGAATTTCTAAATCAGTTATTGCATGATCGCCCGCCACCTTATGCGGTAAGCGACAATGTCCCGAGCACTAGTGCGGGTCCTGGGAACCAGACGCAAGAGAAGGGAGTTACTGATACACCAAAGACTAGTGATACGGGTTCGATACAGAATGGTGTCAGTGTACCCACTGCGCCAGACATGCAGATACAGTTGCAACCTCCACCGAAGACACAGAGAATCTATCCAGACGTCCCAGTACTAGAGACTACTACAAATCTGATAGTGCCGCCGGACCCGATATATACAAAATCGAGGTTAGTGCAGATTGAGCCAACTCCACAATTGCTGCCCCAGCCGCAGCCACAACTAATACCAGGGTATAATCCAGCAGCAGGACCTCCATTAATACCTGCCCCGGCTTCAGAGAATCAAACTTTTGGGGTCGCTGCTCCACGGGGTTTGGGACCAGGTCAGACGCCAGCTGCCATATCATTGCAAACTACTGTTTGTCCACCGGTGCCATTGTATGCACAAAATAAGCCTGGCAGGTGTGATCAGGGGGTAATGACACAAGATCTACTAAGAGGAGGGTCCATAGGAACTCCCCAGTTAATGGCCCTAGGAGAGCACGCGGTCGAAAGACCGAGGTCTTTGTTAGACCTTAACCCGGTTGAAGCACCATTGGAGGCAATGAGACAGGCAGGGCTAGGTGTGCTAACCCCACAGACAATAAGTATGAATGCTTCACAGTCGCCAATGACGCATGCGGAAAATATCTCACTGCAAGGTTTTACAGTGCAATAAGTGAATGAGTGGTTAGAAAAAACTTACGCTCCAAAGGCCGCAGCCACCGTAGAAAAGTTAGAAAAGGCTGAGAAAGATGAGTACCTGAACTTTGTGAGACTGGGCGTGGAAGCCGCTGAATTAGTGGAAGGAACGATGGGGGTGAGCAGATTACAGTCATACACAGAAGCAGAATTGAGATATCTGTGCCCTAAGATCACTAAAGAAGTAGGTAAGGTACATCAGAGATTAGCGAACCTGGCAGACAAATACAATATTCATTTTGAGAATACTAAACATTTGAAAAGAAGTTACAGGTTAGACTTTGGCTCAAAAGACTTCGAGCATATGAGGTCTGCTGGAATGAAAGCGCATCTAAAGGAAATACTGCAAGGTGCTCAGATCTGGGGAGCTTTAGAAAAATGGGAAGGAAGATGGGCCAAGAAAAGAGATAAGGAGAAAAGTGACAGTCCAGGATCAAGTAAAGCTAAAACTTCACCAGATACGGAATCAGTAAAGATGTTACCCATGAGAGAAACAGCTGGTGGGGTTTAATCAATGTACCGTGGTCCAGGGGAGACATCCTATCCTTCACAAATGATTATCCCAGGTTGAGGGAGAAACCGATAGAGTGGTATCAGCAAACGGATAGGTTTGTGAAGCTTGCAAAGTGTCTCTGGGAAGACCTGAATACCTTGTTTGAGATCATTGTTCCGCCCGACTTATGGCTTGAGTGCAAGAAAGGGGTAGACTGGCCGACTCAGGAGCCGGCAAGGGATAAGGTGACCGGAGCACCATCTGAGGAGGTAATGAAGTATTATCACAAAGTGATTGACTTTTTGAAGCAGAAAGTGTCGCCGAAAGGGACTGATTGGCAGAAAATCGACCGGACCTCACAGGAGGTTAAGGAATCAATACATGCTTACTATGAGAGGTTGTTGAAGGCATTCAAACATTACAGTGGTACTGAGACTATTGAGCCGAAAGATATGAACCATCTCGTGTTCAGATTTGTTGAAGGGCTGAGACCAGAGGTTAGCCAGATGATTAAAAATCATTTGATCTGTTGACAAGCGAAGCCGATTGATGAGGTGTTACAGTATGCAAAATACTGCAGTGACGAGATCGAGCTGAAGCAGAAAAAATTGAAGGATAAAGTGATGGTGATGCAGAAAAGGGCTGCGCAGGCAGGGATGCAGGGAAATGGAATCCAGCAGATGATACAGCAGCAACTGCAAGGGAATGGTGTGTTTCAGGCACAGTCGAGAGGCCGAGGTCGAGGTTTTGTGAATCGAGGTCCAGATTTGAATACTGTTGTAGTTCAAAATTATGTACAAGGGATAAAAAAGATGTCACCATGTCACGCATGCGGGGGCGTGGGGCATTGGAAACGGGAATGCCCAAATGTGGTGCAGGATGGTGTCGTTCAACAAAGCACTAATGTCGGTACATTGCAAAATGTGAGAGGTCCGAAATTTAGAAATCAAAATCCCAACTTCCAAAATGACAAGGTTCAGATGCAAGGGCTACAACCCATGCAGCAAATGCAAATGCAAATGCAGCGTGTTCAGCCAGCTCAAATGTAGCCCGTACAACAGCAGGTTGCCATGGTACCTAGACAGCAAATGAAATTGCCATTGGCTCCAATGGGACAGCAACAGGTGATGCTTCCTCAGCAGGTCACAGGTCAAGTGATGAGCCAAAATAATACAGTACAGCAATTCCCATTGCATGGTGAAGATGGAATGAATGACGAATGGTCGGATGAAAGTTCAGACAGTGAAGAGTGCAGACTTGCAGCCTCCCTAGAGGTAGATCAGAGGGGACCCTATGTAGAGGGAAAGGTAATGGGTCACAAGGTTTCATTCTTGGTTGATACCAGAGCCACATGCTCCACAGTCAGAAGTGCTGAGGTTCCAAAATTACCACTTTCAGTGCGTACCATAAGAGTGGTCGGAGTAGCAAACCAGTACTTGACAAATTCGATTACAGATCCGGTGCAAGCTGAGATTGGCAACTTTCAGGGTCTGCATAAGTTTGTGGTCTGCGATTCAAGTCCTGTGTCCCTACTGGAAGAGACTTAAGGGGTGATTCTAACCCTGGCGGTCGGTGTTAAAGCGGCGGCCAACCCGCCAACAGGCTGGCGGTAAAAAATATGGAATTCTGACCCTGGCGGGAACCGCCAACACAGACAGCCACTTTAACACTCTGCCCGCCAAGGCGGTACAAACAAACAGCGCGGCGGTCACCGCCAACAGCCAGGCGGCAGACAATGTACCGCCCACACTATCACAACTCACCAATCCGCCACCTTTTCCGGGGCGGGAGCACCGCCGATAAAAACACGGCAGAAACAGACTACGAACGGGAAAACGCACACCACTACGCACTCCAGGAGGAAGGAGGACAGCATGGAACCCGAATTAAACATCCTACCTGCTCTCGTCTACCTTCTCATCTACCACGAGTACGAAGTCCAGCGCAGACGACAACGGTGAGTACTGCACCTACGACACACGGGAGGGGGGAGGACGAAAGGTTACGGGCACACACATATGCGACCCCCCCTCCCCCAACTATGTACACACCAATGCAGAGCAACAAGTCACAGTGACACCACCCAAACACCCCTGAAAAAGGCTAGGACATAATCAAAATTGGAATAAATATTTATGTACCAAAAAGCTCCTGAAAATTATCGTACAACCATGAAAGATATTCACAAGAAAACAAATGACATACACATCAGTGTATAACTGAAGTAACAAGTCCTGCACATCCTACGAATCCATCATGTCCGTGGGGCAAAGTTTTGAGAAACAAGGGCAAAGCCCACACAGGAGACCTGAGTCCTTTGGAGAGAACACTGCAGGGGCATCAGATGTAAAAACTACAGGCACCTCAGGGGGAAGGAAAAGGGGGGCACCACAGCCACATGAGTCCACGACGCCAGATCCACGAGGAGCCACCATGCCCACTGTACCATCCTGGGGAGTGCAAAGCCACAGTCTCTCAATGTCTCTACAGTGGGTGGGCTGCCCACTGTACCATCCTGGGGAGTGCAAAGCCACAGTCTCTCAATGTCTCTACAGTGGGAGGGCTGCCCACTGTACCATCCTGGGGAGTACAAAGCCACAGTCCATCAGGTGGATGACAGTCTCCACTGGTCAAGGAGGAGGCATGGTGGGCACAGTGAACCATAAACAGTGATTGAGACGGCGGTGCCCAGCGGAGCGGTGTTTGAGAAGAAGGGCCCAGCAGAGCGGTGCTTGAGATGAAGGGCCCAGCGGAGCGGTGCTTGAGATGAAGGGCCCAGCGGAGCGGTGCTTGAGATGAAGGGCCCAGTGGAGCGGTGCTTGAGATGAAGGGCCCAGCGGAGCGGTGCTTGAGACGGCGGGGCCCAGTGGAGCGGTGCTCTTCTCCACGGCGGGCCCTGTTCAGCGGTGCTCTTCTCCACGGCGGGCCCTCTTCAGCGGTGCTCTTCTGCACCGCGGGCCCTGTTGAGCGGTGCTCTTCTCCACGGCGGGCCCTGTTCAGCGGTGCTCTTCTGCACCGCGGGCCCTGTTCAGCGGTGCTCTTCTCCACGGCGGGCCCTGTTCAGCGGTGCTCTTCTGCACCGCGGGCCCTGTTCAGCGGTGCTCTTCTGCACCGCGGGCCCTGTTCAGCGGTGCTCTTCTCCACGGCAGGCCCTGTTCAGCGGTGCTCTTCTCCACGGCGGGCCCTGTTCAGCGGTGCTCTTCTCCACGGCGGGCCCTGTTCAGCGGTGCTCTTCTGCACCGCGGGCCCTGTTCAGCGGTGCTCTTCTCCACGGCGGGCCCTGTTCAGCGGTGCTCTTCTCCACAGCGGGCCCTGTTCAGCGGTGCTCTTCTGCACCGCGGGCCCTGTTCAGCGGTGCTCTTCTCCACGGCGGGCCCTGTTCAGCGGTGCTCTTCTCCACGGCGGGCCCTCTTCAGCGGTGCTCTTCTGCACCGCGGGCCCTGTTCAGCGGTGCTCTTCTCCACGGCGGGCCCTGTTCAGCGGTGCTCTTCTCCATGGCGGGCCCTGTTCAGCGGTGCTCATCCAGCAGGTCAAGGGAGCCAGACCTGGCCTGGACTCCCTGCTCAGTCGCCCTCGGACCGTGACGTTTCTGGACCCTTCGGGGACGGACTCCTGGCCTCCTTAGTGTCCTCCTTCCCAGCTGGGATGTGACATGTGGGGTCCACCTTCTCCGCGCTCCTGCTGCCCTTCCGCTCCTTTGATGGGGCTCTCGGGCCCTTGCCTCCCCTAGATGGTGTGGCTGGTGAAGTGGCCGCACATTGCTCCTTGGGGGCAGCCCTGTCGGTCCTCGCACGGCGGCCCTTGTTTTTGCGGGTCCTCTTGCGGGGGGGGGGCTGGACGTGTCCTTGCTGCTGATCGATGTGTCACTGCTGGCAAAGGGTGGACTCCAGATCCCATGCACAACAGTGACACGCGAAGCTGGGCTGGTGGTGGCTGCGGTGCTCTTGGGACTCTTTGCAGATGGAGGGGGGAGCTCATCGGAGGGAAAGAGGTCAAGATTAGCCATGAAAAGTTTTTTAGGGCCAAGGTGAAGGGTAGGAGAAGTGGTGATGGGAGTGGAGGAAGAGGATGTGGTTGTAGGAGAGTCAGGTGTGCTGTCATTGGGTGAAGGTGCTGGTGCTGTAGGCTGTCGTGAGGTGGATGTCTGTTGGGTGGGTGGCTGCCTGCGTTTGTGTGTCTTGGAAGAGGGGGTGACAGACACAGTGGGAGAGGACACAGGGGACGTGTACATGGCAGTGGGGGTGGTGACTGCACGAGTGTGGACTGTACTGGAGGGTGAGGTGGTGATGGAAGCACTGGCTGATGTTGGGATGCATGCAGGTGTGAGTGTAGACGTCACAGGGAGGGAGGAGGGAGACGAGGAGGAGGGGGACACAGAGGTGGTTGTGACTGTTGGAATGTCTGCATCTGGGTGTTGCTTGGGTGAGTGTTTGTGGGATCTGTGGTGCTTGTGTCTGGATGAGCTGCTCTTGGGTGTTGAGGTGTGTGCAGGCTGGTCTGATGGTGTGGATGGGATAGGCTGAGGAACAGGAGACAGAGAAAGGCTGGAGGCAGTAAGAAGAGGGAGGCTGGAAACAGGGACAATGGCTGCCGTCAGTGCTGAGGCCAGAGCAGTGAACGCTCGTTGATGGGCAGCCTGACCCGAATGAATGCCCTCCAGGTACGCATTGCTCTGTTGCACCTCCCTTTGCACACCCTGGATGGCATTCAAAAGGGTCGTCTGCCCAACAATGAGCGTCCTTACCAGGTCAATGAGCTCCGCACTGAGGGCAGCAGGGGCAACAGGGGCAGGGGCTGAGGTGCCTGGGGCGAAGGAGACGCGCGCCTTCCTGGGCGAACGGGCACGGAGCGAAGACTGAGGGGCTGCTGGGAGGGCGGGGCTGGTGCGCTGGGTGGCGGCTGTACCTGTAGAGGCGGGGGGCACGGATGTTGCCGCCACCGCTAGGGAGTTCCCATCCGAGGACGTGTCGCTGTCGCTGCTCTCACCAGCGGTCCCCGTCGTGGTGCTCCCCTCGCCCTCCGGATCACTGGTGCCCTCGGTGTCTGTTCCTGGGCCCACCGGGGCCTTGTGTCCTGCAGCTCCCTCGTGCTCCGATGCCAAATCTCCTCCGCCTGATGATGCTAATGCACACATGCACAAGAAGATGAAGAGAAAGGGTGGGGGGAGAAAAAAGAAGACCAGGTTGAGTGCATGCAATGTCAACACCGTTGGCGGAGAGGACAGACACAGGAGCCTAATGCACTAAGCCGCGCATTCGGGGTACACTACTCAGTACTACTGACTAGGACAACAGGCCAAGAGACGTCAAACGCGCACATGGGAGATGCTGGACCTTCAATGGCTGTACTTGTCACCCTACAGAGGTGGGGGCCGGGGGCACAGGGCCATGCCTAAGGGAGAGGACTACACTACAGAAAGCGCCCTGGCCTAATGTCACCCACAGCCCTCCTCCCCCACCCAGACGCCTCCACTGCGCAGAAAGATAGGAGAATGTGCTGATACTCACCCCCTTGTGTCTGCTGTGATGTCTTAAAGCGCCCATCCAATTCAGGGTAGGCCACCGCCAGGATCCGGGACATCAGGGGGGTCATGGTGCAACTGGCACCCCTCCTAGGTTGGGAGGCCATCCCCAGCACTGTTTCTGCGGTCTTCCTTGTTCCGCGGCGGATGTCCTCCCACCTCTTGCGGCAGTGGGTGCCCCGTCTGTTGTGGACCCCCAAGTTCCGGACTTCCTTGGCGATGGCACGCCAAATCTCGATCTTCTGATGGGCGCTGACCTATTTGACATGTACAGGGTGGAAAGGAGGAAATCATCAATGACCTGCATGTTAGATGTGATTGCCCCCCCCCACCAACTTTGCCATATGGCACATGCTCTCATCTGTCGGTCGTTGCACTCCTCATTCGCCCCCCACCCCACCAACTTACATCCACCCCAATCCACACAGGCATAGCCCATTCCATGTGCACCCGGTGTACTCACTTGTTGGTCTGGAGGACCGTAAAGTAGCGCATACTGGGGGAGGACCCCATCCACGAGCTTCTCCAACTCTTCAGACGTGAAGGCAGGGGCCCTTTCCCCAGTCGCAGCAGCCATTGTATCTTCCAGACCGAGGTCACAGCAGCACTTGCAGTATAGGTCCTCTCCTGTGGATGATCAGGTCTCAAGTGATTAATCAGATAGAAAATGGCGGTCACGCCCGCGGCGGTGCATACCGCGGCGGTGCGTACCGCGACCGCCGGCGCACATCGTCATTGGCTCCTGAAACCCATAGGGTTCAATGTTAACCAATGCGGCTTTGCGCCGCGGTCTTCGACCGCCTACCGCCACGGTGTGCCCCGCCAGCGCATTGACCTCACATCCCATTGTCCCACTTCACAGGTCAGGCAGTCGCCATTTCAAGGGCCTACATGGCTTAATTTTGACTGCGACACACAGGCCTAGGCCTTGCATTGCCACACATACACGCCTTTCAACCCATTGCCATTCTTTAACTGTGCAAGCTGTCTGTACGTACCTGTGGTTTGCCTGACTCTGTGCTCCATGTTGTCCTTCCTAGGCACCGTCCGCTGGGACTTGCGAGGAGAAGGACGAATCCTCGCGTGTACCGACCGCTGGTGGACCTGTCGACAATGGAAGAACGCCATATAATACTTCGATACAGACTTGACCGTGCCACTATCCATGAACTGTGTGCCCAGCTGGAGCCAGCCCTGATGTCCCCCATCCGCCAACCCACAGGGATTCCCCCTCTGGTGCAGGTTTTGTCAGTCCTCCATTTTTTGGCAACTGGGTCATTCCAGACCACAGTGGCCATGTCATCTGGAATGTCTCAGCCTATGTTTTCAAAGATTTTGAGCAGAGTGTTGTCTGCCCTGATGAAACTCATGCGGAGCTACATCATTTTCCCAGAGGAGGGTGACTTGCCTACAGTGAAGGGTGATTTCTATGCCCTTGGACATATCCCCAACATCATTGGTGCCATTGATGGGACCCATGTGGCTTTGGTACCCCCAAAAGACGATGAGCAGGTGTACAGAAACAGAAAAAGTTATCATTCGATGAATGTCCAGGTGGTCTGTTTGGCTGACCAGTACATCTCCCATGTAAATGCCAAGTTCCCAGGGTCAGTGCATGACGCGTATGTGATGCGAAATAGCAGCATCCCCTATGTGATGGAGCAGCTACAGAGACAACGTGTGTGGCTAATAGGTGACTCTGGTTACCCCAACCTACCTTGGCTACTGACCCCAGTGAGGAATCCCCGGACCAGGGCAGAGGAACGGTACAATGAGGCCCATGGGCGAACTAGGAGGATCATCGAAAGGACCTTTGGCCTCCTGAAGGCCAGGTTTAGGTGCCTGCATATGACTGGGGGATCCCTGATGTACTCACCAAAGAAGGTGTGCCACATCATCGTGGCCTGCTGTATGCTTCACAATCTGGCATTGCAACGTCAGGTTCCTTTCCTGCAGGAGGATGGTGCAGATGGTGGTGTTGAAGCAGCTGTGGAGCCTGCGGAGAGTGAAGAGGAGGAAGACTCAGAGGACGACACAGACAACAGGGACAGAGTAATAGAACAGTATTTCCAGTAGCACACAGGTAATAATCACCCATGCCATTTTACATTTCCTGAAAGCCTCCTGCATCTCAACTTTGTCGATTTCCCCCCAGAACTATAAACATGATGTTTGATTTTCCCTTCCCTTTTCTGTGCTGTATGAGCCACTGCGTGACCTCGGCTTGGTTGGCCCATGGACTAATGCTAAGTTACCTCGGTATGTGTAATTCACAATGTTAATAATACGTAATTGATATGTAATGTGTCATACATTTGTAAATAAGACAGGCTGAGTCCTGATTGATTTCAGTGCAATGTGTGATTTATTATTAGTGCATAGATATTGGTACATGATAGTGAAACAGTGATGGGTGGGGGTGTAGTAATGTCCATGGCGGAGTCCAGTTCTCAGTCTCACAGGTGCATTGTCCATATGCCTGTGGCAGGATGGAGCAGGGGCAGTTCAAGGTTTGACAGGGTGGCAATGTGGAACAGTGGGAGGACTTCAGGCGGTATGTGATGCTGGCGGGGGACTTGACATCCTACTCTGTCGTTTTTTTTGATCTCAGGCTCCTTTTGCGGGGCGGTTGTTGTTCAGCAGGAGGTGGGGTTCTGGTGGGCTGTCGTTGTGGTGGGGCCTCCTGTCCACTAGCGCCGGCGGAGGTGGTAGGCTGTTCCTGTTCCTGGCTAGTGACAGGGGCCCTGTGTGATGCCACATGGTCCCGAAACGTGTCCTCTATACGGTTCAGGGCCTGGACTATGCTCCCCATAGCGGTTGAGATGTTGCTGAGTTGGTCGCTGAACCCCATGTAGCGTTGCTCCTGCTGTGCCTGGATCTCCTGGAACCTGGCCAGTACCGTCGCCATCGTCTCTTGTGAGTGGTGGTAGGGTGCCATGATGGTGGTGAGGGCCTCTTGGAGAGTGGGTTCCCTGGGCCTCTCCTCCCCCCCCTGTCGCACAGCAGCCCTCCGAGTTGCCCTGTTTCCCTGGGCCTCTGTCCCCTGGACAGTGTGCCCACTACCACTGCCCCCAGGTCCCTGTTGTTGTTGGGTTGGTGGGTTACCCTGGGGGCCCTGTAGTGGTAGACACACCGCTGCTTGACCTGTCCTAGAGACAGAGGCATGGGCCCGCTGGGTGGGAGCTGTGCTGTTGTTCCCAGAGGGGGTTGGGTCTGCAGTGGCCTGTGTCTGGGTGAGGGGAACCGCCTGCCCAGAGGTCCCCGATGGTCCGGGCTGGTCGTCAGGTTCCAGGTCGACAGAGCTGCTGTCATCACTAGGGGCCTGTTCCGGGGGTGGGATGGACATTTCTGGTCCCTCCTGACCGGTGTGTTGTCGTTCGGGTCCTGCATGGGGTAAGAGGGTATGGTTATTGTTTCTGTGTGTGCATTAGCTTGCGTTTTATGGGTGCCCTTGTCCCCCAGTGCTGGCATTCCCTTGGGGGAGGTGTTGTGAGGGTGTTTTGTGGGGGGGGGGATGGGTATGTGCAGTGGTCATGCTTAGGTGATGGGTGTCCATAGTTTGGGGGTGGCATGCAGGGGTTGGTGTTGGGTGGGTTGTGCTGGGGAGACGTTCTCAGGGAGGATGTGTGCTGGGGGGTTGGGGGTGAGGGTGGGGGTTAGCATGCTGGGGGGGGGGGGTGAAGTGGTTGGCCTTGTACTTACCAGAGTCCATTCCTCCGTGTACTCCAGCGAGGCCATCAGGATGCAGGATGTTTAGTACCTCTTGCTCCCATGTTGTGAATTCGGGTGGAGTGGGTGGGGGTCCCCCGCCAGTCTTCTGCACTGCGATGTTGTGTCGCGAGACCATCGAGCGCACCTTCCCCCGTAGGTCGTTCCATCGTTTGCAGATGTCCTCTCGATTTCTGGGATGCTGTCCCACCGCGTTGACCCTGTCCACGATCCGCTGCCAGAGCTCCGCCTTCCTTGCTATGGTGGTGTGCTGGACCTGTGAGCCGAAGAGCTGGGGTTCCACTCTTATGATCTCCCCCACCATGACCCGGAGTTCTTGGTCCGAAAAGCGTGGGTGCCTTTGTGGTGCCATGGGGTGGTGTGTATGAGGTGTGGGGTGGTGTATGTGATGATGTGTGTGTTGGTGTGTGGTGCTTTGTGCTTCTATGTGGTGTGTGTGATGTTGTGGTGTGCCTCTGTGTGTCTGGCTCTCTATTCTCTGATGTGTCTCTCTCTCCTTCGTCTCTGGTTTTTGTTGGTAGGGGTTTGTGGGTGATGTGGGTGTGTGTTTTATATGGTATTGGATGTGTGGGAGTGGTGTGTGTATGTGTTTCAGGTGTGTGCCTTTCAAATTGTCCAATGTGGTAGGGGTTTGTAAAGGTGTGTGTATTTTGACCGCGGCGGTGTGTACCGCCAATGGAATACCGCGGTTGAATGACCGCCGCGTCGATTTGCGGGTCATAATGGGATGGGCGTATTTCTGTTGGCGTGGCGGTGGAGGTTTGGTCTTCTCCAGTTTACCGCTGGCCGCTGATGTGGCGGACTGCAGTGGAGGGCGGATTTTCGGAGGTTTTGCAGTTGTGGGTCAGAATGTCCGTGGCGGCTGACCGCGGCCGCGGCGGTATTGTGGCGGCCTTCTGACCGGCGGTAAGCGGCTTTTACCGCCGAGGTCAGAATGACCCCCTTACTGTGCAAAACGAAATGTTCAATTACCTGTTCCAATGATGGAATTGAGGTGCAGACAAACAGTGATGATGAAGGGGATGATGGTCAGTTCTCAGAGTTAGAGACGGAAACTGCAAATGAAGATTACCCTTTGATAACATTATTCCCGATGCTTACAGTGACTGACTTGCCAGCAGAGTTACAGGGAACGGTGACAGAGAAAGTGTGGGATTTGACAGGAAAGGAAGTGGGACTGATAAAAGGAGTGGAACCAGTTAAAGTTCAAGTGAAGCCAAATGCGGTGTTTCCCCAGGTACCACAATATCACATGGCACAAAATGTCCTTATTCAGGTGTCGCAAATAATCGCGGACTTTGTAAAACAAGGAGTCCTGAAGGAAGTATTGAGCAGCCCATGTAATTCACCGATAATGGGTCTGAAAAAGCCTTGTGGGAAGGTTCGAATTGTGCAGGATTTGAGAAAAATAAACAAGCTTGTGGTGAAGTATTGCCCCATAGTGCCAAACCCAGCAGTGATCATGTTTCAGGTTCCGTGTGATGCTGAATGGTTCACCGTTGTAGACTTGTCACAAGCTTTCTTTTCGGTGCCTCTTCATGAGGACAGCCAGTTTTTATTCAGTTTCAAATTCCTGGACAAGGTGTACAGTTGGTGCAGAATTCCTCAATGGTTTTCTGAGTCACCGTCCATCTTCAATCAGATATTGAAAAAGGATTTAGAATCCTTAGTAGTGCCTTTCAGTTCGACTCTAGTGCAGTACATTGACGACTTGCTGATTGCGTCCAGGACAAAACATGACTGTAGGTATGACACAATTGCCTTACTGAATCACTTAGGAAAGAACGGACATAAAGACCCTCATTCCAACCCTGGCGGTCTCTGCCCGCCAGGGCGGAGGGCAGCGGAAGCACCGCCAACAGGCTGGCGGTGCTTCCAGGGCCATTCTGACCGCGGCGGTAAAGCCGCGGTCAGAAAAGGGGAACCGGCGCTTTCCCGCCGGATTTCCCCTGGCCCAGGAAATCCTCCATAGCGGCGCTGCTTGCAGCGCCGCCAAGGGGATTCCGACCCCCTTCCCGCCATCCTGTTTCTGGCGGTAAAACCCGCCAGGAACAGGATGGCGGGAACGGCTGTCGTGGGGCCCCTGGGGGCCCCTGCACTGCCCATGCCACTGGCATGGGCAGTGCAGGGGCCCCCTAACAGGGCCCCATACAGATTTTCACTGTCTGCTTTGCAGACAGTGAAAATCGTGACGGGTGCCACTGCACCCGTCGCACCCCTGCAACTCCGCCGGCTCCATTTGGAGCCGGCTTCCTCGTTGCAGGGGCTTTCCCGCTGGGCCGGCGGGCGGCCTTTTGGCGGTCGCCCGCCGGCCCAGCAGGAAAGCCAGAATGGCCGCCGCGGTCTCCTGACCACGGAGCGGCCATTCGGCGGTAACCGCATGGCGGGCGGCGACCGCCGCCCGCCGCGGTCAGAATGACCGCCAAAGTGTCGCCAAAGAAGCTACAGTACTGTCAGAAAGAAGTGAATTACTTGGGACACTTGATTGAGAGAGGGTCCAGGAGAATATCAAAGGAAAGAGTGACAGCTATTTTGCAAATGAACCCCCTGACAACAAAGAGGGATGTCAGGATGTTTTTGAGAATGGTGGGCTACTGTCGCCAGTGGATACCCAACTTTTCGATTATCTCAAAACCATTGATAAATCTGACAGGCTAAGAGACTAAGGATGAACCGTATACCATAACCCTATCCAAGGAAGAGCTTGAGTCATTCATGGAATTGAGAGAGTGCATGTGCAGGGCACCAGCTTTGGGTATGCCTGATTACACGAAACCTTTTCTACTGTTTTGTCATGAACGTGATGCTTGTTCTTTGTCTGTCTTAACACAGGTCCATGGAGGTGCAAACCGCCCTGTAGCATATTTTTCAGCTCCCTTGGACCCCATCGCAGCAGCCTTACTGGGTTGTTTGCGCGCAGTTGTAGCAGTTGGTCAAAGCCTCACGGAGTGTGAAGGCATAGTGATGGGACATCCCTTGACAGTAATGGTTCCACATTCAGTTGAAATTCTGTTGACTCAAACTAAAATCCAGCACATGACAAATGACCGACTTACCCGATATGAGACAATTATTTTGGGGTCGCCTAATGTCTCACTGAAGCGATGTACTGTATTGAACCCGGCAACTCTACTTCCTGTTGAGAGTACCGAGATTAATAATGAAGAGGAAGTGGAGCATGATTGTCTTGAGGTAACAGAACTATGTACCAAGCCCCGACCTGATATTCAAGATACGCAGTTAAAAGAAAATGACTGCATTATGTTTGTTGATGGATCCTGTTTGAGAGACTCAGTCGGAATGCTGAGAGCTGGTTACGCTGTGTGTACCATAGCTGGTATCATTGAAGCTTCCTGGCTCGAGAGAGTGTATTCCGCACAAGTGACAGAGCTAATTGCCCTTACTAAGGCATGCCACGCAGCTGAAAATCTGAAAGTCACTATCTATACTGACAGCAGATATGGATTTGGAATTGTACATGATTTTGGACAATTGTGGTCACAGAGAGGTTTTATGACCTCTTCTGGCTCTCCTGTGAAAAATGGTGAACAGATTAAGGATTTGTTACATGCAATTCAGTTACCTCTTGAAATTGCCGTGGTGAAATGCAATGCTCATGTTAAGTCACAAGACTTTGGGGGTCATTCTGACCTCGGCGGTAAAAGGCGCTTACCGCCGGTCAGAAGACCGCCATAACACCGCTGCGGTCGCGATAAACCGCCACGGTCATTCTGACCCGCAACTGGCAAACCGCCAAAAACCCGACAACAACAAAAGTCCGCCACACCAAAGGGCAGCGGGAAACTGGCGATGACCAAACCTCCACCGTCACGCCAACAGAAATACACCCATACCATTCCGACCCACAAATCCCCGCAGCGGTCTTTCAACCGCGGTATTCCATTGGCGGTACACACCGCCGCACTCAAAATACACACACCTTTACAAAACACTACCACATTGGACAATTCCAAATACACACACCTGAGACACATACACACACCACTCCCACACACCCAATTAAATATAAAACACACACCCACATCACCCACAAACCCTTACGACCACAATTGCGAGTGAAGGACAGAGAGAGAGAGCACAGCATAGAGTAGACCATCACACAGAGGCAAATCACAACATCACCCACACAATTTCCACGCACAAAACACCATACACCACCACACTCACCACACTCTACAACACATACACCACCCCTCACCTCATCCACACCACCCCATGGCACCCCAAAGACACCCCAGGTTCACTGACGCAGAACTCAGGGTCATGGTGGAGGAAATAGTTTTTGTAGAGCCCCAGCTCTTCGGGGCACAGGTGCAGCACACCACCATTGCCAGGAAGATGGAGCTATGGCAAAGAATAGTGGACAGGGTCAACGCTGTGGGACAGCATCCACGCAATCGGGACGACATCAGGAAGCGGTGGAACGACCTACGGGGGAAGGTGCGTTCCATGGTATCAAGGCACAACATCGCGGTGCAGAAGACTGGCGGCGGACCCCCACCTACTCCCCCAGAATTCACAGCATGGGAGGAGGAAGTCTTGCACATCCTGCATCCTGAGGGCCTCGCAGGAGTAGGCGGAGGAATGGACTCTGGTAAGTCAAAGCTTCACTACTTCATTCCCCCCACCCCACCTGCATGCCAAATCATACCCCCACCCTCACCCCCATCCCCATCACACCAACTCCTTGCTAATGGCTCGCCATCACATCCCAGCCATCCCAAAACCCAGCCCTGCATGCGTCCCCAAAGCATGGACACCCATCCCCAAAGCATGCCCACTGCACACACCCATCACCCCCACAAGCCACCGTCACAAAAGCCCCCACAAGGGAATGGCAGCACTGGGGTACACGGCCACCCACCCATTACACGAAATGCCACACACAGAAGCAATAACCATACTCTTATACCCCTGCAGGACCCGAACGCCACCACACCGCCACGGAGGGTCCAGAGATGTCCATCCCACCCCCAGAAGAGTGCCCCAGTGATGACAGCAGCTCTGTCTCCCTGGACCCTGATGACCAGCCCGGCCCATCGGGGACCTCGGGACAGTCGGTTCCCCACAGACAGCCACAGGCTACACCAGACCCAACCCCCTCTGGGAACACCAGCACAGCTCCCACCCAGCGGGCCCATGCCTCTGTCTCCAGGACACATCAATCAGCGGTGTGTCCACCACTACAGGGCACCCAGGTTGACCCACCACCCCAACAACAACAGGGACCTGGGGGCAGTGGTAGTGGGCACACCGTCCAGGGGACAGAGGCCCAGGGAAACAGGGGAACTGGGAGGGCTGCTGTGCGACAGGGGGGGGACAGGCCCAGGGAACCGACTCTCCAAGAGGCCCTCTCCTCCATCATGGGAGCATACCACCGCTCCCAGGAGACGATGGCTACGGTACTGGCCAGGTTCCAGGAGATCCAGGTACTGCAGGAGGAACAGTACATGGGGTTCAGAGAGGAACTGAGGAACATCAGTTCCGCAATGGGGACCATCGTCGTGGCCCTTAACCAGATAGTCACCACATTGCGGGACCATGTGGCACCACAAAGGGCCCCTGTCACTAGCTTGGACCAGGAACAGCCTACCACCTCCGCCGGCGCTAGTGGCCAGGAGGCCCCCACACAACGACAGGCCACCAGAACCCCACCTCCTGCAGAAGAAGAACCACCCCGCAAGCGGAACCTGAGATCTCACAAGAAGTCAGAGTAGGATGCCAAGACCCCCACAAGCAAACAATACGCCCTGATGTCATCCCACTGTCCCACATTGTTACCCTGTCCAACCTTGAACTGCCCCTGCTCCATCCTTCCACAGGCATATGGACAATGCACCTGTGCGACTGAGAACTGGACTCTGCATTGGACATTACTCCACCATCACCCATCACCGTTTTACAATCATGTTCCTAAATGTAGCACTTCAATTAAATCACTTATTGCACTTAAAAAATCTGGAGTCTGCTTGTATTTTGAACAAATGTATTAGACATAACGGTGCAGAAATGTTCAGTTACATTGTGATGACAACATACCACTGTCACACAGCTGTAGTCCATGGGCATACAAAGCAGAGGTCACGCAGTGGGGCCCACAGCTCTGAAAACGGAAGGGAAAGTCACAACTCAGTTAACAGGAACTGGGGGGGAACTCAGACAGTAGAGAGGCAGGAGACTTTAAGTAAATGTAAAATGGCGTGGTTGATTCGTACCTGTGTGCTACTGAAAATACTGTTGTATCACTGTGTCCCTGTTGTCTGTGTCGTCCCCGTCGTCTTCCTCCTCTTCACTCTCCACAGGCTCCACAGCTGCTAGAACACCACCATCTGGACCATCCTCCTGCAGGAAAGGCACCTGGCGTCGCAAAGCCAGGTTGTGAAGCATACAGCAGGCCACGATGATATGGCACACCTTCTTTGGTGAGTACATTAGGGATCCACCTGTCATATGCAGGCACCTAAACCTGGCCTTCAGGAGGCCGAAGGTTCTTTCTATAATCCTCCTAGTTCGCCCATGGGCCTCATTGTACCGTTCCTCTGCCCTTGTCCTGGGATTCCTCACTGTTTAAGTAGCCACGACAGGTTGGGGTAACCAGAGTCACCTATTAGCCACACACGGTGTCTCTGTAGCTGTTCCATCACATAAGGGATGCTGCTATTTCGCATGATGTACGCGTCATGCACTGACCCAGGGAACTTGGCATTTACATGGGAGATGTACTGGTCAGCCAAACAGACCACCTGGACATTCATCGAATGATAACTTTTTCTGTTCCTGTACACCTGCTCACTTCCACTGGGGGGAACCAAAGCCACATGGGTCCCATCAATGGCACCAATGATGTTGGGGATATGTCCAAGGGCATAGAAATCACCCTTCACTGTAGCCAAATCGCCCACCTCAGGGAAAACAATGTAGCTCCGCATGTATTTCAGCAGGGCAGACAACACTCTGGACAAAACCTTAGAAAACATTGGCTGAGACATCCCTGATGATATGGCCACTGTTGTTTGGAATGATCCACTTGCCAAAAAATGGAGTACTGACAGAACCTGCACCAGAGAGGGAATCCCTGTGGGTTGGCGAATGAGGGACATCAGGTCTGGCTCCAGCTGGGCACGCAGTTCCTGTATAGTGGCTCGGTCAAGTCTGTATGTCAGTATGACATGTCTTTCTTCCATTGTCGACAGGTCCACCAACGGTCTGTACACGGGAGGATTCCTCCATCTCCTCGCAAGTCCCAGCGGACGGTGCCTAGGAAGGACAACATGGAGCACAGAGTCAAGCAACCCACGTACGTAACCACAGCTTGCACTGTACACGATTCGCTATGCATTGAATGGCTTGTATGAGTGCCAATGCAAGGCCTAGGCCTGTGTGACGCAGTAGAAATTAAGCCATGTGGGCCCTTGAAATGGCGGCTGCCTGACCTGTGAAGTGTGACAATGGGATGTGAGGTCAATGCTCTGGCGTGGCACACCGTGGCGGTAGGCGGTCGAAGACCGCGGCGCAAAGCAACATTGGTTAACATTGAACCCTATGGGTCTCAGGAGCCAATGACGATGTGCGCACTGCCGCGGGCGTGACCGCCATTTTCTAACTGCTTAATCACTTGAGACCTGAACATCCACAGGAGAGGACCTATACTGCAAGTGCTGCTGTGACCTCGGTCTGGAAGATACAATGGCTGCTGCGACTGGGGAAAGGGCCCCTGCCTTCATATCTGAGGAATTGGAGAAACTTGTGGATGGGGTCCTCCCCGAGTATGCGCTACTCTACGGTCCTTCAGACTAACAGGTAAGTACACAGGGAGCACGTAGTATGGGCTATGCCTGTGTTGAGTGGGGTGGATGTAAGATGGCGGGGAGGGGAGCGAAGAAGGAGTGCAACGCACGACAGATGAGAGCATGTACCACATGGCAAGGTTGGGGAGGAGGGGCCACTCACATCGACCATGCAGAAAAGTGATGATATTTATTTTTCCACCCTGTACATGTCACATAGGTCAGCGGCCATCAGAAGATCGACATTTGGCGTGCCATCGCCAAGGACGTCCGGGCCCTGGGGGTCCACAACAGACGGGGCACCCACTGCCGCAAGAGGTGGGAGGACATCCGCCGCGGGAGCAGAAAGACCGCCGAGGCTCTGCTGGGGATGGCCTCCCAACGTAGGAGGGGTGCCAGTCGTCAATTGACCCCCCTGATGTCCCGGATCCTGGCGGTGGCCTACCCCGATTTGGATGGGCGCGTGAGGACATCACAACAGACACAAGGGGGTGAGTATCAGCACATTCTGCTATATTAGCGCACAGTGGAGGTGTCTGGGTGGGGGAGGAGGGCTGTGGCTATCGCTTGGCCAGGGCAGTTTCTGTAGGCTAGGCCCCTCCGTTAGGCATGGGCCTGTGCCCCCGCACCCCACCTCTGTAGGGTGATAAGTACAGATATCCATGGCCCGGGCTCACCTATGTGTGCATTTGTCGTCCATACACTTGTAGGCCAAGTCACAATAATAGAGTAGTGTACCCCGAGTGCGCGGCTTAATGCAGGGGGCTTCTGTGTCTGTCCTCTCCGCCAAAGGAGCCGCCAATGCATGCACTCAACATGTCTTTCTTTCTTCTCCCCCCCCCCCCCCCCTTTTTGTTGGTTTTCCTGTTCATGTGTGCATTAGCATCATCAGGCGGAGGAGAAGTGGCATCCGCGCACAAGGGAGCTGCATCTCACATGGCCCCGGAGGGCCCTGAAACCGATTCGGACTTAACCAGTGAGACGGAGGGCGAGGGGAGCTCCACAACGGGGACCCGTTGAGACGTCACCGACACCGACACGTCCTCGGAAGGGAGCTCCCTTGTGGTGGTGGCACCATCCGTGCCCACCGCAACAACAGGTACAGCCGCCACCCAGCGCACCAGCTCCGCCCTCCCAGCAGCCCCTCAGCTTTCGCCCCGTGCCCGCTCGGCCAGGAAGCCGGCCATCTCCTTCGCCCCTGGCACCTCAGGTCCTGCCCCAGTTACCCCTGCTGCCCTCAGTGAGATCATTGACCTCCTCCAGACGCTCATTGTTGGGCAGTCTACCCTTTTGAATGCCATCCAGGGGGTGGAAAGGGAGGTGCATCGGAGCAATGCATACCTGGAGGGCATTCATTCGGGTCAGGCTGCCCATCAGCGATCGTTCAACGCTCTGGCCTCAGCACTGACGGCAGCCATTGTCCCTGTCTCCAGCCTCCCTCCTCCAACTCCCTCCACCCAGTCCCACTCCCCTGTTCCTCTGCCTATCCCAGACACACCTACAGACCAGCCTGCACACACATCAACACCCAAGGGCAGCTCATCCAGACATAAGCACCACAGATCACACAAGCATTCACCCAAGCAACATCCACATGCAGACATGCCAACAGCCACTGCCTCCTCTGTGTCCCCCTCCTCCTCGTCTCCCTCCTCCCTCCCTGTTACGTCTCCACTCACACCTGCATGCACACCACCATCAGCCAGTACGTCCATCACCACCACACCCACCAGAACAGTCCGCACAGGTGCAGTCACCACCCCCACTACCATTTACACGTCCCCTGTGTCCTCTCCCAGTGTGTCTGTCACCCCCTCTTCCAAACCACACAAACGCAGGCAGCCACCCACCCAACAGCCATCCACCTCACGACAGCCTCCGTCACAAGCACCTGCACCCAAAGACAGCACACTTGACTCTCCTACAACCACATCCTCTTCCTCCACTCCCATACCCACTACAACTACCCGTCCCTGTCTTTCAAAATTGATTTTCCTTTCCAACCTTGACCTCTTTCCAACAACTGACCCACCCCCTCCATCTCGTAAGACTCCAACCAGCACCTCAGCCACCACAAGCCCTGCACCTACTAGGACCATCGTTCAGGGCTATTGGAGTCCTAGGGCAGGAACATCGGCCAGAAGCAAGGGGACAGCCAGCCCACCCCCTGGGAAAAGAACCAAAAAAGGGAAGGGCCGGAGCCACAGGCCTGAGACGACTGCCCCCTAGGACACCAGCCTTGCACCGTCACCTGGCCCATCCACCAAGGCAGGCAAGGGCCCCAGAGATTCTTCCAAGGAGGGCAAGGGCCCCAGAGATTCTTCCAAGGGAGGCAAGGGCCCCAGAGATTCTTCCAAGGAGGGCAAGGGCAGCAGGGCGAAGAAGTCCGGCAGCAGGCGAGCTGCCCAGGAGGGCCCCACCAGCCCCATTTGGGGTGTGACGGAGGACACCCACGGGCCCAGGACTCCAGCACAGGAGGGCCCGCAAGCGGAAGGTCGGATGGCGACTCAGCGGCAATTATTGGCCAGATCTGGTTCCCTAGGAACACAAGACAAGCCACGCTGAACAGGGCCCCGCCTTGAGAAGCACCGCTGAACAGGGCCCCGCCGTGAGGAGCACCGCTGAACAGGGCCCCGCCGTGAGAATTACCGCTGAACAGGGCCCCGCCGTGACAAGCACTGCTGAACAGGGCCCCGCCGTGACAAGCACCGCTGAACAGGGCCCGCCTTGAGAAGCACCGCTGAACAGGGCCCCGCCAAGACAAGCACCGCTGAACAGGGCCCGCAGTGAGAAGCACCGCTGAACAGGGCCCCGCCGTGAGGAGCACCGCTGAACAGGGCCCCGCCGTGAGAAGCACCGCTGAACAGGGCCCCCCCGTGACAAGCACCGCTGAACAGGGCCCGCCTTGAGAAGCACCGCTGAACAGGGCCCCGCCAAGACAAGCACCGCTGAACAGGGCCCCGCCGTGAGAAGCACCGCTGAACAGGGGCCCGCCGTGAGAAGCCCCGCTGAACAGGGCCCCGCCAAGACAAGCACCGCTGAACAGGGCCCAGCCTTGAGAAGCACCGCTGAACAGGGCCCCGCCAAGACTAGCACCGCTGAACAGGGCCCCGCCGTGAGAAGCAACGCTGAACAGGGCCCTGCCGTGAGAAGCACCGCTGAACAGGGCCCCGCCGTGAGGATCACCGCTGAACAGGGCCCCGCCGTGAGAAGCACCGCTGAACAGGGCCCCGCCGTGACAAGCACCGCTGAACAGGGCCCCGCCTTGAGAAGCACAGCTGAACAGGGCCCCGCCAAGACAAGCACCGCTGAACAGGGCCCCGCCAAGACAAGCACCGCTGAACAGGGCCCCGCCGTGAGAAGCACCGCTGAACAGGGCCCTTCCTGTCAAGCACCTCTCCGCTGGGCACCGCCGTCTCAGAACCGCTCCGCTGGGCCCTTCCTGTCAAGCACCGCTCCGCTGGGCACCGCCGTCTCAGAACCGCTCCGCTGGGCCCTTCCTGTCAAGCACCGCTCCGCTGGGCCCTTACTGTCAAGCACCGCTCCGCTGGGCCCTTCATCTCAAGCACCGCTCCGCTGGGCCCTTCATCTCAAGCACCGCTCCGCTGGGCCCTTCCTGTCAAGCACCGCTCCACTGGGCCCTTCCTGTCAAGCACCACTCCGCTGGGCCCTTCCTGTCAAGCACCGCTCCGCTGGGCCCTTCATCTCAAGCACCGCTCCGCTGGGCCCTTCATCTCAAGCACCGCTCCGCTGGGCCCTTCATCTCAAGCACCGCTCCGCTGGGCCCTTCCTGTCAAGCACCGCTCCGCTGGGCCCTTCAACTCAAGCACCGCTCCGCTGGGCCCTTCATCTCAAGCACCGCTGCACTGGGCCCTTCCTGTCAAGCACCGCTCCGCTGGGCCCTTCATCTCAAGCACCGCTCCGCTGGGCACCGCCGTCTCAGAACCGCTCCGCTGGGCCCTTCCTGTCAAGCACCTCTCCGCTGGGCCCTTCATCTCAAGCACCGCTGGCCCATTGGCAGGGCCGGATCTGTGTCGGGCAGGGCTTCACGAAGCACTCTGGCCAACATGCCTCCTCCATAACCAGTGGAGTCTGTAATCCACCTGATGGACTGTGGCTTTGCACTCCCCAGGATGGTACAGTGGGCAATCCACCCACTGTAGAGACTTGAGAGACTGTGGCTTTGCACTGCCCAGGATGGTGCCGTGGGCTTGGAGGCCCCTCGTGGATCTGGCGTCGTGGACTCATGTGGCTGAGGTGCCCCCCCTTCCCTTCCCCCTGAGGTGCCTGTAGTTTTATTATCTGATGCCCCAGCAGTGTTCTCTCCAATGGAATCGGGTCTCGTGTATGGGCTTTGCCCATGTGTTTATGCACATTGGCCCACGAACAATGGAATGTTGCCAATATGTGCCGGACTTTTGGACTATGTATATATTGTTAATGTTGTAATATATTTATTTTATAGATTTGATATTTCACTTAAGTTCAAATATACTATAATATACTTCATTTTAATGATCTTTATATTTTGTCTTTGCATTATTCCGGGGGGTTTTGGGGGTGTCACTCTGAGTTGTTGCTCTGCATTGGTGTGTAGGAATTTGCGGGGGGGGTGGGTGTGTCGCGTATGTGTGTGCCCGTAACCTTTTCTCCTCCCCCCTCCCCTGTGTCGTAGGTGCAGTACTCACCGTTGTCTCCTGCGGCGGCGTTCGTGCTCCTGGTAGAGCCGGAAAAGGTGGTGGATTGGTGGGTTGTGATAGGGTGGGCGGTACATTGTCTGCCGCCTGTCTGTTGGCGGTGACCACCGCGCTGTTTGTTTGTCCCGCCGTGGCGGTCGGAGTGTTAAAGTGGCGGGCTGTGTTGGCGGTTCCTGCCAGGATCAGAATTCCATTTTTTTTACCGCCTGCCTGTTGGTTTAACACCGACTGCCAGGGTTGGAATGACCCCCTAAATGTATTTTTCCTATCTTACAGTGTGCTGACTCACAAAATGACATGACCTTTGTCTTTTTCTTCAAACTAGAAGACGAATGTAACCATGCTAGATCCGTTCCCATAAATTTTTCATTGCTTGTAGAATAATGTTAAAACAAAATAAAACAGTGCAGATTAATGTAATGTACAAGATCTTTCAAACCGGTGAAGACAATGGAGCTACTGACCAAAAGATGTGCAAAGAATTACAGAAAGATGAAATCATACCGGATGTGCCACCTCTGAAGACATCGAATAGGAGGACCAATCAGAGACTTGTAAATTAATATGGGGTGAAAGAGTAGGTGACCTAATGTGTTTTCTGATAGGTTAAAGAGAGTGGGGTATAACAAATGTCCAATAGAATTTTAGGGGAATGTACCACGAAAAAGGGATAAAAACCCATGACAGTGGGAGCCATTTGGAATTAGGTAGGGAATGCTATTGATTTTATCCAGAAACTTTGTCACTCTGTTTGGTGACTTACTTGGTTTTACTTAAACCATCCTTTTCCTTAGATTGCCCATTTTACATTTGCCTCCTTATGAGGGAAGTGCCCTTTTTGCCCCGGAGCTGAGTTCTGATAGATGGCGATTTGACTGATGTCCTGAAGACGAAGACTGAACCTGTGTGCTGGCCTAATCTTTGGAGGGTAATTATGACCATGCATTTGTAATTTGTCTGTTTGCTTTTCCTTTCTAGGTACCAACTGCTTACTTTTGACAGAGACCATAGTTAGATGTTTTCCAAATTGGTGTTCTAAATTGTTTTGCATGAAACCCAACATTTTGAATGCTAATCAGTGGTTAGGACAGGTGTTCACTAAACTGACACAAACAGACAAACGACCGAATCTATGCTTTGTTAAACTGACACGTTATTGACACTCTGCTAAATTGATCTATGTTCACACTGTGTTATGTTCTGATGTTTGTGATCCTCGCTTTAATGAAATCTTACCAAAGTTGCCATATTGTGACTATGTTATTATGTTTCTTGGTTTTGAGATTGATATACCTGCTTTTAGATGTGTAAACAATAGGGAATAAAACTTATAAAATTCTACTAAACTGGTGTGGTTATTCATGACTGAAAGGTCATGGTAGTGTTTTGAATTGATTAATGACTGTCACTAAAGTGAAATGTACTGTTGTGATAAATATTGATGACATCATAGATGTAGCTATCTCGTCTTAAGGTGTCTCTCAACTGGGTCAAAAGATTAATTGGCCTGAAAACGAGTACTGATGTGTAATAAATTATCATAAAGGGACACGTTAGCAGTTCTGGTAGCAGAGCGACGGTTAGGCCCTTTGTGGCCCTAGGACGGAGAATCATTGTTTAAATAGTTTTTCTGAGATAATGCAAATTGGAGGTATGATGTGTTTCTAAATTCACCAAGACTTTCCTGGGATCTCGGAGCCTGCCTAAGTGAGTTGGGAATGTTCTCGGTATCATAGCATGCGTGGTGTAGAATTTGCACTTGCTCAGCTTATGCATTTTTGCAGGTGAAGTTCGTGTGTATTTATGCCAGGTAATGTTGTTTTAGTAGGAGTGGGCGTACTCCACAGTATGAGAGTAGGGAAGTCGGCGTACTTCATATGAGTGTGGCGCTTTGTGCTCAAAATTATCCACGTGGTTGGTTGTTCATGTAAAGACCCGTCGTGGTCTAAGACCCCGGAATATATTGACAAGTGTAGGAGACACTTGGGTTTATGTTGTAATTTGTGCGGTTTAATTAGGTCAATCGGGCGTGGTTGACAAGTCGAGTTTGAGTCAAATTGTATGTGTGAAACCTTCAATGGAGATTTGGCAAGTTCTAAAGTGCACTAGAGCAAACTTTTGACAAGTCGAGAGTAGGATTTGCGGGTCGAATTCTGCTTGCGGGTGTGGGAACTGAGAAGGAGATAGTAGCGGACGAGGCTTCAAGTGAAATCTCTGTAAAGTTCTGAAGCGAATGTGTTACCTTTCCTGTAGTAAACCGGCAAATTTGTGTTGTTGTTGTTGTTAAGGTGCTTGTAGGAATTTTGCATTAGTTTGGTGTAAATCCATTAAGGGGTGGGTGTGTCGCGTATGTGTGTCCCCGTAACCTTTTCTCCTCCCCCCTCCCCTGTGTCGTAGGTGCAGTACTCACCGTTGTCTCCTGCGGCGGCGTTCGTGCTCCTGGTAGAGGAGCAGGTAGACAATAGCTGGTAGGATGTTTAATTCGGGTTCCATGCTGTCCAGATTCCTCGTGGAGTGTATAGAGGTGAACGTTTTCCCGTTCGTGCTCTGTTTCTGCCGTGTTTTTATCGGCGGGGCTCCCGCCCCGGAAAAGGTGGCAGATTGGTGGGTCGTGATAGGGTGGGCGGTACATTGTCTGCCGCCTGTCTGTTGGCGGTGACCGCCGCGCTGTTTGTTTGTCCCGCCGTGGCGGTCGGAGTGTTAAAGTGGCGGGCTGTGTTGGCGGTTCCCGCCAGGGTCAGAATTCCATTTTTTTAACCGCCTGCCTGTTGGCGGGTTGGCCGCCGCTTTAACACCGACCGCCAGGGTTGGAATGACCCCCATTGTGTCTATGGGAAACGGCTATGCAGATCAAGACGCAAGGTTTTGCGCATTGAACTGTATATCGTTCAAGGATCAGTGGTAAATGTTACCGCAAACTGAAAATGACACATGTTTGAATTTTGCATTAAGGGTGGTTGATACACTAGATGAGCTGAAAACACTACAGGGTCGTGCTAGCAGAGAGGAGAAACGCTCCTGGCAGAAAATGCAGTGTGTACAAAGAGCTGACGACTCAGAGGAGGGGAAATTGGTTTTGCCAAACAGTCTTTTGTCACAATTTGCAAGGCTTTATCATGGACAGGCACATCTTGGGAGGGATGCAATGATCAGGTCATTCAAGATTGACAGGATTAACCCAAAATTCAGACAAGCCGCAGAGGTTACTTGTCACAGGTGCATCATCTGTCAACAGATGAATGCAGGAAAAGGGACTGTGGTAACTGTGAGCCACATAGGGAGAGCTGGCAGTCCATTTAGCAAGATGCAAATGGATTTCATTAAGATGCCTGTTTGTGGAGGATTGAAGTACGTGTTGGTGATTGTATGTGTTTTCAGTCACTGGATTGAAGCTTACCCCACACGTAGAAATGACAGTCTCACTGTTGCAAAGCTGATGCTCAGAGAACTAATACCCAGGTTCGGGTTTCCGGTCTCTTTAGAATCAGATAGGGGGAGGCACTTCGACAATGAGGTGATTAAGCTCTTGTGTGCTGCCTTAGACATTGAAGAGAAGCTGCATTGTAGCTACCGTCCTGAAGCATCAGGATTAGTAGAACAAATGAACGGTACCTTGAAGTCAAGAATGGCAAAGATGTGTGCAGCTACCAATATGAAATGGCCAGATACATTGCTCTTAGTGCTGATGTCGATGAGGAACACCCCTGATAAGAAGACAGCACTATCACCTCATGAGATCCTTATGGGTAGAGGTATGAGGCTGCCCGCAGTGCCTGCAAATGCTCTTGTGAATATCACGGATGATATGGTGTTGGACTACTGCAAAGGTTTTCCTGATGTGGTTCGCTCTTTTTCTTACCAGGTGGAAGCCAACACATTGCCACCGATCAGTGATCCAGGTCACACCCTGCAAGCCGGTGACTGGGTGGTTGTCAAGAAGCACGTGAGAAAGTCGTGTTTGGAGCCATGCTGGAAAGGGCCGTATCAAGTAATACTGACAATGACCACTGCTGTGAAATGTGCCGGCGTTCCAAATTGGATACATGCCAGTCACACAAAGAAGGTAACGTGTCCAACTGATGAGGAACTTGAAGTATCAGACTCAGCAAGTCCAGAGAAGGAAGTCTCAGGGCCTGAAAATAGCCATGGGGGAACTGAGACTGTAGGAGAGCCCGCTGAGAACAGCCTAGTCCCTCAAACAGTAAACGAGTTCGAAAGAGGTGACAATGTGCCTATCTCAGTAGAGGCAGCAGGAGAACTAAATCAAGGAGAGGTTCTCCCAGAAGTAGACGAATACGGGCTAGAGCTTGAACCTGTCACAGATCCAGAAGAAGAAGAGGGGGAAATAGTAGAGAGAGATCAAAGTACACCGGCATCCCCTGAGCCAGTTGCAGGTCCATCAAGAGAAAACACCATAGCACAAGAGGAGGGTGCTGTTCAGCGTCCTGAAAGGACAAGCAGGAAGAAGACGCATAAGGGAGATAACTGGCCAGAGAAACAGGCTGCGAAAGAAAGGGTCGTACCAGGTGAAACAATAACAGAAGAAACTGATACATCCCGAATAGAGGATCTAAGTGAAGGAGAATTGCAAGGCGAACGCAGATTGAAAAGAAAAAGAACCGCAAATAGAAGGTACGCAGGCCCTGAGTGGGCATACACAACAACATCTGAATGGCAACAAGAATTCTTAGCGTTCTGTTTTGAATGAGAAGTACCAGGCCAATACTACGGTACCTGAAATCAATTGAAGAAAGAGACTTTGTTAAAACTAAAATTTGAAATTGAAAGCTGGAAAGCTGAGAAAGAGACTTATAAACTGCCGGATGTGACACTGATAACCTGAATTGACTTTGAAAACCCGATTATGACAAGCTGCTAACCTGATATGACAAAAGGGTCCTGGAGTGAGTGAAATGCTGTAAATACATGCAGAGAGAGAGAGAGACTTGTGCATTGAGAGAAAAAAAAAAGAGAGTTTTATATTGCCCTCAAGTTGATTGTTGTTCTGCTATCTGATTCTTTACAGACATGGCTTATAATAGAGGTAGTAACAAAAGGGGTAAGGTGTGTGGTTGGTTAAGTCTTATATTAGGTATTGTGTGTGCGATAATAATTGTAGGAGTGATTGTGGGAATGCTGTGGTTGGATAAGAAAGCAACTAACAATGCTTCAAAACCTGAGACTACAACACTGACACCGTAGGAAAAGTTTGAGCAGGATACAAAACACTTGCATGAGGGAACTAACTCAAAAGGGGAACTCTCCACTAATGTCTTCTATCGCTTGCTGAATGAGTATGTTGAAACCATGGATGTGAAAAACTGTTATGTGTGCACAAAGATTCCTTCATCAGTGCAAGAAGGGGTCACCTACCATAGCTTGCCATTAACTTATGGGATAAGTTGTAGTTTGCTACTAACAAGATTCTATAATCAAGAGCATGTGCAATATTTTTATTCAAATTTGGATGTGTTGTTTTGTTTTGGGCCAGTAATTGAGTTTCTGAACAAGTTAGCTAAGGAGCATAGTATAAAATTAGTTAGAGGTTTCTTTGAACCGACGTTTACATCTGGGACAGCTTATGCACACCGCAATAATCTAACTTGCTTATTGACACCTGTAGAGAAAAGCTTTTTAGATCACACTGATGATAGACGCAAAGCATTAAAAGAGCGACTAGAAAAGGGGCTAGAGAAACGCACATATGCAAATGATTATGCTTACACCTCAATAAAGACGCAAGGCAAACTAGCTATAGATGCATTACATGTAGGAAGGCTCTGTATATATAGGTCGAAATCTGAACATGATACTTTATTTGTGGGAACGAGTGAATGCAGGCATGTGTTTTTGTTTCAGAGTAAATGGACATTCATGTTAAATGGACAGGATCCAGCGATCCCGGGGATCTATTATATCTGTGGACTTAATGCTTATTACCGTCTCCCTAAGGGATGGTATAGGACATGTTATTTGGGAATAGTTTTCCCAAAGATTTACCAGACTGATGACTTAAAGCAAATACCTAAAATGTCTGAATTACAACATGTTAGACAAAAACGAGAGACAGCGGCTGCTGTCGTTGGTGACATATTTGTAGCCATATTTCCTTCGGTAGGGGTTATCTTACACTCCATAAAGATTCGAAAGTTGTCTACTATTGTGGATAACATGCTGACAAATCTTACAGGGGCTATACTCCTGATGGATACTGAACTTGCTGCGGAAAGAGCTATGACACTTCAAAATCGGCTTGCTTTAGACATTCTTTTA
The DNA here is from genome assembly GCF_031143425.1 of Pleurodeles waltl. NCBI lineage: Eukaryota > Metazoa > Chordata > Amphibia > Caudata > Salamandridae > Pleurodeles > Pleurodeles waltl. The sequence continues at coordinate 618,295,863 of NC_090440.1, forward strand.
GCAAAGAGTGGCGGAGTCTGCAAGATGCTGAACGAGCGTAATTGTTGCTCATATATACCGGACAATAGTAAAAAGATTAGAGGAATGCTTACTAACCTAACTAAAGATAGTGCAGATTTGAAGGATTTGAAGGAACCTGGAGTGTGGGAGAAATTAGGAAAAGGAATTGCCAGAGTAGGGAGCTGGTTTAGGAATATTTGGAATGGGGTTCTTGCAAAAATATTAAGGGGTCTATTAATTGTCCTGGCCTGTCTATTAGGTTTATGGGGAGCATGCAAAATTAGTGATAAAATTAAAAGAGATTGGACAAAGAGGAATAAGAAGAATGAAGAAAGCGAAAGGGAGAAAATGTTTAATGAGATTTGGGAAAGTTCACACAAAGGACAGGATGTTGAAATGTGCATTATGCGCAAGGTGAAAAAATTTAAGTGAAAGGTCAAAAGGAAAGGTTTGTGTGATGACGAACGTCATCAGAAGAGGGACTGAGAGAGCGTAGCTTATATAATCTATATTAACATAAATGTTTATGAATTAGTGTGTGATAATGACGCATAGAAAACTGTAATAGTAATTTTGCTTAAACGTGCACCTGAAATGTGACCACGGGGAGTGGGCGTCAATGTATACGTAGACTAAAAATGATGACTAAAATGTTTATGTATCAATAAATTGAGTAAGTTTATACTAATTAGCAATAATTGCGTTATTGAATTTGTGCTGAAATCCTTATAGGCCTTACGTTAGCATGAGTCGAAGCTTAGCTGTTTGGCTCTCATATTAAATGTATTTTTCCTATCTTACAGTGTGCTGACTGACAAAAGGACATGACCTTTGTTTTTTTCTTCAAACTAGAAGACGAATGTAACCATGCTAGATCCGTTCCCATGAATTTTTCATTGCTTGTAGAATAATATTAAAACAAAATGAAGCAGTGTAGATTAATGTAATGTACAAGGTCATTCAAACCGGTGAAGACAATGGAGCTACTGACCAAAAGATGTGCAAAGAATTACAGAAAGATGAAATCATACCGGATGTGCCACCTCTGAAGACATCGAATAGGAGGACCAATCAGAGACTTGTAAATTAATATGGGGTGAAAGAGTAGGTGACCTAATGTGTTTTCTGATAGGTTAAAGATAGTGGGGTATAACAAATGTCCAATAGAATTTTGGGGGAATGTACCACGAAAAAGGGATAAAAACCCATGACACGGGGAGACATTTAGAATTAGGTAGGTAATGCTATTGATTTTATCCAGAAACTTTGTCACTCCATTTGGGGACTTACTTGGTTTTACTTAAACCATCCTTTTCCTTAGATTGCCCATTTTACACTTTACCTCCTTATGAGGGAAGTGCCCTTTTTGCCCCGGAGCTGAGTTCTGATAGATGGCAATTTGACTGATGTCCTGAAGACGAAGACTAAACCTGTGTGCTGACCTAATCTTTGGAGGGTAATTATGACAATGCATTTGTAATTTGTCTGTTTGCTTTTCCTTGCTAGGTACCAACTGCTTACTTTTGACAGAGACCATAGTTAGATGTTTTCCAAATTGGTGTTCTAAATTGTTTTGTATGAAGCCCAACATGTGAATGCTAATCAGTGGTTAGGACAGGTGTTCACTAAACTGACGCAAATAGACAAACAACCAAATCTATGCCTTGTTAAACTGACACGTTATTGACACTCTGCTAAATTGATCTATGTTCACGCCGTGTTATGTTCTGATGTTTGTGATCCTCGCTTTAATGAAATCTTACCAAAGTTGCCATATTGTGACTATGCTATTATGTTTCTTGGTTTTGAGATTGACGTACCTGCTTTTAGATGTGTAAACAATAGGGAATAAAACTCATAAAATTCTACTAAACTGGTGTGGTTATTCATGACTGAAAGGTCATGGTAGTGTTTTGAATTGATTAATGACTGTGACTAAAGTGAAATGTACTGTTGTGATAAATATTGATGACATCATAGATGTATTGATTTACATATTGATTAGCTATCTCATCCTAATTTGTCTCTCAACTGGGTCAAAAGATTCATTGGCCTGAAAACGAGTCCTGATGTGTAATAAATTATCATAAAGGGACGCGTTAGCAGTTCCAAAGACTCATCTACAGATATTTCTTTGCCTGGAACATAGATCTCTGAAAAATGATCTACCAAATGATCAAGGACATGTCTAATCTTAAAGAGACGGTCAGAATCAAGGTGATCTCGTGGCAAGGCTAAAGCATTATCTGCAAAATGCAACACCCGAAGAAGAAGCTCATACCGGTTACGACTCATGATGGCAGGAAATATAGCAGTTGCTATCAAGGGACTAGTAGACCAAAATGAAGACAGTGATGGCTTCCTTATCAGCCCCATCCAAAAAGTTAAATCCAAGAACTTTTTCAACTCTTCCAGATTTGTGGGAATCCACTGGCTAGCTCTAGAGTGTGGCCTCAGTCTGGCAGCGTTGTCCCTCAAATACTGCTCTGCATATAAATTAGTCTGCTCAACAATCTCTTCCAAAAATATATCGTCCATAAACTACTCAAAGAAGTTGACAAGCAAAAAGTTTTCCGTATTAACTCGACACCCAGGGAAACCAGTAAATGCAGGCAACTGTGGCTGCTCCATGTTTGGTGCAACCCATGTGTCAGGTCTTCCAATGGGAAGCCTTTCAGCCGCTGACTGCTGCCCCATTGGCACATCAGTGTCCTCCTCTAAAACAGGCCCTTCCTCAGCACTGAGAGTGGCTTCATCATCAGATGATTCCTCTCTGACAGAAAATTCACTTCCAGAATCTTGCACTTCCTCCTCTGCCTCAGATGCAGAGTCAGTCTCATAATCATGGTCAGAATCCGACTAAAAAAGCACACCAACAACCAGCTGAGCGGTCATCCTACGGCTAGCCATGATCCTTCCTACAAAAAGTAACTGGACAATTGCACCACCAACAACCAGCACTGTGTAAGATAAGTAATAAACAAAGCGTAGCTTTATCACTATGAGTTATAAACTCAAAAACTATATCACTCACTTGCCTTAAAAAGCTTGACTCATCAGTAACTACTCTGCACAGCCACAGCAATCACCAATGACATCCCACTAAAAAGAAAAAAGAAAAGCAAATGAGACATAAGACAACACAATAATCACTGTGCATATATCTAAGGACAATTTCACACACAATCCTGCATTCAGTACACCAACTACAAACACGTCATTCATGCCTGGCAACAATACTCCTTTGGAGTAAATTTATTTACTTACCCAAAACATGCAACTACGCAAACCGCAGGACAACCACTGCCAAAACCGCAACAAGCCACAGCAAAGGAAGCAAAAGCTTTGAACTAGAACAAAAAGGAGAAATAAAATGTTATTATCATAAATGCGAATACTTTGCCAGTTGACAAACACCCCGCCACCAACAACTTCTAAATGTTTCCTGGTGTCTAGTGTTTTCTGCTTGGGGGCAGATGGGCCTAAAAAATAAAATAGGCCAATCTGCCCCCAAAGGGGGCAGAAATGCCATAGAATATATTGCCCCCTTTGGAGGGCGACCCTTGACCAAGGGGCGACCCCACACACAAAGCACACACATGATCCCTGGCGCTAAGTGGGTTCTGCCCCCCTTGGGGGCATATGGGCCTAAAATAAAAATAGGCTGATCTGCCCCAAGAGGGCAAAACTGCCCAATAGTGATTTTTGCCCCTTGGGGGTGACCCTTGCCCAAGGGGGCGCCCCCCAAACACAGAAAAAAAACAAAAAAAAGAAAACAAACAAAATACCTGGCAACTTTATGGTGTCTGCCCCCCCCCCCCCCGGGGGCTAAAGGGCCTAAAATGGCCAATCCCACCCAAAGGGGGGTAGAAATGGAATAGATTATATTGCCCCCTTTGTGGGGGTGACCCTTGCCCAAGGGGCCACCCCCCCCACACAAAGCACTCACTCACACACACACATCATCCCTGGCGCTAAGTGGATTCTGCCCCCCTTGGGGGCAGATGGGCCTATAGTGCTTTTTGCCCCTTGGGGGTGACTCTTGCCCAAGGGGGCACCCTCCCAACACAAAAAAACAAAAGAAAAAATCCCTGACGTCCTCATGGTTTTTGCCCCCTCAGGGGCAGAAGGGCCTAAAAAAAATAGGCCAATCTGCCTCCAAGGGGGGAAGAAATGGCCTAGAGCACATTGCTCCCTTCGGGGTGCAACCCTTGCCCAAGGGGGCAACCCCTACACAAAGCACACACACACGATCCCTGGCGCTAAGTGGATTCTGACCTCCTTGGGGGCAGATGGGCCTAAAAAAAAAAAAAAATAGGCTGATCTGCCCCAAGAGGGCAGAACTGCCCAATAGTGATTTTTGCGCCTTGGGGCGACCCTTGTGCAAGGGGGCGCCCCCCCAAACACAGAAAAAAAACAAAAGAAAGCATCTTTATGGTGTCTGCCTCCCCTGGGGGCAGAAGGGCCTAACAAAGTAGGCCAATCTGCCCCATGGGGGCAGAAATGGCATAGATTATATTGCAGCCTTTGCGGGGGTGACCCTTGCTCAATGGGCCACCCCCCCCACACAAAGCACACACACACACTATTGATCCCTGGCGCTAAGTGGATTCTGCCCCCCTTGGGGGCAGATGGGCCTAAAAAAAATAGGTGGATCTGCCCCCAAGGGGGGCAGGACTGCCTAATAGTGCTTTTTGCCCCTTGGGGTGACTCTTGCCCAAGGGGGTGACCTCCCAACACTAAAAAAACAAAAGAAAGAAAAAATACCTGGCATCTTCATGGTTTCCCCCCATGGGTAGAAGGGCCTAAAAAAATAGGCCAATCTGCCCTCAAGGGGGGCAGAAATGGCATAGAGCATATTGGTCCCTTTGGGGTGAAACCCTTGCCCAAGGGGGCCAACCCCCACACAAAGCACACACACACACGATCCCTGGCTTAAGTGGATTCTGCCCACCTTGGGGGCAGATGGGCCTAAAAAAATAGGTCGATCTGCCCCGAAGGGGGGGGGGGGGGGGCAGAACTGCCCAATAGTGCTTTTTGCCCATTGGGGGTGACCGTTGCCCAAGGGGGCAACCGCCAAACACAGAAAAAAACAAATAAAAGAAAACAAAAATATCCCTGGTGTCTTTATGGTGTCTGCCCCACCTGGGGGCAGAAGGGCCTAAAAAAAACAGGGGGGCAGAAATGGCATAGATTTTATTGTCCCCTTTGGGGGCTACCATTGCCCAAGGGGCCACCAACCCACACAAACACATGTTCCCGGGTGCTAAGTGTTATTCTGCCCCCCATGGGGGCAGGTGGGCCTAAAAAGAAATAGGCAGATCTGCTCCCAAGGGGTGCAGAACTGCCCAATAGTGCTTTTTGCCCTTTTGGGGTTACCCTTTCCCAAGGGGCCACCCCTCAACACAAAAAAACAGCTACAAAAACAATTCCTGGTTTCTAGTGGCTTTCTGCCCCCTGGGGGGCAGATCGGCCTAAAAATAAAAGGCTGATCTGCCCCCATGGGGGGCAGAAACAGTGATAAATATAATGTCCCCCCCAAGGGGAGCGACCCTTTCCCAAGGGGTCGCTCCCCCACACTGTACAAACAAACACACACACACTAATTCCCTGGTGTCTAGTGGCCATTCCTGCTGCCCGATCGCAACGCGATCGGGCAGCAGGAATGTTGAAAGAGACATTGAGGGAAAGGAAAACCCTCTCCTTTCCCCAATGCTTCTTTTTCAGTAATCCCCCCGCCCAGAGGAAAATCTTACCTCCTCCTCAGGTGACGCTCTGGAAACAAATGGTTTCCAGCGCGTCTTGCACCCTTTGATGATGTCAGTGCACAATCGCACATTGACTTCATTGGGGGGTCGGGGAGGAAGGGGAAGCGATTCCCCTTCCAACCCTGACCTGGGGGTCGGCCCTCGGGGGGAGCGCTAGCGTGTCCCCGAGGGCCGGTACATGAACGCAATGGTTACGTCCGTGGCGCCTGAGAGGCGCAGCCACAGATGTAATCATTACGTCCGTGGCAGTCATCGGGTTAATGCCATCATGACAACAAAGGAAGGGACAAAGAAGTGGAAAAATGAAATACAAAAAAATTGAACTACTTTGTGTTACAATTGTGGCTTAAGTGAACATTCAGCTAATTCTAAGTTGTGCTCCGATGTGGCAAAGATTTGTAGCATATGTAAAAAAAAAAGTCACTTCAGTAGGGTTTGTAAAGATGCTAAGAAGAATGTGAACCATGTGCCGGAAAATTACGATGGGGAGGAGGGAAGTATGGAAAGTGTAGTGTTAAGTGTACAAGATAGAATTGAACATGGCAATGGTATACCCGTAAAATTACCTAGGTGCAAACTAATTATTGATGGCTGCAAATTAAGTGCTATGGTAGACTATTGTGCCTGGACCACAATTATGATTAAAAGTATGTGTGATAAAATGTGGTCGGGTAGGGAACTATATCCGTCTGACATGAATCCTGGAAGTTATACGGGGCACAAAATACCTATGAGAAAGTTTGTGCAAGTACAAGTTGAAATTGATAACTAAAAATACTATGGCAAATTGCACATTGTGGATAGCGGTATATTGATATTGGGATGGCCCCAGATAGGAATGCACCATTTTATGTGGTGCAGGAATCGGGTGAAAATTGTATGAAGTATGACATGCTTGAAAAAGTTCCCTGAAGTTTTCAGTAAATCCCTGGGTGTGCTGAAAAGAACACAAAATCATATTACAGGAAAAAGATGAATCATGTAAGACAGAAATTATGCAATGTTCCTGTGAACTATAAATCCAAACTTAAAGATATGATGAATGATTTGTGTGCGAAGAATATTATTGAGTATATTGTCCAGTGCATATCATCAGATCGAATTGGAAGATACTGCAAAGCATTTTACTGCCTTTGCTGCCAGAAGTGAGTTTTCAATACAAAAGAATTCCATTTGGACTTGACAGTGCTTCAGCAGTGTTCCAGAGGGAAATGATAAATATTTTGGTGGAAATGCAAGGGGCTAAGGTCTTCCAAGACATATTGCTTTTCTGGAAGGATTAAGTTACACACAATGTAATTTTGGAACATGTAGTATCGATTCTCAGGGACAAGAGATTAACTGTGAAGGGAGAAAAATAAAATTTTGGTAAAGACCAAGTAGAATATTTAGGCCCTGTAATCTCAAAGGATGGGATTCACCCTTAGGTTAGTCTCGTTGAAGCGATATGGAATGCTCCAGACCCTATTGTGAGGAGCAATTAATGTTGTTTTTGGGCCTTACAGAATTTCATTCAAGATTCACTGAAAACTATTCTATGAAGGTAGAGCATTTGAGAAAACCACTAAAGGAAAGTGCAGAATTTGTGTGGGAACAGGAGCAATCGGATTGTTTTGTTCCATCAAGAAGGAGATTTTGCAAGTTCCATGCTTGAAACCTTTTGAGATGAATGTTGATTGTGGGATTTCAGTGGATGTGAGTGATTATGGTATTGTTGCAGTGTTATCACAGAAGAAAAGTAATTATAAGTGGATCTTAGCATATGCATCATGTACATTGACCCAGGCCGAGAGAAGTTATTCAGTCATCGAGAAGGAGCTTGTTGGCAGCTTCTTGGGCTGTGAAAATGTTTAGGTTTTACGTTCGGGAAAGGAGGTTCAGAATGTGTACAGACTATAAATGCTTAGTGAACATCTTAAAGTTGGGTGTTGGAAGGAATCTACCCCCTAAATTAGCACAGCTGGCTTCTAAATTACACATTTTATTTTGAATTTGTCCCAGGCAGGAATATTATAATTGCTCCTGTGTTGTATCTTCCTTTTGAATGTAGCACTGGTGAAGAGGAGAGTAATATATTGGAATCGTACGTTGTTTTCAGATGTGAGGATCTGTTATCGGGTATGGGTGGTAACTTGTAACAAACTGAACTATTTTTGGAAAAGGAGTGGTGACAATAAATGGAGAAAGATGTTGTTATGCAAATGATTAAGACACACATCACTAATAGTTGGCCAAATGAAGGAATGATGCGAGGGGTGGATCCATATTTTGGAAACTAAAGAAGGAATTGTCCTTATGTAATGATGTGGTGGTAAGAGGTGACAAATATAATCTCCCCAAGGTGTTGCATGAAATATTTTTGAAAATGAGTCATGAGGGTCATGGGGATATGTCTAGCACTAAAAGGAAGATTAAGGAAAACTGTTGGCACCAGGCATTGATGTTGTGATTGATCGCTGAGTAAGAAATTAAAATGTATGCACACAAAGTGATAAAAGCACTAAGCAGTGCGATGTGGCCTTAGTGACTGTGGAGTTGCCAGATCAACAGTGGTGAAAACACGTTATAGATTTTATGGGACCATTTCTCATGTTGCCAACTAAAGAATGTTATGCTATTGCTGTAATTGATTATTTCTCAGAGTGGCCTGAAGTTCGCATCGTAGGCAAAATCACCACTGATGTTGTGATGGAATCTTAAGAGGATGTGTTCTCAAAGGAAGGAGTTCCTGAAGTTTTCGTGTCAGACAACGGAGTACAATTTACATCTGACAAAATTAAATTGTTTTAAAAAAAACATACAGTCAAGCATTCAAGGGTGGCGTTATATCATCCTGCAATGAGTGATCAAGTTGAAAGATTTAATAGGGTTGTCAAGAAAGCAATACAACTGGCATTGAAATCAGGGCTCCCTTGGAGAAAATCAATACAGTATGCTCTTATCATATAGGATAAATCAGCATTCAGTAACAGGACAAATGCGGCTTGAACTTTTGAGAGGGAGAAAACCAGCTACCAGTTTAGTTCCATGATAGTCAATGGAGAAGAACTGTAAGACCTTTGGTGCTGTACATGATAATGAAATGAGGGAAAGGGTGAAGTAGTACCAGCTGCATACAGGAGCATACCATAGTGAGGGAGTAGATTTTCCAAAGGTGATGTTGGGACAGTATGCTTATATCAAGAGACCAGGATTCATTTTATAAGGGGAAAGCCCGTTGGTCAGAGCCATGGAGGATTAGCAAAGTGTTGGGAAATGCAGAACAATTGGAGGATGGTAAAATATGAAATTTATGTTGTGTAGTGTCGTGTGAGAATGGAAGAAGTGAGTCTGTCATGGCATGAGTGATGGAGAGCATGAGGATGAACGTGGTGTTACATGATGGGAAATGTTGAGAAATTATGTAGTCGGTGAATTGTGTGTGTTATAGAACTTCAAAAAATTCAAAATTCATTGTAATAAGCATGTGGGGAGGATATATTGTATTCCTCTATTATAAGGAAATGTATTTATGTTATTAGGATTTTAGTAGAGTTATTGTTCCTCTTAGTGAGGTCTTACTGTATTCTTTTGCTGTTGTTATTTATAAAAGGGGGGAAGATGTGTGTCATGGGCCTCTGTGGAATGAAGAGTGTGGAACTGGCATTCGCCAACATAGAATGCTAAATGTATGTAAGGCAAGGTTTGGTGGGTAACAGTTGAAGCTAGATGGTGAAGTGGTGGAAGCGCATCTCCGTTCTCCTTATAGCTTGCTTAAATAAAGACTCTTGGAGCCATACCTTGCATGAAGAAGAATTTATCGCAACAGTGATGTAATGACTATGTTGAATATCAGATTCATTACCCTGCATGCCTTTATTATGCAGGCGTTGACCTTCACAACAAGTTGTAATACTATGCAGGGCTTTCCAACACATGCCTTTCCCATGTAATGCAGTTGTTACAACATATACATATAATCTAATATATGTGTGTGTGTGTGTGTGTGTGTGTATAGATATATTTTCACTGACATATATGTATATTTTCGGTGAAAAAAACAAAGATTAAAGTGAATTTTGACTTAGGTAAGGTACTAAGGCTTTATGTTACATTACAAAACTAGGAATTCACTGAAAAAAATCAAAGGTTAAAGTGACGTTATAGATAAGCTTTGTAATATTATGAAAAACTACTGTTTTTAAAACCAAAAAAACACGAATATCCATTAGTTATAGTTTACTGAGGTAACTATAACTTGTGCACCACCATGCACTGGTTATGACCTCACATATTACTTCACCCATGACATGATGAATGACATCTTTGATGACGCTGGTACATGCAGCACGAAAGACCAGAGGATGAGGGTATCCCTGGCCCCTTGTATATCATCTTTTTCAGACTGAGTCCCCAAGTCCTAAATGGCAGCCACAACATTTCTGTTGATGTTGCAGCCTCCCAGTCAAATTGTTTTGTCGTGGATCTGAAGGGGGCAATTTTTTCCTGGATCACTTGGTAAACTCCTGTGGGAAACTTCATGGAAAAAAACGCATTTGGTATCCTACTTTTTCTCTGCCCCTACTTGATGGATATCCCTGAAACTTTCCAGGAACTAGCTGAGGTGGATGAATTATTTTTGGAAAGTTTTGTGTAGGTTCATCAAACCGCACTAAAATTATTAGAAAAAAATAATCTTCCATCTTACTGTGGAATAGAAACGGTGACCAAACTACAACTGCACAGTGGTGGTGACTGGTACTGTGGAATACACACACACACACACACACATACACACACACACACACAGACTCAGACACACACACACTCACACACACACACACACAAACATATATGTACACACATATATACACACATATATATACATATATATACACACACACAAACACACCCATATAAATGTACATATATTTGTGTGTATATATATCTATGTGTGTGTGTATGTACATATATATATATATATATATATAAACATATATATATATATATATATATATACACATTTTACCTAGTGGCAGGCGCCACTAGGTAGTTATAGTTAGGACCTAGTTTGTATAGAAAAGGCTGTTGTTTACTTGCCTATAGCTCTGGCGCCGCTTGACGAATCTTCACACAAAATTCCAAAACAAATTGACAGTCATATGAGCTGCTGTCTGGAAAGTTTCAGGGTGATCTGTCAAGCAGGGGCTGAGATGAAGGGGGGGGGACTGAGATTGTTTCTAATGTTATTTCCCATAGGAAAAATTGAACAGCGATAGCGCCAAAACCACTGCATGGAACTACACCAACTTTGCCAGAAAGGTAGCTCTTCATCCAGAAAGAGCCCTTTCTGTTATTTGATGTAAATCCTTTCAATAGTTTTTGAGAAATTAAAGAAAATCCAAATTTGTATAAATAGGGATGCAAAGGATTTGCGACCCCTCCTGATCTTGTGCTGAGATCTGATTGGCTGTCAACACTTCACTTGTTCACAGCCATGTTGGGACTTGGCAGGTTGGGACTATGCTTGAGGCGAGTCTCAGTCAAAATGTTTTAAAAAAAAAGAAAAGTGGCCAGGGTAGAGACACCTTGACCCCTTTGCCCCAGATGGTGTGTCCCAGAAGTAACCCACAAGGGCTTAAACATTTTTTTTTAAAATTACAGTGAGAGTCATGATGGATCCACAGATCTACCGTAAATTTCTAAAAATTGAAGCCATGGCTCCTGCGCTTTGCCTTTTTTAAGCTTCGGGTATGCCAAGTCCCGGGGGCATTGTTTGTTTGTAACAGCCCCCTCCGTAGCCCCTGCGACCGCCACCTCCCAGGGGCTATATTTAAATTGTGTGGGGGAGGCCTGTCAGCCTCTCCCTCCACCTGAGGGACCACCACCTCCACTGGGCTTTAAGCAATATTAATGTGGGGGGACCACGCGGCCCCTCCTGCAGCCAAGGGGACCACCGCTTCCCCAGAGCATTGAATAGATTTGGTGCAAGGGGCTGTGTGACCCACCCGCAGCTCCTAGGACCACGCCTCATGGGGGCATTTAAAACATTTCGTGCGGGGACCATGTAACCCCCCCCCCGCAGCCCCGGGGTCCACCTCCTTCCAGGGGCAAATCCTAGAAATAAGAAAAGGGATCAGTTTCATGAAGCTCCAGGGATCACCACCTCCCCGGGGCTACTTCCATATTGGAGGAGGGCCACGCGGCCCCCCTTGAGGAGCCACTGATGGCCCTGGGGACCACCACCACCCTAGAGCTGGCTCCTGCTATGTCCCACGGAGCCCACCCACAGGACATAGTTATTAGCAAGGACAAGTCTCAGCAAACATAACTCAGCTTTCTGACAGCGGGACCTGTCAAACAGGGCCCACTACCAGAAAGCGGAGTTTTAATCTGTCTTCCCTTTTTGCAGATTTGAGTGCAGGGAAGACAGATGAAAATATTGCTCCAGCAACCAGGGAGCTGCTATTAAAAGCAGCTCCTTGCTTGCTGAAGCAATAGGACCACGGGAGGCCTTGATGCTCCCCCCACAGTCCCAGATAGCCTGTAAAGGGCAACAAAAATCATCAGGGACCATGGAGGGAGGCATTGAGTCTCCCTTGCAGTCCCAGATAGCCAGTAAAGGGCCACCAAAAATTAAAAAATAAATAAATGGGATGGGACCGTGGGGAGGCCCCCGGCGGTCCAAGGTAGCCCGAAAAGGGCAAAGAAAATAGTTCAAAATATATTTTTAATTATAGCGTAACAGTGAAGGTGACAGACCTTCACCATGAGAGTTGATGGTTCGACTCCAGCTGTAGTGATTCCCTCCTTAATTTATTTTCAACTGCAAATGTTCAAGGCTCATACTGAAAGGTGATCTTACTATTTTAAATTGACAAATATTTTTTTCTTTTCAAATTGTGCAGAAATATATCATTCTTAGTATATCATACATCAAAGCCTAAAAAACTCTCTATCGCTCTTCCTCTCCCTTTCTCTCTCTCTCTCTTTCTCTGTCTCTTTCAACCTCTTTCTCCCACTGACACACCCACTCAGACACTTACGAACACAGTCACAACCCCCACTCAGACACTCACGCACCCACTCACACACCCACTCAGACACTCACGCACCCACTCACAGCCCCTCTCAGACCCTCATGCACCTACTTACAGCCCCGTCAGACCTTCACGCACCCACTCAAGACCCACTCAGACTCTTACACACCGACGCACAAACCTACTGAAACCCTAATGCACCGCACACACTGACGCGCCTACTAAAACACAGATGTACACACTCTTGCACACAGATACACCTATTCTCACACTTAGAGAGGCCACTGCCAACTCCTGTCGCATTCAGCCTTTGGCCGTGTGCGGTGGAAGTTAGCTTCAGGCCTGGCCGCACCGCTATTAGCACCCAAACTTGAACTGTGCACGGCCTTCGCTCATGCGCAGCGGAGGTTGCCCACAAGACCCTGACTGAAGTGTTTTGGGACCCCTCTGCTTTTTATTGGCCCCCACTTGATGGATCGCAGTGGATCTGTTGAAAATAAAAAATAAAAAAATGCGGGCTCTTGTGCTTCTTTTTGTGCAGCCCCCGAGTGGGCCAAGTCCCGGGGACATTATAATTTTGAAAGCGGGTGGGCTGGCTGCCCCCCGCAGTCCCAGGGACCGTCACCTTGGGGCACATTGTTTATTAATATTCATGTGGCCCGCCCAGCCCTCCGCATCCCCGGAGACCACACCTTTCCCAGGGCTACAACGAATGTGGGGTACTGAATAAACAATGAAAAAAGAAAAGGCACTAGGGTAGGGGCACTCTACCCCTTAGCTCTGGTGCTTTTTAAAAAATTTCGGCAGGAACCGTGGCACATCCGAGGATCCATGGAAAATTAAAAAAAACAAAAACAATGGCGGGCTCCCATGCTTCTTTTAGTGAAGTACCCAGGTGGGCCAATTCCCAATTTTGAATGCAGGGTGGCTGCCCGCCACCTCTCCGGGACACATTGTTTAATAAAATGCGGGAGGCCTCCCAGCCCCCCACTAGCTATGGGGGGCTGGGCTAGACCTACGGCTACACCTAAAGAGAATAGGGGGCTGCGGCCCAAGATCCGCCTTGGGAGGGGGGCTGCACAACCCCCTTACTCCCCCCGCAAAAAATTTGAAGGCCGGGTCCCTTGGAATAAGCTCCCTAGGGCTGAATTCGTCCAGGGGAGGGAGGGCCATGGGGCCCTGCGGCCAACTTCTGCTGTGCACAGCCAAAGGCCGTGCTTAGCATGGGGTTGGGTGGTAAGGGGTGTTGAGGATAGGGAGTGGCCGCCGGCCAGGTCCTCCTGCTAATCTCACCACTCACTGCCAAAGGCTGTGCATGGTGGAAGTTTGGGTGGTTATAGGGGCTTGGCTGCAGGGCCTGGGCGAAGGCCCTGTGGCCAACTGCTGCAATGCACAGATGAAGGTAACTATTCCCTCATGCCCTAAGGTAACTATAACTCACGCCCTTGCCATGCACTTCTAATTACCCCACAAATTACGCCTCTCAGGACATCTCTGATAACATCATTGATAATATAAATGTAATATTTTCCAGTAACATTATTGATGAAAAAACTGTGCATGGTGGGGACGTGAGTTATAGTTACCTTAGGGCCCGATTTATAGTTATTTGAGATCACTCTAACTATAACAGGTGAATTTATATGGTTTGGTACATTTAAAATGTGAGCCTACCTGCACCGGAGTTGTGGTCCCTGCTGAGTGCAACAACTGCCACAGATGCCGAAGCCCCGATGCCTCTGCACCACCTCTGAAGTCCCGCCGCAGCGTGAACCCAGAGTGCTGTGTCACTGACATCTGTGACACCTGACTTCTACTCTGCCACAGCACCTGTGGCCCAGTGGTGTGGTCATGACACCGCAAAGTTTGCGCCTCGCATCTTGACCTGCTGGATTCATCGACTTGACCTTGTCGCAAGGAACTGACCCCTGGCCACTGACGTAGCATCACCTCCCCTGCAACAGTAAAGAACCGACACCTCACCTCCCCTGCCTAGCAGTAAGGAACTGATGCCTCACCTCCTCAGTAGCAGTATGGGACCTACACTGTACCGGCTCGAGTGCCGTCTCACCTCCCAGACTCTGTGCAACAACTTTGTTTCCTCGTTTTCCAAGGTACTGTACCAGAGTCCGTGTGACTCCGTGACCGGCCCCCACTCCCTCGCGACTGGCATTAGACTGTTGGAAACAACGCCATCAAAATGTTGTGATAGCCCCAGTTGGAGCTATTGTATTTCTAAGATGTATACTAAGATTTAATCTTTGAAAATTTGTATCTTTGCTTGTGTATGTTGGATTTTTGTTGTTTTGGTCCTCTGTTACTCAGATTAATATTGGCTATTCCTCTAAACTGGTGTGGAGTCCTTTTGTGCTGTTTTCACTGTGTTACTGTGTGTGTGTGTACAAATACTTTACACATTGCCTCTGAGATAAGCCTGACTGCTTGTGCCAAGCTACCAAGGGGGTGAGCAGGGAGTCTCATAGCTGTGTGACTCCCTTACCTTGACTAGAGTCAGGGTCCCTACTTGGAAAAGGTGCAAGCCACTGCCAGCTAGAGACCTCATTTCTAACAATTACACACCAGCATACTGTTTTTCTGTTTCTGTTTTTGTAAACTCTTGAGTTTTGGCCCCAATCATGTCTCGGTCTGATGAGCCATCATCGGTAGCTGCAGATTTGGAATTTGAGCAGGAGAGGTTGGAAACCTGTATGGTACTTCAGCTCAAAACGTTCTGCAGGAAGTTCAAAGGCCTCACTGAAAAGGATGAGCTGCAAAAGGTACTGGGTGCCTGGTTGGCAGCTGGGGAGGCTGTTGAGCGCAGGCAGGATGGGAATGATGTTGTGGAAAAGGAAGAGCAAAGTCTGCACCTGGGATGGCTTGAGGAGCCAGCATCGCCTGGGGCGGGGGAGTGAGCCGCCTGAATGGTGGAAGAGCTCTTTCCAGGGTTGGCAGCAGTATTTCTTCATCAGGTCTGTCTCCAGAGGAGGTGGGGATTTGGCAGAGAGCCAGGAAGCTCGAGCTGAAGCTTGTGAAGATCATGTTGAAGCATGAGAGAGAAAAAGCGTTGGAGGAAATGAGACTGGCCCTTGAGGAAAAGAAAATTCTTTGAGGCTCATGAGCTCAGTCTGAAGGAGCTGGATCCGAAAGCGAGGAGGGCTGGTTCAGTTTAGATAGTGGCAGAGGAAGTACCATGTCCAATACAGAAGAAAAGGTTCACATACCCAAAGACTTGGGGGCATATTTATACTCTGTTTGCGTCGTTTTTTTTTACGCAATTCCGACGCAAAACTAACCACATATTTATACTTTGGCGTTAGACACGTCTAGCGCCAAAGTCCATGGAGTTTGCGTCATTTTTTAGCGTGGACACCTACTTTGCGTTAATGATATGCAAGGTAGGCATTCCCGTCTAAAAAATTGACTCCGAGGCATGTGTGCCGTATTTACACTCCCGGGCAAAATTCACACCCGGGAGTGGGCGGGTCAAAAAAAATGACGTACTGACACTTTTGCGCCATTTTGTAGCGCCTGGAAAAGGCAGGCGTTAAGGGACCTGTGGGCTCGGAAGGAGCCCAGAGGTGCCCTCCCATGCCCCCAGGGACACCCCCTGTCACCCTTGCCCATCCCAGGAGGACACCCAAGGCTGGAGGGACCCATCCCAGGGACACTAAGGTAAGTTCCGGTAAGTATTATTATTTTTTTTTTTGTGGCATAGGGGGGCCTGATTTGTGCCCCCCTACATGCCACTATGCCCAATGACCATGCCCAGGGGACAGAAGTCCCCTGGGCATGGCCATTGGGCAAGGGGGCATGACTCCTGTCTTTGCTAAGACAGGAGTCATTTCTATGGGGGTTGGGAGTCGAACAAAATGGCGCAAATCGGGTTGAGGCGAAAAATTTGCCTCAGCCTGACTTGCCCCATTTTTTGGCGCCCAAGCTCCATATCCCCCTACGCCGGCGCTGCCTGGTGTACGTCGTTTTTTTCCACGCACACCAGGCAGCGCCGGCGGCTAACGCCGGCTAACGTAAT
This sequence comes from Pleurodeles waltl, assembly GCF_031143425.1. Lineage (NCBI taxonomy): Eukaryota > Metazoa > Chordata > Amphibia > Caudata > Salamandridae > Pleurodeles > Pleurodeles waltl. The sequence continues at coordinate 618,312,680 of NC_090440.1, forward strand.
TGATTAAATACGGCGCCCACATGGCGCTTCAGAATGGCGTTAGCCGGCGCTAATTTTTTTTACGCAAAACTGCGTTAGCGCAGTTTTGCGTCGAAAAGTATAAATATGGCCCTTGGTGTCTAAGGAAGGGGTGACGTACACCAGTGGGCTCAGGTATATGAGGTAGCTCCAGAGGTGCACAAGATCCATGAGAAGGATTGGGAAACTGGCGCAGTGAGTCATATTCCTGGTGGTGGGACGGACACTCTGCTGGCTATAGGAGGCAATGACAGGGAGAGGAGTACCACCATGGAGAAAGCCCTGGTATGGGAGTATGAAATCACCCCAGAGAAGATTAGGTTGCGTTTCAGGGACAGTCAGGCACTGTCTAATGAGATGGGAGATAATGTGTGTACTTTTTCAAGGCACTGGATAATTGGGGGGAGGGTAGTATGGTGAACACTCATGAGGTGGTGTACAATTTGATTGCTAGAGAGCATATGTTCAGTCATGATTTTTCAGAGCTATGCCAACACATGGTGGAGTGTGAATTCTCTTACCCCAGGGAACTTGCACTGGAGACAGACCTCTGGGTGAGTGCCAGAGTGTCTGAAGAGGCAATGCTGAGTAATCCTAAAGGGAGTGGCTCAGGTTTTCATTATCAGAGTACGGGGGAGGGTTGCAGTACCCCAGACAGGTCCCAGTGTATTAGGGTGGGAGAAGGGTCCTACATCTTTTCCAAGAGTAGGAGAAGGGGTGGGAGTGGGCAGAGGCCCTGAGTGTCCGATCTCCAGTCCCGGTGCTTGGATTGCTCTCGGAGAGGGACTTAGTCCTTACCAGAAGACCATCCCCTGATGGGAGTCCCATAGTGTCAGGAAACTTGGGGGGGTAGCTGTCACAAATGTCCCACCAGTTTTGGTGTCTGGCAGCAGAGAAGGGTGAGGAAGTCTAGATGGAGAGGTGAGAGGGGCAGACAGTCCCCAGAGGAAGAACCAGTGGGTCCTGGGTTGTCAGTTCTGAGATCAGAGCACCCTAAGTATGACCCTGGTAATGCCACTTTTGGCTTGGGAGGGCTTGATGCTCTGTCAGATTGACAGCGGTCGGCAGATATGCACCAGGCAGACTCTCACACAACACATGAGGAGTGTTCTTTCCTCTGGGGGTTGCTTACCCCCTCTCCCCTAGAAGTCCAGGCTTGCCAGGCACATGCTCAGTCTAAGGCTACAGACCCTGGGCTGGAGGACCAGCCTCAGGATACCACTCCTGAACAGGTGGGAGGGAGAGTGGACAAAGGGTGCCAATCACCTGGGGCTACCAGCCCTCACTTTGAGAAACCACAGAGTTTAGAGAACCCTGGAAGGGATGAGGCCTGGCTCTTGTCACTGACAGCTGTCAGTGGCCACTGTGGACTGCTGTCCTTGTGGACACAGTTGTCCTTCGGTTGGGACCAGGAGTCGCACCCAGAGGATGGAATGGGCCACACCACAGTGTTGGCCATGGTGGTATTGTCTGCCTACTGGGATATATCTGTGAGCAAAGTAAGGTTAGGTGCTGCACAGATGGGGTCCACAGGTGAGGAGAAGGATTCCCTTCCCCATAGGTTAGCTCAGTGGACCCTGAGATTATGGACAGAGGAATCCAACTGAGTTCAGAAAGGCATAGCACTGCAATGCACCCCTGCTGTTGTGGGCCAGGGTCCATGTTCTATCGCCCTAAGCAAAGATGTCAATCAAGGTATTGATTGGTCTACCCTGGCTTTAGGCTGGAAGGGAGTTGTGTTGGGCATTACCTTTTTTGCAGAGTTATCCCCAGACCTTTTGCCTCTGACCTCCTACTTTTTCTGACCTGTTGTTGGCTTTAGGACCCTGGGCCCTTTACCACTGGTAACCAGTGCTAAAGTGCATATGCTCTCTGTCTAAAATGTATTGGTGTCCCCATGATTGGCATATTTGATTTACTAGTAAGTCCCATGTACAGTGCTCAGTGCCTATAAATCAAATGCTACACTTGGGCCTCCAGCACTGATTGTGCCACCCATATGAATAGCCCTGCAAACATGTCTCAGGCCTGCCATTGCAGTGTCTGTGGGGGCAGTTTTAAACTGCCATGTTGACCTGGCAGGTGCCCCCACTTGCCAGGACCAAACATTCCCTTTTATTACCTGTAAGTCACCCCTAAGGTAGGCCCAAGGCAGCCCCATGGGCAGGGCGCAGTGTATTTAAGGGGTAGGACATGTACTGGTGTGTTGTACGTGTCTTGATAGTGAAGTACTGCTAGTTTCGTTTTTCACTATTGCAAGACCTATCACTCCCATGGGCTTAATAAGGATTGCCTTGAAATAACGTTTAAGTGTAAGTTTCAATGGAGAGCAGACTTAGATTTGGAGTTTGGGGTCTCTGAACTCACAATTTGAAAATAACTCTTTTGGCAAAGCTTTTTTTTTAATTGTAAGTTTGAAAATGCCACTTTTAGAAAGTGGACTTTTTTTGCTTAACCATTCTGTGCCTCTGCCTGTCTGCTGAAAACACATCTGGGTCAGGATGACAGTTAGGCTGTTTGTGCATACACTCTAGACAGTCGCACAAAGGGAGGTGAAGTATGCCCTGCATACCCTGATGGCCCATCACAAGGCTGATGAGTCTTCCTGAGCTAGACTGGTGAGAGAAGCTGACACTTGCACCTGAATAGGGCTGTGCCTGTCCTCACACAAAGCAGTCTCCAACCCCCTGGAGTGTGCCTGGGGCCAGGGCAGAAAAATGCAGGGTCTTGTGCACTACAAAGACTTCTTTTTGAAGTGTGCCTATTTCAAAGACAGAAATTGGTGTAGGCACTGGACCTGTGACAACACAGTTAGAATCCTTCTGGACTAAGGAAATTCTGCCAGGAAGAAGAGCTAGATGCTGTACGAGGGACTGCCACTCTGCCTGTTGCTTTGTTGTGCTGTCATGCTGCTTGCTGCTTCTGTCCTGGAAGTGTACTTGGCTTTCTACATCCTGCTTCCAAAGGTTCTCCAAGGGCTTGGACTGAGCTTGCCTCCTGTTAAGAAGTTTCAGGGACTGCATCACTGAAGCATCTCAGGAAGGACCTCAAGACCTGGCTCTTCCACTAAGCACGCCTTCATTCAGCTCCTTGAAACCCTATGGGTGATCAGCCGTGCTTTACAAGTCCTGATTGATCGATAGATAGATAGATAGATAGATAGATAGATAGATAGATAGATAGATAGATAGATAGATAGATAGATAGATAGATAGATAGATAGATAACCTCCAAGCCCCTGGTTTTTGTTAAAGAAATTCCCTTTTTCTGTACTTGGAGTATCCCCCTCAAGTCCTCCTTTTAAAAAATTCCGTACCTCTGTTTACCTCTTCTCGCCCCTAAACTTCCCTTTACCTCTACCTTTACCTGGGCCCTCTCCTGGACCCTAAAATCCCCTTACCTTCCTTTGCCTCTATCCACCCAAGCACCCTGAAAACCCCCTTACCCCTCTATATCTCACCTTACTCCTGAACCTTAAAAACCATAACTTCCCTTTACCTATATCCCCCTCAGAACCATTAAAAACATTTAACTTTGTTTACCCTCCCTTACACTTACCCATGACTTAACTTATAAATCTCCTTTTTAGGTTGAACCTAGGCAGTTCACATGCGCTGTCTTTGAGGCATGCTGTATCTCCTGTTTGAGCTTCAAGCATGCCCATCAATTTCCATTTCTTCTTTTATGTGGTGTTCAGAAATGCTTTTTATTGGTGTTTCATTGTATTTGTCTCTCCTCTGAGTGCTTAGTTCCCTCCAATGGCAAGGGCCCTATTCCATGTAGGCATTCACTTCTGTCTTTTCTGTTACTTTTGGTGCACTATTTTTTTAATCTGGGTCGAGCCACATGTGTAAACAAAGAGTTTGTAATAATATGCTTTTGTAGCCCATGCATGTTTTGTTTGAGCAGCACGCACAGCTTATGTTTGATCAGTACAGTGCCCACAACACGGGCGCCACTCTTCATGTTTCATTTTTTTTGAGGAGATAATCTGTTGTGTGTGCTTTTGGAGTTGGCACTATTTTTATTAATCGATGGCAAAAGTGTTTTTTTTAAATGCCCTTTCAAAATCTGACTGCCTGGGTTGCCACCAACTAAAACTGCTCGCCACCACTATGCCCCCATCTCTGACCCGCTTTTACTGCTGCCAGTTTAATATTTTGTGAAAGCTTTTGCTTTTCAGTCGGAGCTGCCCCTGGTTGTCCCTCCATCACTTCTGATTTGCTAATGCGCTTCCTTTCCCAGCATGCCTCATGCGCCCCTCCCCGATGTATGATGACGTTCTGCTACACAAAGATGCCACCCTCCATTTCTTCTTGGTGGCCACGCTCTCTCTACTCCTTCCATGGCCTGATGAATGACTTCCACAACAAACCCCAGCAGCAGGGACAGCAACAGCAGACAGAGCAGGTGATGGCTTCTTGGCGACCGAGGATCCTCGTCCATACCTAACCGCTCTACAGTCTCTGCACACCTGGCTTAGTTCCCCCCTTTTTTCCTGCATAGGTAGGGGTAAATGGTTCAACTTTAGTGAACTAAGATTATAGCTCCTACAATGCACTGTGGCACTAAGCGAAATGTCTAAAGTGTGTGTGGATCCTGGTGAGTACTTCTGACTTGGGCCTTCAGTTTTAGTACAGAGTAACCGGTTGGGCTGTGTTTTATTTCAATGTCTTATCCTTTTAAACTCCGACTTAGTTTGTTGATTCAGAAAAAAAATACTTTATAATTTCTAGTCACATGTTCATAATACAAATATAATTCAGTTACTATTTTATACACCCAGGCTTCTTCATTTAGATTTTGTCATTAATGTCGCACCACATAATAGTTGCTTCAGAGCACTTTCCACATTCATGTAGCTGAATGGAGTATTTGAAAATACAAATGGTTCTTCTGCTGCAATACTACTTGTTACCAACTGTTGGAAATGGCCCTTTTTGCAGGGTCAACCCCATTCTTTTTGCCTCCTTCCTCCTATTTTGTCTGACCTGTTTTTGTTGGGCACTTTACCACTGCTAACCAGTGCTAAAGTGCATATGCTCTCTGTGTAAAGTGTACTGTTGATTGGTTTATCCATGATTGGCATATTTGATTTACTGGTAAGTCCCTAGTAAAGTGCACTAGAGGTGCCCAGGGCCTGTAAATCAAATGCTACTAGTGGGCCTGCAGCACTGGTTGTGCACCCACATTAGTAGCCCTGTAAACATGGCTCAGACCTGCCACTGCATTGTCTGTGTGTGCAGTTTTAAACTGCTTATTCAACGTGGTGAGTGTCCCCACTTGCCAGGCCTAAACCTTCCCTTCTACTACATGTCAGGCACCCCTAAGGTAGGCCCTAGGTAGCCCCAGGGGCAGGGTGCAGTGTATGTTTAAGGTAGGGCATATATTAGTGTGTTTTATATGTCCTAACAGTGAAATACTGCCAAATTCGGTTTTCACTGTGCAAGGCCTATCTCTCTCATAGGTTAACATGGGGGCTGCCTTTAAATATCCTTAAAGCGCAGATTCCCTTTGAGAGCAGATAAAAATGTGGAGTTTAGGGTCTCTGAACTCACAATTTAAAAATACATCATTTAGTGAAGTTGGTTTTTAAACTGTCTGGCATTTTCTTGCTTATACCATTGTGTGACTCTGCCTGTTTGTGGATTGTCTGTCTGGGTCAGTTTGACAATTGGCCTGTTTTGCACCTCTCTAGACAGTGACACAAAAGGGGGCAGGGTATAGCCTGCATATCCTGATGAGCTATCTGAGCTAGAGCAGGGGGAGGAGTGGTCATTCACACCTGAAAGGACTGTGCCTGCCCTCACACAATGCAGTCTCTGACCCCCTGGTGTGCGTGTGAGGCCTGGCTTGGACAAGGAAGGATCTTGCAAACACTTGAGACTTTGCTTTGAAGTTTGCCAACTTCAAAGGCAGACTGGGTGTAAGAAGAAGACCCAAAACCCCAGACTTTTGGAATCTTTCTGGAATCAAGAGGAACCTCTGCCCAGAAGAGCTGAAAGAGGAGGACTGTCCCTGTGTTGTGTTGCTTTGCTGGACTGGCCTGCAGTTGCTGCTTCTGCCTGAAAAAAGTGCAAAGGGTGAACTTTGCTGTGTGTCCTGCTTGAGAAAATTCTCCAAGAGCTTGGAGTAGAGCTTGCCTCCTGTTGGAAGTCTGAGGGACACCAAAGACTTCAGTTTCCTCGACCGGCAGCACTGGGAACTGTGTGTTTTGTGTTGTTCAAGAGAAGAAGCCACCGCGCCGCCGCCAACAATGCCGCTGGCCTGCACCGTGACCTGCCGACACCACACGGAGTCGCATTGCCCTGCTTCGCACCGTGACCCTGGTCTCACCGACGCCGTCATCGGACGACTTCACTGACCCGCTGCTCGCACCGGGACCTGTGGGCCCCGCACTCCGGCATTGCCTGCTCACACCGCAGCCTGGGCATCCCCGACGACACCGACTCCACTGCGTGCACTGTGGCCTGTGGACACCGCTCGTGAGGTACACGAAGCACCATCCCGTCCCACACTGCAGCCCCGGTCCACCAACGCCAGAATCATCGACTCCTGTGTCGTCACCAGGCATACTGGCTGCACTGTGGCTTGGGGACACTGCTAGTGAGGGTCACGAAGCACCATCCCGTCCCGCACCGCTGGCCTGGGCCTACGACCTATGGACGACAGCGCTTCAGCAACAATGATGCCGCTGCCTGCACTGTGACCTGTGGACACTGCACGTTGTACCTCCCCGCTTCACACCGCAGCCCTGGTCTCACCGATGGCGCTGGATGCTGTCACCGAGCCGCTGCCTGCACCGTGACCTGTGGGCACCACATGTTGCATCCTCCTGCTTCGCACCGTAGCCCTGATGCCTTCCACACCGGCGCACCTGACTTCATCAGCCTGGAGTTCGATCCGCAGTGTGTGTGACTTCAAGAGCCCGATGACTCCTGCACCGTCTCCAGAACTGGCACTGCGACTTCAGCGATGCCGCTCTCCAGAGCTCACCGCGAGGACCACGACGCCCTGCAAATTCAAGGTACAGTTTATGGGTCTTCCCAACACAGTAGCTGGCACGCAACACCGCGGCCGGCCTGAACTGTTGGTTTTGCTGATCACGACACCGTGATAGCCCCAGGTGGAGCCATCAACTTCAAGAAACTGTATTTTTGAGTAATTCTTGCAGAATTCATATTTTTATTACTGTATGTTGGATTTTTATCACATTTGGTCTTGTTTTATATAGATAAATATTGGCTATTTTTCTAAAACTGGTGTGGTGTCCGTCTGTAGTGTTTCCACTTATTACTGTGTGTTATGTGCAAATGCTTTACACATTGCTTCTGAGATAAGCCTGACTGCTTGTGCCAAGGGGGTGAGCAGGGGTTATCTGAGCGGGTATCTCCCTTATCCTGACTAGAGTGAGGGTCCCTACTTGGACAGGGTGCAAACTGACTGCCAACTAGAGACCCCATTTCTAACACCAACTTTATTTGTATGCCTCTGAATATTAGTGAAAATATTAGCGTTGCTTAACACTGTGTACCAAACCACACCTAGGCATTTCTATGCTCAATATTATATTATTTCTGCATAGTATTTGTTCCTGGAGTTCAACATGTTTAATAGCAATCCCAGTTGTAACATAAAAGGCAGCTGCCCAAGATCACACATTTCTGTTCAGATGGGGAAGGAATACGTATAACCCAGTTGCGTGGTTCTCGAGTTGGCAACGTGGGCACTAGAATACATCTTGTCCTTGTTTTATGTCTCTGTTCCCTCAATGTACACATAACGAATGGCATGTGCTGCTTGGAACATGGTATTATATTATTGTATTTATATACTACTCTTATGAGGCATTGAAGCACTCTAAAAATGTGTAACTTGAGTGCATTGCTTTCGAGTTCCAAATCGTGTTTCGTGTACAGGGTATTGTGTAAGGCTGGATGAGAATAGTAGATGTTGTAGCACCCAGGATAATGTGCTGCATGTCTAACAACTTATAAGGTCCCAAAGTCAAGACCTATTGGCTATGCCAATTTGAATGACTTTATAATTATGACTTTAAAAATAAACTCACCTGCCCAGTACAGTTATTTGCGGGGTAAAAGTACCTAAAAGGGGCCTGAGTGGTACTTGGCTGCATAGTACTTATTTGGTGGTAAAGATTATGTGGTAAAGACTGCATACCCTATGTGCTGCCCTCATGCACCTGTGCTGTGAGTGAGAGTGACGTGCAGTCTAGGACTTGCCTTGCTGCATTCTGTGTTGTACGTGTTCTGTAAATGAGCAATTCTGATGGATACAACTACCTGTGGATTCCTCACCTAGGGCCATATGTACGAACACATTTTCCCATAGACACAGAATGGGTAAAACCCTTTGCTACATCTGGCCCCTAATAAATTCTCCCAATGTGCCAGCATTCAACAGAAATTTTCTTCCCAGCTCTGCACGTCGACGAGAACTTCACAATTGCCCGACCCCCACGCGACGCCGTCTGATGTCACTGAGGCAATAAGAGGTCCTCACCAGTGTGCTGACGTCAGTTCCCTTTTTTCCGTGCCTTCGAAGTAACAGTTTTTTCTCCTGGCTCTTGGGGAACTACTGTTTCTCGGAGGTGATACTTTGTAGAAAAATGTCTCCACCTCGGAAGTCCGGGTTCAAGCCTTGTAGGGAGTGCGGGGCCGTGTGTCGGTGATGGACCCGCATAATGACTGCCTTTGGTACTTGAGCTCCGAGCATGACGTGGAGGAGTGTGGTTCGTGCCAACAGATGAACCCAAAGGCGCTCAAGGAGCATGAGGCCAAGCTGTTTTTGGCCAAATCAAAAAAGATGGAGAAACATCGGCATTGTAGGTCATCTTCAAAATCTTCAAGATCCCATAAAAGGCGGCAGCGGCATGACGCCCGGCGTCGGCATGATTTCCGACGTCGTTCGGAGAAAGACCGATCCCGCTCGAGATCTCCATCCACTCGGCGTCGTACAACGTGGGAGGTCAGCCCAATAGTGACGCCTCAGCCACAAAGCCCTCAGGCTTCTCCAGCGCTGTCGGTCTTTGAAGTGGTCGAGCCTCGCCAGAGCCCTTGCTTCTCGTCTGTGCAGTCAGAGGTGCCTGACTGACTGGTGCCTGCCAGGGGTATCCAGCGCCGATGCCGCTGGGGTATCCTGCATTCCCGGCTCCAGGTACGGATCTGGCGGCATTCTTGAATGCTATGTACAACATCTTCAGCTCCATGGCCCCTGGCGGTGCACCGGCTGGTCCCTGAGGTCCCTTGGCTTTTGGTTTGGGCATTCCGGCTCCATACAAGCCGACGCCATTCACGCTCTTCTGTCCAGTAGAGGGTGCTGGTCCGGCACCAGTGCCTTTGGCGTCGCAGAGGAGACCTTCGACGCCAGTAGCTTATGCTGATTCGGTGGCGCCGTTGACTTCACCACGACTCTAGTCAACGTCGGCAAAGAGGGCTCGCCTTTCCATGGCGCTGATGGATCCGGTGTTGGGCGAATCCGAAGATCCGCGTCAGCCGAGGTCATCGACGTCGGCCAATTCCTTATCGACGCCGAGGATAGAGGCCAGGTTGCGCTCGAGAAGGAAGGCTCTAAGGCTATTGGAGGAGCAGGAGTATCGAAGGCAGCTCCTGGAGGAAGGAGAGATCAAAGAGCCCCTGGGGGACTTTCAGGGTTTGGACTCTGCAAGCAGTCTCGATACTTCCCCAGAGTGGGATTTGGCTTCTCCTGGGGAGTTTACTAAAGAGGCTGCCTTGTTCCACTCAGTGGTGAGGAAGGAAGCGGACTTCCTAGATCTCCTGCTACCCGCAGCTGAGGTGAAAATGAACATCTTCACAGAAGTGTTACATCCTGCTTCAGCTGCTGCGGAGCCACTCCTTCCTTTTAACGAGGCTCTCACAGAACCGATCCTGGAGGTTTGGAGAAAACCGGTGTCTTTGACTGCTGTCAGCAGATCAGTGGCGAGGAGATGCAGAGTGGCTCCTGGGGACACAGGTTTACTCTTTAGGCATCCGACTCTGGAGAGCCTGGTGGTTCAGACCTCCTGCTCCTCGCGCTCAGCTCCTGGATCCTTCCAAGGGGCCCCGTCCGACAGGGAATCAAAAAGGATGGAGTAATCTGCCAAGAAACCTTTTTCTTCATGTAGTATGGCCCTGAAGTCTGCTAACGCCACTTGTGTCTTGGGCAGGTATATCCATGCCCTGATGGACGCGGCCCAGGCTGAGCTGCCTGATTTGCCCCAGGACATGCGGGGTCTTCTGACTGATGCACAAGCGTCAGCGACTCAGGTCATTCAGTCAGGGCTTGATACATCAGATTCGGTGGCCAGGGCAATGGACACGTCCATTGCAACCAGGAGACATGCTTGGTTGAGATCGTATGGATTATCATCGGATGTGCAAACAACCCTTTTAGACTTGCCGTTTGATGGGGAAAAGCTGTTTGGTTCTAAAGCTGACTCTGCCTTAGAGCACTTCAAGGAGAGCAGGGCTACCGCCAAGTTCCTAGGCTTGCAGGCTTCTACCGCCACCCCGTTCAGATCGTTTAGAAGATTCAGGGGGTTTGGACGAGGCTCTTCCTTTAGGGGTAGACCCCAGACAGCAAGCCAACAACCTTCTACTCTTCCTCCGGCGGGGGTGCAACAGGGAAAACAGCCTTAGCCCTCCATCCATTGCATCCCATACTTCTCCTGTAGGGAGAAGGTTGTTTCATTTTCTCCGCATGTGGGAGTTGATCACATCGGATTTCTGGGTCATCAATATTGTGGAGAAAGGTCATGCACTTCCCTTTCGGGAGTTTCCCCCTCCCATGCCTCCCCGTCCCTCCTTTTGCACGGAAGACCATCTCCTGTTGTTGCAAGTTCTAGTCCTTTTGTCGAAAGGTGCAGTGGAGTTGGTTCCGGAGCAGGAAAGGGGCCAGGGTTGTTATTCAAGATATTTCCTAATCCCCAAGAAGGATGGTCGGTTGAGGCCTATCCTGGACCTGAGGGTTTTGAACTGGTTCCTCAAGCAGGAGAAGTTCAAAATGCTGACCCTAGCGCAGGTGCTTTTGGCGTTGAATGAATTAGATTGGATGGTGCCTGTTGACTTGCAAGATGCTTACTTCCATATCCCTATTCTCAAGTCACACAGGAAGTATCTCCGGTTTGTGGTGGGGTCTCAACACTATCAGTTTGAGGTCCTTCCCTTTGGTCTTACTTCCGCGCCTCGAGTCTTCACGAAGGTGATGGAGGTGGTTGCAGCAAATCTCAGGAGGAAGGGGATAGCGGTATTCCCTTACCTGAACGATTGGTTGATCAAAGCCAAGTCTCCAGAGCTCGTGCTGCTTCACCTGCAGATGACAACCCAGTTGTTGTTCGCCCTGGGCTTTTTGGTAAACGTGCCCAAATCTCACCTGGAGCCCTCTCAACGCCTCCTGTTCATAGGGGCAGTACTGGACACAACATTGAATCGGCCCTTCATCCGCCTCAGCGGATTCAGGACATTCAGGTGTTGATTTCAATGTTTCAAAGTGGAGCAGTCGTTCCAGTCCTCAAGGTCCTTAGTCTGCTCAGTCTGTTCACTTCATGCATTCTGTTGGTCACTCATGCATGCTGGCACATGAGGGCTCTTCAGTGGTGCCTCCACAGGCAGTGATTTGAACACAGAAGGGATCTCGAGGAGTCAATAAAGATCTCCAGAGACACTGCAGTGGATCTACGATGGTGGGCTGTGGACGGCAACCTTTCCCAAGGAAGGCCGTTTTCACTACCTCCTCCAGTGGCCACGGTGATAACAGATGCTTCCACTCTAGGGTGGGGAGCTCATCTGGGGGACCTGGAGATCAAAGGTTGTTGGTCTCCAGTGGAACATATGTTTCATATCAATCTGCTGGAATTGCAGGCGATACGTTCGGCTCTCAAGGCCTTCCTTCCCTCCCTTCATGGTCAGTCGATCCAAGTTCTGACAGACAACACTACTGCGATGTGGTATATCAACAAGCAGGGAGGAGTAGGGTCGTACCTTCTCTGCAGAGAGGCTCTGCAGCTCTGGTCCTGGGCACGGGACCATCAGGTTTGCTTAGCAGCAAACCATCTGGCCAGGGTTCTAAACGTACATGCGGACAGTCTCAGTCGGCACTTCTCAGCTGATCACGAGTGGCGTCTCCATCCCAACCTGATCCTTTGCATCTTCCGGATGTGGGGATTTCCTCAGGTAGACCTCTTTGCCACTTGAGAGAACGCGCACTGTCCGTTGTTCTGCAGCCTCCAGTATCCGGTGCAAGGAGCGTTGGGGGGACGCGTTTCAGATGTCCTGGTACGACCAGTTGCTTTACGCGTTTCCCCAATACCTTTGATTCCCCGGGTTCTGAGGAAGATTCGCCAAGACCGGGCCCAAGTCATCTTAATAGCTCCGGATTGGCCAAGAAGGGTGTGGTATTCAGACCTTCTCCAACTCTCACTGTGCCCTCCGCTCCGTCTCCCTCACAGGGCAGACCTCCTCTCGCAGTCGAAGGGGCAGGTTCTACAACCCAACCTCCAGAACACGCACCTTCATGCCCGGAGATTGAACTGGGCAATCTGAGTTCCTTTTCTCTCCCGCCAGAAGTGGTGGACGTTATTTTATCGGCCAGGCGACACTCCACCAAATCAATCTATGCTGGAAGATGGGCAAAATTTGTGGCTTGGTGTGGAGAGAACCAAATTGATCCCTTACGTGCCCATTTGTCGGACATTTTATTGTTTGCGCTAACCTTGGCGCGGAGGGGTTGTGCAGTTGCGACTGTTAAGGGCTATTTGTCGGCACTGTCGGCCTTTCTGTGCCTTCCTGATCAACCCTCTTTGTTTAAATCCCCTATAGTTATAAGGTTCTTAAAGGGTCTTACTAATAGGTTTCCTCCCTCTCCTTTTATTATGCCTCAATGGAATTTGAATTTAGTTCTCACATTCCTGATGGGTGCGCCATTTGAATCTTTACATGCATGTCCATTAAGAAAACAGTTTTTCTCATAGCCATCACATCAGCTAGGCGAGTGAGTGAACTTCAAGCGCTTAGCGTGAAGCTCCCTTTCACTTCTTTTCATGCGGACAAGGTGGTGCTGAGGACCAGGGCGGCTTTCCTAATGAAGGTTGTTACACCCTTCCATTTAGGGCAATCTATAACGCTCTCATCCTTCTACCCTCCTCCCCATCCATCAAAAGAGGAGGAGAGACTCCATCGGCTTGACCCGAAAAGAAAAGAGCTTTAAGCTTCTACATTGAGAGAACGAGAGAGTTCCGAGTGGAAGATCAGCTCTTCATCGGCTACTTGGGGAAGAGGAAAAGCAAGGCTGTCCACAAAAGAACACTATCCAGGTGGGTCATTCTTTGCATAAAAGTATGTTATATTTTGGCAAAGTAGGTTCCTCCTGTTGGAATAAGAGCTCATTCCACCAGGGCTAAGTCGGCCTCTTCGGCTTTGGCTAGAGGTGTTCCTGTGGCTGATATTTGTAAGGCCGCAACTTGGGCTTCCCTCCACACTTTTGCAAAGCATTATTGCTTGGACTCAGATGTTAGTACGGATGGCCATTTTGCACGGTCCGTGCGGCAGGATTTCTTGGTGTGACCATTCAGGCACCCGCCACCGAGTGCAGTACTGCTTTGGGACTCTATTCATTAGGTGAGGAATCCACAGGTAGTTGTATCCATCAGAAGAACAAGTTACTTACCTTCGGTAACGCCTTTTCTGGTGGATTCACTAGCAACCTGTGGATTCCTCACAGTCCCACCGCCTCCCCGTTGCCTGATTGGTCTTACCAAGATATCCTAGGGTGTATATGTATATAAGGATGTGTATATATGTTAGATGGTATATGTATATATGTACATATATGTGGGTTTATATACTGGAAGATGCAGGATCACAAGAAAACAACAGCCAGCCAGGGCAAAAATCTGGATCCCAAAGGATACAAAGAGCCACAAGAAAATGTAATATCCAAGAAAGAAGTGACTCAAACAGATGATCTCATTAAAGAACAAAAATATATTTCTACTACAACGTTTCAGCTTCCGCCTTCCTCAGGTAGTACAAGATGGTTTGCTCAGTGGCTGCACAGCTGACACTGGTGGATTTTCAAAAAGCATCATGAGTGAAGATTCCAATTGGAATGTGGAATCAATGCAGTCCTGAGAACTCTTCAGATATGCAGAAATCAAGTGGTGTTGTCAGTGATGTTCAGTCCATCTGGATGCAGAGATTTTAAACGGTACATCCAGAAATTTTCTCTGATGTCCAGTAGTTCTTCCTTTAAAACATGCTCCACAGGGAAAATCTTCAAATCTGATAGTAAATGGTCCACAAGGTTAAAATGGTTGGCTACAGGCTGGTCAAGTTTCTTGTTAATTATTGCCGATTTGTGGTTCCTGAATCGTGTATGGAGGTCATTCACAGTTTGACCTACATATTGTTTTTTACAGCTTTGACGTTGGCACTGAATCACATAAATAATGCATCTAGAGCGACATGTAAGATGCTGTCTTATTCCATAGGTCCTTTTTGTAACAGAGCTAGTTACTGATGATGTTTGTAAAAGGTATGCACATGTGATGCACCTTTTGGAATCACAGCAATGAACTCCTGCATTTGTTACAGCTTGCTTAAGTTCAGCTCTCACAATAAGTGATCGTAAATTGGGAGCTCTGCGGTAAGCAATGACTGGCGGTTTTGGAAAAAGCTTTTGCAATTTTTCACAAGTAGATAGTAAGGGAAAAGTTGTTTGTATTATATTTCTGTAGTTGGGAGCTGATAGATGATAGTCAACCACAAAAGGGATTCTGTCACTTTTGCTTCTTCTGTTGTTATTCCAAATAAGTGCTTCCCTGGGTAACTGCAAAGACTTGTCAATTTGTTGCAGAATGATATGCAGAGGATAGCCTCGCTTTTTAAATAATCTAACAAGCTCCTGTAGATGGCCTTTACAAGTGTCTTCATTGCTGCAGATGCGTCTTATTCTGAGTGCTTGGCTGTAGATGATGCTGAGTTTAGTGTGGCATGGGTGACATGAAGTCCAGTTTAGATACAAATGAGCATCTGTAGGCTTGTGGTACAGATCAGTTATAATTTTGTGTTCTAATATGTGTAATTTTGTTTTTATATGTGGGTTTATATATATATATATATATATATATATATATATATATATATATATATATATATATTTGATATTTTTCTGTTTGTATTTAATTAAATGTTATGATTATATTTGATTGATGTATTCATGTCAAGTATGTATTGTCGGTAGTCACCTGTTCGCCTTGAAGGCACGTAAAAAATGGTGAAAACTGACGTCAGTACGCCGGCGAGGACCTCTTATTGCCTCAATGACATCAGACGGCGTCGCGTGGGAGTCGGGCAATTGTGACGTCCTCGTTGACGTGCAGAGCTGGGAAGAAAATTTCCGTTGAATGCTGGCGCATTGGGAGAATTCATTAGGTGAGGAATCCACAGGTAGCTAGTGTTTTCACCAGCAAAGGTATTACCGAAGGTAAGTAACTTGTTCTTTGCGTCCTGTCGCTGCCTGTGCTGTAAGGATCCAGTCTGTGGTAAACGTTTTTTTACTGATGCGACCTTGCGTTCACTTTACCAGTAGCCATCATATGTGCTCTTGCCTATATAAAAGGTGAGTCCAGCTTCATGCCAGGTAGCCATAAACCTCTTTGCTGATGCTGGAAACAGTTATCAGCAGTGCACTCTTAGAAGTTTAGCAGCCCTGTTGAAAAACTTTGAAGCTGCATCAAAGATGTAGCACACACCCGAAGACATTCTGATACTCTGCCATTTAAAATATTGTATAAGTAGAAAACATTCTGGCACTGCATAGAAGACAGGCTGAAAAGTTCTGATATGGTCTCATTACAAGTCTAGCATCCCTCTTGGGACCTGCCAGTTCTGTCTCATTCAAATTATAGCAGTCATGTCGAGCGGCAATGGTAAGGTCATGTTACCAATATACATGTCCTGTCTAATTCTGAAAATGTCACATTAAAATGAACATGTGCATGTTAGAAGGGCTGCAACTGTCACAGACCAGATATAGCAACTCTGCCGAGGATTGCCCATCGCATTCCATTAAATGTGCAAGTAGGAAAGGGAAATAAAAGGAGTTTGTGAATGCTCAGAAATTTATATTTTTGCGGGTGTTACCAAACGCCCAAGACTAATCACACCTAGAACATCCATTTTTCCCACCCTTGATTGGGATATACAGTTGTGGAGATCTTCGCACACAAAAACAGGCTTATGGCTGCCAGGAATCCCTTTGTAAATTCCTAGCAGACATAAACAAGATAAATTGTGTTATAAATATATATTCACAACCAAATGTACCTTGATGAATAGAGTCCAATGGCTGTAGAAATGCTGATACGGGATAGTTGGGTCCCACCACAAACATGTTCTGTGATTTCGCCCCCTGACTCGACAGTGCCCGCTCCTTATACCCCCTTGTTATGCGCCTCCTGAACAATAACTTCTGGAAACACAACTGCCCTCAGCACCACTGGTCGCAGCTGCACAGGAAATCTTAACATTGTGTCCCAAATGGCGAAATCTGCACTCCAGTGATTTCATCTATAACCGATCCTGTCAGCGTCTGGTGCTGCTCACACAGATCTAAGAATGTGGAAGGATTCTGTTCTGGAGGGGAATTGCTTAATGCTTCAAGACTAACCAGATCCTGATGTCAGAGTTCTATGACATAATCTGAATTAACAAGTACTTAGCAGGCTCTGCCGGCCTCTGTGTGTTTAGATAATGTTATTGTTCTTTTCAGTGTCAAGGTCACTTACTTTGCATTTCAACAACTTTAAGTCCCGAAGAGACTCAAGGGGGAGACGTATGCGAATCATACATATTCAAATACTTATGATGGGGGACTGCCCAGTAGGCTAAAATGGCAAAGGTCTCACAGACTGTTGTGGTGGGAATCTTGCATTCTGCCCCAGTGGCACCTGAATCAGACATGCATTGGAGGACTCAGATTGGTTTGAACATCTGGTAAGGATTTGCCCTCCACTTGCAGATTTTTTTTTCCCTTAAAATGTGCCGACACAGAATGGGCACTGGCCGAATTCCTTCTGACAGCCCAAAATGTGTTCCAAGCCAGTCCAAGTGAATCAGCTCTAGTATATCTTACTTAGGGCCATATGTACGAACACATTTTCCCATAGACACAGAATGGGCAAAACTGCTTGCTACATCTGGCCCCAAGTTCCTTCCGTGAGCATCAGGGCCCAGCCATCGGTTTAAGCTCACATCACAGTGCAGAGCAGCAGTCTACAAGGAGGCCGGAGGGCTCTCGTTTCCCTTTCTACGGCGCGGCCCACCTGTAAATGTTTCACCTAATGGACACTCAGCAATTCCTTTTATCCAAACACGGCAGGAATGCACCTTGCACCAGACTCCTCCACTTAAAGCAAGCAAACAAAGAATTATCCAGATCATTACTTCACAGATTGCCAAAGGCTAAAGTGAAGATGTTTTCACTTTTTTCAGGCTTTGTATAGATGCAAGATAAGTAAGCGTATGTCCTCTGAGGGAATGTCAAGTGCGTCTCTTTCTGTGTGTGATTACTCAAATAATCATTTTTTATAGTATACAATGCAAACTGATTTTCCTGGCATTTAGTACTAAATGTTATAATCATTCAACTGAACCCATTTTATCAGCCTAGCAATAGTGAAAGATTGAGTTAAAGCCTGCAAGGATTCATTGTATGCCTTGTAGATTACATGTAGCTTTTTGCTATTGGTGCATAACTCACTGAGCACTTTTACCAAGATTGTAACTAGTGACCTGCATTTTACACAAGAATCTCTGCAACAAAAGCTATTGCACTGACCGACAACCCATACATTACACTACAAGTAACATGCATCGATGTGCAATACACCCATGAACCCCCTGGTAATACAAACCTGTCTCTCGAGATGAGACACACAAATCTATCAACCCAGCTCTAATGACCCCGCCCATCACGATTCCCGATTATGAATTCCCAGAGTGCAATTTTCCCTTCCCAAAGCTGTAATTGAGGACTAAACTGCCTTGTGCATACGTGCATCCCTCGCAATGGGCGAGGAGAGAGCTGTATTTTATGTTGTGACTGAGGGGCCTACAGATGCCTTGAGTTACATAAGAAAAAAACAGCCGCTGAAAGGAGGCTTTGATGGAACCACATGTTCAGCATCAACAACTTGTTTTGCCAGTTTTGGCCCGTCGTGCCCTCCCCCTAACACTGAGTCAGTGTTTCACAAAGGAGGCGCCCAAACTGCACAGAGAGCGCCCAGAAGGAAACACGTATAGAAGAGGAGGCTGATGCGAGAGAGAAGGGGGCTCGATGTCGTTGAAGGGGAACAGTAACTGGAGCTGTGATCATAGAAGAAATGAGAGGAGAATCTCAGGAAGAGATGGGGGGAAATAGACGAGAGGGAGGATAGGCAGGGTGACTGTGACAAGGGGGAAACTCAGGCAGTGGGATGAGAGTGCAGCGTTGCTATGGCTGCCTAGGGGCCTCACAGTATAACACATTTAGGTCCAGATGTATCAAGCCTTTTTGCATTCGCAAACGGTGCGAATGCCCGTTTGCAAATGAATAAAAATGCCTTTCAGTATTTATGATAGGCATTCGCAACGCAAATGTAAGGAATCGCTAAAATAGCGATTCCTTAAATTTGCAAGCCTGTTTAGAGATTCGCAAATTGCGATTTCCTAAATAAGAAATCGCAAATAAGGAATCCTTATTTGCGATTTCTAAACCACATGTAACAAGCAATTCCTTAATGCGAATTGGGCATTAAGGAATCGCTATTACCACCAAGTTGAACTTGGTGGTAACCATGTGCAAATTTTAAAAATGCATTAAAAATGCATTTTTAAAATTGACATGTAACGCACACATGCCCCTTTGGCATGTGTGCACCTTACATGTCCTTAAAAAAACTTCTTGGGGTGCAGCAGAGGGGGCCTTAGGCCTCCAGCACCCTTGGGTTTGCATTTCCCAAATTTGCGAATTCCAGTTAGGAATTCGCAATTTGGGAAATGCAAAATATTCACAAATATGGGCCTACAGGCCCAAAGGTGCGAATGGGGCCGATATCGCAATTTGCGATTCGGTAATAGCATTTGCGATTTTTAAGAAATCGCTATTTCCGAATCGCAAATGCCTTTTTTGTTACACCTGGCCCTTAGTCTCGTTTTTTTTATTTTTTTTAGCGAATTGCATTCTGGAAAGTGTCTTTTTTATGCTTAACATTGTTAGGTATGGGGTCAAAATCCCATCATGCAAAGGGTTGTTGGCTACAATTCCTCATATATAGAGGCAATGTTTTATCGGAGGAACCTATAAATATGATCAACAATAAAACACAACGTAGTTAACCAATTCTACATTTGTGGAGCAGTTGACCCCGTTTTACACATATGTATTCTTTTCGGAACATGAAAGCTATGCATATAACATTGGTTTTATGGCCTAAAAAATCGAACAGAGAATCTACAGATATATCTATCTCAAGGAAGTGAATTTTCGCCAAGCACATGGAGCCAGCCATGAGGACAGACCATTAATGAGCTACTCTGCTTTTCTTACCGCTGTACAAACTGCTTTCCCGTCACGGTGCAGCGAGGTCCACAGAAAAGGTCACTACACTGGCGTGACTCGGTGCCAGGCCAGCAGAACACACATAACACCCAATAGCTGTTTCCAGTGCTCTTGCATCACATATAGCCTGACCAGCCCTCATTCTGCAGCACATTGAGCAAGTGAATCTGAAGGCCACAGTTCCCACCAATTCGTCTATTTATGTTATTATGTAATTTGTAATGAGGCCCTGGCATCGCACCCCGAATTGAAGCGAAAATGTTATAAAAGCGAGACAGGGTTTTCATAAAGACAGGAAGAGACCAGCACAACGATTATGAAAGAGAAATACAAATACGTTTTCAAAATAAAATAAACTAGTCAAGAGAAAGCGAAGAAGGGAAGCTAGCAGGAAAATGTAAATATTTCTCTGTATGCATAGTGTCACCTGAGAAGAGGGAAAACTAGCTTGGAAAGGCGACTCCAAGGAGCACGTCTGACGTCTAGCCAGGGGCGTAGCTCGAGGGGGGCGTCTGTGGTGTTATACCCCCAGAAAAAATGTATTATTTAGTAAATTGTTGGGTACAATGGCTTTCAGTCAGGTAATGCGAAATGTCTGTCGGGATTTCACCTGGGAGCTTTACGTGCCCACACTGACAAAAACACACTCCCTTTTTCGCTCATCTATCCTTTGAAGGCCTTGAAAATGTTGATTAGTTTGAGAAATATTGCGTGTTAAGTATTCCTATAATCTGCACTCCTCTCCCCACGGCTCCCTAAACCCCCCTCACGTCCTTCTTCTCATGTAATGGGCTTTAGCAAGATTCCGAGCGTGATTGTTGGGAAATGTGAGCTCCCACCATCCCTCCTCCCAAATCATCCTGACTAAACTACGCCCCTGCGTCTAGCCTGGAGTACATCCATTTCTTAAAGGAGAGAATGTTTTTAAACCCTAGCCTGAAGGGAAACAGTCAGTAGTGAAACCAAGTCACTTGGTAGTAAGAAAACATACAGTCATACTTTCAAGTCAAGAGAATAAGTAAAGACAAATTGGAACCAGAGTGTGAAAGTGTTAAAAGAGAGCACAAATTCCAAATCTTTAATACTAGGTTTCGAAAGCATAAAACTTCAGGTACTCCACAGCACCCGCACAATCCTACAATTAGTGAGACATTGCCATAGCTGGTACCTTGAGATGAAGGTGTACTGTGTTTGCATAATGGTTGAGAGAGATGTGTATTAGCCAACAGCTGTCTCAGCAGCTTCGTAACAATTTCAAAAAATGTTGGTGCCAATTTCTCCAATATTCAAATTAATTATTCCTCAACGTACACACATGATGACTTAGTTGAAAGGTGTTTTGAGAGATGTTTCTGTTTCCTAATAGTTTATAGGTTTCCAAGAAAGTTGGTCTACATGCGACAAAATGACACAATATAAAACACATTTATACATAAATTAAGTATACCAATGTTGTCTAGAAGTTATATTGATGAGGTGAGGCTTATGAATGCTTGATGAAATAGTCAGAAAGAAGCTTAGACGCAAGGAAAAGAACAATAGTTGTGAGCTTCTGTAGCAATAAAGTGAACAGTATTTTTTTTCCTCATTCACCTTTCTTTTCTTTACCTCCAGCCTTGAAACCTTTCGCCCAATCAATAGCCATAGTTTGCGTCTCAATTTGACTTTGGCATGTAGACCTGATAGAAGGAGTTATAGGAACCATTTTCGCACTGGCCCCTGGTTCAAGGTTCAGTGTTATCATAGGACACTGGTAGTTTATGAAACAGTAGCACTCCCCTCCTAAAAGTCAGTGAGCGACCCCCAAAATATTGGCCCTCTTAGAGACCTTGGTGAATTATTCATGCTCCATGCCTGTTTCACCGAACACAACCAATCGACCTGGGTGGGAGCGTCTTTTGGCATATCTCCCTCCTTGCCAACAAAATCAATTAAAACACCAACATCACACATCTTTTGTTGAGCTTCAATGGAGGATCTACGTTGCCAAAAATAATTAGTCAAAGGCTTACCTTAATTTCTGCATGGAGTACCTGACAGATTGTCTTACATACCATCTCCCAAAAACGCCTAATCTCCGGGCATGCCATAAAGCGGTGGATGTCGTCTGCCCTTCTTCCACAGACTTCTTACAGCATACCAGGCTTGGCACAGTTCTTACAGCATACCAGACTTGATTTCCCGAGTTTTTATAGCTTGTCCGGGGACCAAAAGGCTCCATGTAGAGAGAAGAGGTGATTCCTTTTCAGATAGGCAGGTTTACTGTAAAGTAAAGTAAACACATAGGGGGTCATTACGACCCTGGCAGTCGGAGACCGCCAGTGGTAATGTAGCGTCCGTACCGCCAACAGGCTGGCGGTACGGAGGCCCTTATTACGACCACAGCAGTAGTGCCGCGGTCGCACCGCCGGGCCGGCGGTTTCCTGCCGTTTTAGCCCCGGTGGTGATAATCCGCCAGGCCAGCGCTGCAAGCAGCGCTGCCCTGGGGATTATGACACCCCTACCGCCAGCCTGTTTCTGGCGGTTTGCACCGCCAGGAAGAGGCTGGCAGTAAGGGGTGTCCTGGGGCCCCTGCACTGCCCATGCCACTGGCATGGGCAGTGCAGGGGCCCCCTAACAGGGCCCCGGCCAGCTTTTCACTGTCTGCATAGCAGACAGTGAAAAGCGCGACGGGTGCTACTGCACCCGTCGCACGGCCGCAACACCGCCGGCTCCATTAGGAGCCGGCTCCTATGTTTGCGGCCTCATCCCCGCTGGGCCGGCGGGGATGTCGTAATGGGGGCTGCGGGAGTGCGCCCGCATTGGCGGCAAGGTCGTAATGACCCCCATAGAATCTTGCCATAATTCCTGCATCGGATGGTGGTGTCAAACAGCTTCCACACAACTCCTCTGGAAGGACAAAGTCTCCATCCATACTATCCAAGATCAGTCTGTACCAGCCAGAGTCCTGCCTCTGATTATTATTGATGTCATATCTGATGTCAGCAGCAATTTACTCAATGATGTCATTTGTAATGTTACATCATGTGAAGTTAAGAACAGTATATTGGAGAGTCACAGTTGCATTTCTTACCCTAACTGGCAAATTTCAATTTTTTTAGGTTTTGGATTATAACCATAACATTCCTTCATTTAATTTTATTACAAGTGTTAGACTTTTCATCCTTGGCGTGGTCTCCCTTAACTTTTTGCCTCCGTTTTCCAGGTTGTTGATGTGTGCTGGACTCTGTTTTTGCTGTTTTTTGTTACTCTGGGCACTTTCCCACTGCTAACCAGTGCTAAAGTGCAAGTGCTCCTTTACAAAATGTGTATGTAATTGGTTAATCCATGATTGGCATATTTGATTTACTAGTAAGTCCCTAGTAAAGTGCACTAGAGGTGCCCAGGGTCTGTAAATCAAATGCTACTAGTGGGCCTGCAGCACTGGTTGTGCCACCCACATATGTAGCTCTGTAATCATGTCTCAGACCTGCCACTGCAGTGTCTGTGTGTGCAGTTTAAAACTGTAAATTCGACTAGGCAAGTGTACTCACTTGCCAGGCCTAAACCTTACATTTTCTTACATGTAAGGCCCCCCTAAGGTAGGCTATAGGTAGCCCCAAGGGGAGGGTGCAGTGCATGGTTAAGGTAGGACATATAGTAATGTGTTTTATATGTTCTGACAGTGAAATATTGCTAAATTTGTTTTCCACTGTTGCAAGGCCTGTCCCTCTCATAGGTTAACATGGGGGCTACCTTTAAATATGATTAAAGTGTAGATTCCCTTTGGGAGCGGATAGACATGTGGAGTTTGTGGTCTCTGAGCTCACAATTTAAAAATACGTCTTTCAGTAAAGTTTACTTTAAGATTGTGTGTTTGAAAATGCCATTTTCTTGCTTAAACCATTTCTGTGACTCTGCCTGTTTGTGGATTCCCTGTCTGAGTCAGTTTGACTGTTGGGCTGGTTGCACCTCTCACTAGACAGTGACACAAAGGGAGCTGGGGTGTAGTCTGCATTTCCTGATGAGCCATCTGTGCTAGGAGGGAGGGGAGGAGAGGTCACTCACACCTGAGCGGGCTGTGCCTGCCCTCATACAATGCAGTCTCCAACCCCCTGGTGAGTGTCTGGGGCCTGGCCTGGGCAAGGCAGGATTTCACAATCAAGAGATACTTTGCTTTGATGTAGGCCTGCTTCAAAGGAGAAAATGGGTATAAGAGGGGCACCCAAAACCACAGACTTTAGAACACTTCAGGAAACCAAGAGGAACCTCTGCCTGGAGAAGAGCTGAAGCGCTGAGGAACAAGAGCTGCCCTGCCTGTGACTGTGCTTTGCGTTGCCCTCCTGCAGTTGCTGCTTCTGCCTGTGCTAGAGGACAAAGACTAGACTTTGTGTTGCCTTCCTTCTTGTGAAGAACTCTCAAGAGAGCTTGATCTAGAGCTTGCTTCCTGTTATTTGAAGTCTCAGGGACAACAAAGACTTCTCTCTGCCAGCACCTGGAGTCTCTGGAGAGACTCCTACTCTGCCAAGTGGTGCCCATCCAGCTCCTGGGTCCCTGAAAGGAGAAGCTGGTAGCCTAATAGGGAGAAATCCACGCACCGACAGCCTTGCGGGGAAAAGATCGACGCGACTCCGATCTGCGGCTGAAAAATCGACACGCCACCGGCTTTGCGGCTGAAAATCGTCACTCGCCTACAACGCGACCCAAAGATCAACGCCCGGGGCTGGAGAAACGACGCAGAGCATCGCTGACGGAGGCTGGTGAGATCGCAACCCGTGCTGCGTGGCTTTCGGATTATCGTGTGGCTGGATTTCCGACGCAAACACCGCTGGGCGTGTAAAAGTGACACAATGCCTACCCGGACCCGAGAGTGCTGACTGGATCGACGCATCACTCTCTTGTGGAGAGAAGAAATGACGCACACTGACCCAGCGAAAGGAGAAACGACGCAAGGTCTCGCTCATGAGTGAAATCGACGCATGACAAGCCCTTTTTGACACACACTTGCCCGAGCGGGGTTAATTTTGATGCGCCCAAGATACATTTTCACGCTAACAGCCTTAGTGTTTGTTTAAAATTACATGAAGACTCTTTTTGCATTTTTAGTGATAACTTGACTTG
Source organism: Pleurodeles waltl (assembly GCF_031143425.1). Classification (NCBI taxonomy): domain Eukaryota; kingdom Metazoa; phylum Chordata; class Amphibia; order Caudata; family Salamandridae; genus Pleurodeles; species Pleurodeles waltl. Next base: position 618,337,415 of record NC_090440.1, read on the forward strand.
TGTATTGTGGATTTTTGTTGTTTTGGTCTTGTTTTGTTTAGATAAATATTTTCTATTTTTCTAAACCTGTGTTGTGTCATTTTGTAGTGTTTTCATTAAGTTTCTGTGTGTGTTGGTACAAATACTTTACACCTAGCACTCTGCAGTTAAGCCTACTGCTCGTGCCAAGCTACCAATGGGGTAACCAAGGGTTAGCTGAGGGTGATTCTCTTTTACCCTGACTAGAGTGAGGGTCCTTGCTTGGACAGGAGGTAACCTGACTGCCAACCAAAGACCCTATTTCTAACAACAAGGAATTTTCAAGGTTTAATAACATACTCTAGTTGTTCTCTTAGTACTGAGCCATAATGTCCCTTTAGCAAGGCTTTTTCTGTCAATTTCTTCTCTTTTGTACTTAACTATTTTGCCCATTTAATTCATTATATGGATAAACTATGACACAATACCCTTATCTGTGATAGCCCCAAGGCCTTGGTAGCGACAATTACTTGTACAAGCAGTATCCACATGGAACTGCGCAGGGCACTGCATGTGTCCAGGTCCTGTGCACACTGGCTTTGGCACAAATATTTTATCTTACTTGCATTAAGGCATGAGGATTTATTCTGTTGGCACAGGAGCCAGAGCATAGCCCTTAGCAAGGCCTTACATACAGTACTGTTGAGACGTGTATTCCAAAAGAAACAGGCCATTGTTATTTCAGTTTAATTGTTTATTCACAACATAACAGGAGCCCGCTGCCATTTATCATGTCTCCTTGCATCTCTGGTTACAACTGCCAACCAGAATTGTTTTGGAATCTTGAGAGTCAAACGAGACCACATGCAGAATAAAGCAGTGTGAGCACAAAAACTCATGACCGGGTAGACATTGCCTATTGTTACTCCAAATAGTTACCCCAGGATACAGCATCTAATTTTTTCACAAAACACAAACTTATAAAAAATTATTAAGTAATCAAAATTGACAAATGAACAAAAACTATAACAAATAAGAATTTCCTTAAACAACCAAAGCTAATTCTTAAAAAGGAAAATGAAAAAATATACTTCAAACTGACTTTAAATATTGCAGCGTCTTAGAAACATGTCCACACAATTGGTAACACAGCGTGCACTCACATTATCATTTGCATCCAGGCTATCATCCTCACAACTTTCTTCCAAAACACCATCCCTCATTCAGGGAACCTTCTATTCTGCACTACTCATATTCTGAAGAATCTCTTTCACATTCACACACTAATTCAAAACAATGTCACAAACACATCCATGTATTAACTCTATGGACAATTAATGAAGGTAGAGGTGGGGCAACATCTGTTGATTGGAGGGGACTTTAATGTTCTCTTGGATCCTGTTAGAAATGGGGTCTTTGGTTGGCAGTCAGGTTACACCCTGTTCAAGCAAGGACCCTCACTCTAGTCAGGGTAAAAGAGAATCACCCTCAGCTAACCCCTGCTTACCCCCTTGGTAGCTTGGCACGAGCAGTAGGCTTAACTTCAGAGTGCTAGGTGTAAAGTATTTGTACCAACACACACAGTAACTTAATGAAACCACTACAAAATGGTACAACACAGGTTTAGAAAAATAGAGGATATTTACCAAAATGACAAAAATCCACAATACACAAGTCAAGTTATCAATTAAAAAGCATAAAGAGTCTTCATGTAGTTTGAAACACACACTAACACTGTTAACGTGAGAATGTACCTTGGGCGCGTCAAAAATAACCCTGCACGGGTGAGTGTGTGTCAAAAAGGGCTTGCGATGCGTCAATTTCACTCACGAGCGAGACCTTGCGTTGTTTCTCCTTTCGTCGGGTCGGACGCATCATTTCTTCTCTTCGCTGGAAAGCGATGCGTCGATCCGGTCAGCACTCTCAGGTCCAGGCAGGCCTTGCGTTGTTTTTACATGCCCAGCGATACTTGCGTCGGAAATCCAGGCGCACGATAATCCGAAAACCACGCAGCACGGGTTGCGATCTCCCAGCTTCCATCAGTGACGCTGCGTGTCGGTTCTCCAGCTCCGTGCGTCAATTCTTCGGTCGCGTTCCAGGCAAGCGTCAATTTTCAGTTGCGAAGCCAGCGGTGCGGCGATTTTTCAGCCGCAGATCAGAGTTGCGTCAATCTTTTCCCCGCACGGTGTTCTGTGCGTGGATTTCTTCCTCTTAGGCTGCCAGCTTCTCCTTTCAGGGTCCCAGGAACTGGATGGGCACCACAGGGCAGAGTAGGAGTCTCTCCAGAGACTCCAGGTGCTGGCAGAGAGAAGTCTTTGTTGTCCCTGAGACTTCAAACAACAGGAGGCAAGCTCTAAATCAAGCCCTTGGAGATCTTCACAAGATGGAAGGCACACAAAGTCCCGTCTTTGCCCTCTTACTCTGGCAGAAGCAGAAACTGCAGGATAACTCCACAAAGCACAGTCACAGGCAGTGCAGCTCTTCTTCCTCAGCTCTTCAGCTCTTCTCCAGGCAGAGGTTCCTCTTAATTTCCAGAAGTGTCCTAAAGTCTGTGGTTTTTGGTGCCCTTCTTATACCCAATTTCTCCTTTGAAGTAGGCCTACTTCAAAGTAAAGTCTCTTTTGAATGTGAAATCCTGCCTTGCCCAGGCCGGGCCCCAGACACTCACCAGGGGGTTGGAGACTGCATTGTGTGAGGGCAGGCACAGCCCTTTCAGGTGTGAGTGACCACTCCTTCCCTCCCTCCTAGCACAGATGGCTCATCAGGAAATGCAGACTACACCCCAGCTCCCTTTGTGTCACTGTCTAGTGTGAGGTGCAACCAGCCCAACTGTCAAACTGACCTAGACAGGGAATCCACAAACAGGCAGAGTCACAGAAATGGTATAAGCAAGAAAATGCTCACTTTCTAAAAGTGACATTTTCAAACTCACAGTCTTAAAATCAACTTCACTAAAAGATGTATTTTTAAATTGTGAGCTCAGAGACCCCAAAATCCACATGTCCATCCGCTCCCAAATGGAATCTACACTTTAATCAGATTTAAAGGTAGCCCCCATGTTAACATATGAGAGGGACAGGCCTTCCAACAGTGAAAAACAAATGTAGCAATATTTCACTGTTAGGACATATAAAACCCATTATTATATGTCCTACCTCAACCATACACTGCACACTGCCTTTGGGGCTACCTAGGGCTACCATAGGGGTTTCTGACATGTACGAAAAGGGAAGGTTTAGGCCTGGTAAGTCGAATTTACAGTAAAAACTGCACACACAGACACTGCAGTGGTAGGTCTAAGACATGATTACAGAGCTACTTATGTGGGTGGAACAACTAATGCTGCAGGCCCCCTAGTAGCATTTGATTTACAGGCGCTGGCACCTCTAGTGCATTTTAATAGGACTTACTAGTAAATCAAATATGCCAATCATGGATAAACCAATTACATACAATTTACACAGAGAGCATATGCACTTTAGCACTGGTTAGCAGTGGTAAAGTGCTCAGAGTTCAAAAGCCAACAAAAAATAGGAGGCAGGAGGCAAAAAGATTGGGGATGACCCTGCAAAAGGGCAAAATTCCAACAGATCCTGTTCGTTATAAATCTATGTCAGCACCAGTAGTTGGCTCCCCTAAAATGAGGGAGGGTGTCCATCGTCTGATAAGTGATCTGGGTTTAATAGATGTTTGGAGGCAGAAATCGGGCCAAGAGAAGGGTTATACATATCACAAAAATCTTTTTCTACTCATCATCCACCAATGCAAGATTATACTTAGACCACCACCAACCATCTTCTAAATTAGCAGCACTGTGAGCTACATAAACAACTCAGAAAGGACCTACAAACTTAAGCTTAGACCCCCTGTGCTGCATATCTCTCAACATAACCCAACCACCACTTTCAACTTTTTTGACCACAGCCTTCATTTAGAAACAAAATAATTCTTCATGTTACTTATTTTTGCTTATCGGTCAGTTTCGAAACAACTTTATCCAAGGACACATTTTCATTTTCACTACCACTTTAGACCACCCAGGAACCAGCACTATTCTAGCCTCCCTTCTCCTTAACAAAGAAAATGGAGACTCTCCTATGACACTGTTTGGTGTATTGTGATACTCCCAAATCTTAATTATGAAAAAATGCTTCAGCATCAACACCACACAATAAAGCACTTTGAATACCCTCTTTTAAGATCCTATTGCTGTATTCCACAGCTCCATTATTCTGTGGACTATACAAAGCTGCAGTATAGAGTTTTATTTTCCTAAGTCTTAGAAAAGTTCCATATCTGAAAGAAGTTGCACTCCAGTGTCAGTGACTAGCTGCAAAGGATTACCTTCAATAGCAAATAACATAACTAAGAACCATGAGGTAACCTCTGTGCTCATATTCTCCACACATTCATAGTAGATCCACTTCGAAAAATAATCAGTTAGCATGGCCATATAATGCATATATGAGGGCAGCTGCCCTAGGGGTCCTACAACATCAAAAGTTAACTTATCCCAAGCATGTCCTCCGGTTGCAAGGGAGTTTCCCTCAATCGCCAATGCTTGTTAGACAACAAACAGACCTCACACTTTACCAATAGTATCATCAACTAGGGATCCATAGCAGGTCACCAAAAAGACTTCCTTACAATTTTCTTAGTTGACGTCACTCCTACGTGACCCGAATGTGACTAATTCACAATTCTCTGTTGCAATCGTTTAGGAGGAGCAAATGTACCACTCTTCAACAAAACACCACTTTCCACCAATAGTTCTGCAGAAACATTATAAAAAATTTAACAAATCAGCACTCAAAGTCTTAGCTGTTGGCGCAGAACACATATGTTGTTTTTTTATAATAATAAAAGCATCCTTATCTCATTCACGTTGCCACTCATCCTCTGAAATACATCCTTACCAATATTTAATTACATCCACAACAGCATTATACAACTGATAACTCTCATCACCCTCACAATTCAGAAGTACCCTTGAAAAACAGTCAACACATACATTTGTACACATCAAAATCGAACTCCTGCAATTTGGATAAAATTCATATTGACCTAGAGGAAGCAGCTCCTGTGCTTCCCCAACAAATACATTAGTGGTTTGTGGTCTGTACATAAGATAAACATTGTTCCCCATATGTATATCTTACATTTATCAAATACTACACACAGGCAAGAGATTCTATTTCTACATTGCTGTTTGTCCTCTCTATATCACTAAGAGTTCTTGAAGAAAATGCTATAGTTTTATCATATTTACCCGCTCTTTGACATGGGACTGCCCCAATTCCAGCATCTCTGGCATCCGCAGTAGTAGTACATTGATGTCCTGCTACAAACATTTTAAAAGCAGGAACGTTTGACAAAATCCCTTTGATAGTTTAAAAAAGACTGTGTTACTGATCCGCTCAAACAAATTGTTCTTTCTTCCTTAACATTGTTTTAAAGGTTCCATAAGGGTTGAATAAACTTGTACAAATCTAAAGTAGTAATCGCTCAGCCCTGATGAATGAGCTGAATTGATCCTTATCTTTGGGATGTGGAGCTTCCTTCAATGCCCTCAACAAATCATCTTTAGGTTTTATACCATCTGCAGTAATTCTATGCCCCAAATAATCAACAGCATTTGTTTGAAATTTGCACTTCTCTCTTGCCACTGTCATGCCCCGCTACTCCAAAATGCTTAACACTTTGTTTAAAATGCAATTATGTTTCCACATATCCTTGGCGAAAATTAGAATATCATCCTGGAATGATTGTACTCCAGGAAAAACCATTAAAAAAATGAAACATTAATTTTTGGAATACACGAGCCAAGACAAAATGGCAACCTCAAATATTTGTATAACCCAAAAGGTCTTATAAATGTAGTCAATATTTGCAAAGTTTTCTCAAGAGACATTGGTTGGAATGTTGGTTTTAAGTAAATTCTACTATACACTTCCCCCCAATCTATGTAAATAATTGCTACATTTTAGGTAATGGCTGGCATTCAACAAGAATGTTTGTATGCAAAGAACGAAGGTCCACACACAAATGGATCTGCCCATTTTTCTTCTTGACAATCCCAATCTCACTGACCCACTGGGTTGCATTCACAGGTTGTATAATTATTTTCCTACATATTTCCTTAAGCTTCTGTCTCAAATTCTTTCTAATACTAAGAGGAACCTCTCTGAGTTTGTTTTATTGGAACAGACCCCTTCTTCAAGATGATTTCACACTCAAAATCCTTAACCTTATCTACCCTCTCACCAAATAGATTTTTGTGTTTCTTAAGTGTTGCAGATAAATCATAAAATGTTTCAGGAAAGAGCATAACTGGGCTATCAGTGTCAGGTCTTAAAACAATTCCCAATCGTCCTTGGTCTACCCTGGCCATCATATCTCTTCCATCAACTACCACATATATTTTTGTTTCAGTTTATCTGTCCTTAAACCTAGTGATGTCTTGGAAAAATCCCAATGTTTTGATGTCTTTATTTCCATACTCCACATCTCTTATATCTGATTTTCTCAAACTTTTATTACTCCATCATTTCCTGAAAGTTTCCACATCTAACATTGTCACCGGTGAACCTGAATCCGCCATTATACCCAACGCAATATCTCCTATTTACATTTGACATAATTGACTTGTCTTCTTTGCCACGTTACTTTTTTGATTTCCCACCTTTACAGATAAGATGATGTTAGACATTTTTTCAGTCATTTCCTGAACCTCCTCATTGTGAACACTACTGATGTTACCACATTGCTAGTGCCTTTACAGACTTTCAAGAAAGAACCAAAGTTCTTACATTTATTATTTTTTTCCAATTATTGAGCAATACATATTGTTGTTAAAATGATTACTTGAACCACATGTGTAACAATTAGTGTTTCTGGGAAATGTATTACCACTACTGTTGTGTAGCCATTTTAGCAATAGCTCCATGCACGTTATTTAAGCACACTAGGCCTGCCACTGTGCACTTTAACCTAGATATATTTTATTCAGCTTCACTTATTATTTTTATAATAACCACATTTGTGGTCTTGTTTTATTTCTCTCTATCTAGTTTTTCTTTGCCTAGGCCAGCACTGCGTTTTTAAACAAGACATTTCGTTCACTCTGTGCTTCTCTCAAGGCTGCAGTAAGATAGGTTGCCAGTAAACGTGGTAACGCTTTGTCTCTGGTATTCATAGAAACATACACATCCTTACGTAGGGACATTTTCTCAGAACACGTAAAAAAGAAAGGGGAGAATCTCCACAAGTGGAGACCCCACAGAATAGATATAATCTCAGAAACAGAGATAACATAAAAACGCCTGACAGATATCAATATAC